>NC_135323.1:38789308-39152145 GCF_048772815.1 Callospermophilus lateralis
GTCCCTCTACTGGCCAAATGGAGCATATGTCAGCAGTGGAAAGCTTGGGGATCCTGTCCTATTCCTGCAGTTTATCAGTTTGTGGTATCTGAAGTAATATCTGAGCATTTATGTGCCAGAAGCCCAGAATCTTCTCCGATTGTGGTTATTTATGCCTAGGGTGAATCAGAATCACAATTTTATGTATTGTTTTTCTGAATGAGGGGAGCCGTTTTCTGCTGGGGCCTCAGTTCCTCCTTTCACCTGAGGTTGTTTTTCTTCGTTCTTTTTTTCCTTTATAATTCAGCAGGGGGGAGGTGGTTACTGGGGGTTGAACTAAGAGGTACTTTACCATTGAACTACATTCTCAGTTTTTTAAAGTTTTGTATTTTTAGAAAGTGTCTCATTAATTTGGTAAGGCAGTTCTTGAACTTGTACCTCACTCTCCTGAGTTGCCACCTTCCCTGAATAATCCTGAAGTTTCTAAATGTATGGGATGTAAAACATCAAATCCAGAACACTCTCTTCCAGACTAAGTCTTTATACATTTGTCACCTAATTTTTAAAATTCCAGGTTCTTTTCCATAATGCCAATGAGAACCTCCTCTCTCTGTAATATTATCAGTTAGTTGTTTCCCATGTTACATTTCAAATGGGAACAGTACTTTTTAATGGTTTCACCAAAAACTGGATAGAAATTTTAAATAGTTTATTTTTTATCTAGGTGCAATGGCACATGCCTGCAATCCTAGAGACTCAGGAGGTTAAGGCAGGAAAATTGTAATTTCACGGTCAACCCAAAGTACTTATTTATGTACACGTTCAGCAATTTAGCAACTGTCTGAAATAAAAATAAATAAATAAAGGATCACTGTGTATGTAACTCTGGCTTAACATTCTGCTGTGTAAATTCTCCACCACCACAGAAAACAATTAAAAGAGAGGCTTTGTTTTCTACTTATTAGCCATTCTCATAAGAGAAAAATCACTTGACTTTGAAGAATTATTAGTGCTTTTATCCTCCCTTTGTCTTTCTGAGGCCAGACACTTTGTGGGACTGTCTTTGGACTGAGAATTACCCCCTGTAGACCAGCTTATTTTACAGTTTAAGAACACTGAATTACCGCATCATTTTAGAATTTATTTTCAAAGGGGAATAGTATTCACGTGGGCTGCCCCCCTCCATTCTTTGAAAAACTGCTTAATATTCAATCCATTGTGAAGAACCTGATTTGCACTCTGTAGTGTTTGAAGAAACAAAGAAACACTAATATTGACTCTCTTAAAGTTAGTGTATGTAAACAGCTTACAATATGTATTGTCTAAATGAATTTAAATCTTTTATTCAAAGAAAAGCTGGCTACTTAGAACAAAGCAGCCCCACGCTGGCCGGAAAAGAACATCAATCAGATGCGGGGTGCGGGGGCGGGATGCCTGTCAATCAGCCAGATCTGCTGACTAACGCCTGTCAATCAGCAGGACCTCCTGGCCAATCCTGGAGTTCAGCCAACTCCCCTGTCCAACTCCAAGGGGACAAGGGACCCTAGAGACACCTTTTCCTGTCCCAAACCCTTCCCTTCCTACTGTAAGCCCCATAAAAGTCCAGTCCGGTGGAGCTTCCATGCGGTTTCTCCTCAGACCCTTCTCCTGTCCCCTCTGTGGGTCTGATCAAGTTCCACCCGGTAGTGATATCTCAATAAAGCCTGTTCAGCGGCCCTTTAATCTGCCTCCTTTGGTCGCTGCCTGCCCCACCTGATCTGACAGTATTCACATGGGCTTTTTCCCCCTCCTATTCTTTGAAAAACTCTTTAATATTCAATCCATTGTGAAGAACCTGATTTGCACTCTGTAGTGTTTGAAGAAACAAAGAAACTCTAATATTGACTCTCTTAAACTTAGTGTATGTAAACAGCTTACAATATGTATTGTCTAAATGCATTTAAATCTTTTATTCAAAGAAAAGCTAAAGCAAAAAGACTGGTATGTGACCATACCACGCAAGACTGTCAAGGCCAACAAAGACAACACTAATCAGCATATCCTACATTGGATTGCAGTGCTCTCCAAATTATTTGAAGAATGCATACAGACAACTTGCCTGATTTTTAAAATGAGCATAAAGGCCCTTTAACTTTTGCAGGTTTCCCCATTATACATATAGAAAATGCTAGTGTGTTTTGCTCACTTCATATGTAACAGGTGCCCTTACCTTGTGATGTATCCTGTGCTTTTTCTGTGAGACCATTCCATTCAGGAACAAAGAGCACCATGACTCCAATCTTGTGTGTATTTACTAACCCTTCCCCTGGGGTTTGTGTATGTTGGATATTGTGGTGTTTTAGATCACTGATTGTAAAGAAGAGAGAATTCAAACAAAATATTGCTGTTCTTCAGTTTTGTTTGTGGAACTTGAAATTACTCCAATTTAAAATAAATTACTGGACTGTGGAAATAAAAAAAACAACAACAACACTGACTTAGTTTCAAAATTTTTTCCTGTGGTACATCAGCCCCATGTTTGTGGGGCTTGTGTTTGTTTTCAGAAGAGTCTCACCAATTACAACAGTGTGTTTTAGTAGCATTTTGGCCTTAGTTGCTTTCGGAACTGCTGCCTTGGAAACTCTTATTTGAAGGTGAATCATGGCTTGTTCTCTTTGTAGTTTTTATTTATTTAAGCTTTGTGGACCAGAGTTTTTGTTTTGGGGCAAACCCCTAGACAGAATCTTTAGCTTTGGTTGTCACCAAAACGGCCTCCAAAACTTTGACCTGGTTGAGATCTTGTCATAGAAGTTGATTTTGCACTTGGCTTTTTGTGGGGTGGGAAAGGAGGGGGATTTACCACATAACCTCATTAGTAAGTGTTAAACTTAAACAGGTGCCATAAAGCATCTTTTTTAAGTTCATGACTGCACAGGAAGATCATGGCTACTACCAACAGATGATGATTTAATATCATGAGAGGCTGAAATGCATTGTGGATCTGTTAAGAGAAAATTACTTTCTTTTAGAACATGTATATAAAATTTTTTGATCATTCTGTCCTAAAGTTTTGCATCTTTATTCAAATGTTATCTCCTTTTTTCCTTTGAGTAACACTGTTTACGTGGTAGGATTCTTACTTTATTCTAACATATGTCTAACATGTATATCTAAAAGAGATTGTGTAGCTTATGTGTTTCTACACATTTCATCATTTAAAAATTGTTCAAAGATTGTATTTACATCCAAGGCTGGAAATCAAGGGGGACTGTCCAGTTTCCAGCTTTTCTACCAGAGGACTATGTAAAGTAGGGAAAAAGTCATCTTAATTTGTATGTGTATACACATATACACAAATTTTGTTAAAGAGCTGTGTACTGACTTTCATCAGACAATGTTTTGTGACGTAAATGTAATACCACATGATGTGAAAAGGCCTCCTGGCATCTGAAGGGGTTTTCGTTTACGTATTTTGGTGATTAAAAAAAAAAAAACCCTAGTAAACATGAAAAAAAAAAAAAGAAAGAAAGAAAAGAAAACATAAGACTTGATGATCCTTTCCCTCCTTCTAGAGCAACCTGTTTTATAATTAATAAACTCTAATGAAATTGACCACATTTTAAATTTCAGTCTATTCTCTGATTTGTAAAGGGTGTTAAAGACAAATTCTAGCTAGTGTTTGCCCTCGATGTAAACTAAACTAGGATTTTCTGTATCCTGGAATGAGAGTCCAAAGATCATTTGGATATATGAAAAGATTCTGTTTGTATTAAAATATGTAATATATAGTACTATATTCTATGTACATATATCACAATTTCTGGTGAATAATTGTCCTTTCCAAGTCAGAAGAGAATAAGAAATGTTGCTTTAGTGTTTTATTCTGGTGGGGATGTTTGGGCTTTAGAATGGGTTACAGTTCATCCTGCTTCCAGCTCCTTATTAGGTGTGGGACTTTGACCATGGGAGGAAATAGATATTATAGCCTGACCTAAATTATTTCTAAGGCAAAATTGCCAAATAAAGTGTTTGCATTTCATGTATTTAAACAATAGAGACAGGGCTGTGGACAGAACTGAAGTTATGTATCCCCTGTCTGAAATCCCATCTTCTTTTGCTTCCTGAATGATATCTGCAATGGCAGTGGACCTATGACCAACATCAGTTGGGAAGACTGATCTACTTTTAGACACTTCCTGGTGGAAGGTTCCTGTTCTCACTCATGGCAGTGTCTATTCAAATTTGGGGGCCTAATGAGAACTATTTATAAGAAACTGTATCCCTTACCACTTACATAAAAAGTAAGAGATCAGGCCCTGTACCTGCCTGAAGTCAGGAGACCCATAGCTCTCAAATATGGAATGTGGATGTTGTGAACTGAGATATACTGGAAGTTTTAAATACAGTGAGTTTGGGGATGTAGTTCCAAATATATAAAAAATATATAATTCTTTATAAGTATATAAACTATATAAATATAAATATTTCATTAATAATTTCATATTGGTCAAACAATGATAATATTCTGGATATGACATTTTGGCTTATATCATTACAGTCAATTTCACCTCTTTTAATATTTTAACATGAATACCAAAAAAAATCTAAATTACACTTGTGCCTCACATATTATTTTAAATGTGCATTGCTTATTAAGAGGTTTGCTTTCTAGAAAAAACTCTCTCCTTTCAAGAAAAGAGGGCAGAAAATTTAAATGAAATTTTACATTGATTACCATTATGTTACTTCCATCCATGAATAATATATAGATGTGTGCAGTCCATACATTGATTTGACCTTATATACAGGGTTAAATGCAAATGTCCTTCTGGTCGGGCTAGGTAGCTTTCTGTGAGAAAAACTGACCTTAAAGAACCAGTCATTTTGGTCTCATTTGTTCCTGAATTGTATATCATCTACTGTCACTCAGAAAGAAGGCTCACTGGGCTCAGACTCAGCGAGGACATGAATCCCTGTCCAATCAAACTTGGTGAGAATGGTTCAATCCCATGCACAGCTAGTGAGGAGGGGCATAATTCTGCAATCTGGTGAGGACATTTTCTTCAGAACCTTTCCATTTTCTATTTGGAGCTCTAGATTTCTTGTACAGATTTAGGAGTCTGAGTTTGCTCTGCAGTGCAGGTTTTGAAGATCCCTAGGGAGCACACCTCCACAGAGTGGATGCTTTCCTGACTTTCACAGCACTAGGAAATGGTGAGTATGCCAGAAATTCTTGAGCCTGGGGAGGCATTCTATTGGAATCAGGACTCTCTGTGGAGGAAAAGGAGCTGGCTGAAATTCTTCGAATTTTCTGGAGTCTTCAGACTTTCAGCTCCTTGCAGCTCCCACTGAATTCCACTGCCCAGACAGGTGGGGAGCATGTCAGCTGTGGAGACCCTGGACAATCTTCTTCAGCATCCATCTCAGCATCCATTTGGCAGGAGTGTGCAGGCAGCTCAGGATCTTCCCAGATTATGTGATGATTGACAACTACATTATATGTAATCAACATATTTTTCAGTTGTCAAATTTACAAAAGCTATTTTAATTTCATTTGCTTTTTAAAAACTCTAATATTTGGGCTGGCATTGTGGCTCAGCGGTAGAGTACTTGCCTAGCACTCATGAGGTACTGGATTTGATTCTCAGCACCACATAAAATTAAAATAAATGTATTGTGTTCACCTACAATTAAAAAAAAGAAAAGGAAAGGAAAAAAAAGAAAGCTCCAACATTTGTGATTCTATAGCATATACATTCTCAGTACATTTAATTATGCTTTTAATCTCTTTTTTCCCCTCTACTCTTATTTTTTAATTTACCTTTTCTAAACTATTGAGACTAATGTTAAGCTGATAAATTTGTAGTTCTCTTTCTAGTTTACTGATTTAGGCCCTTTGTTTTCTTTTTAATCTCAGCATTAATGAATTGTAGTTTTTACAAGTTTGTAGAGGTTTGCTTTCTCTCTCTCTCTCTCTCTCTCTCTCTCTCTCTCTCTCTCTATATATATATATATATATATATATATATGGTATACATTTTTTGACATATCTACAACTACCTGAAACCAGCACCACAAACAACAATATTAACGTATCTGTTATTATTGTGTTCCTAGTGCTATTTTTGGAATTCCTCACAACTTTTTGAGTAAAATAAAGACATAGTAAACATTCAAGTTATATTAATTATTAATCCTGAATTACTCTAAAGAGAACACGTCATGTATTTATTGCCTATATAACAAAATAAAGCATTAATGATTTCTCAACAACTCTTTATGCCCTTTTCCTTTTACTATCCCCTATATTTTCCCAAGTGGTAGCTAACTACAATTTTTCTTTTTCAACTAGTCCTTTTAAAGTCATATTAGATTATTATTTTAAAACTTTATCAAAATATATCTGTTATATATAACTAAAATTAAACAATAAAAAGTTGAGTTCTTTACTAATTAATACAAAAAGGATGAGAGAACAGGGCAGGTGTGGGGTTTGGCTCCAACCCTAACGCCATCCCAGCCTGGTTCTCTCTGATAAAAGGTGATGTGAAGTAAATCCAGAGATGAAGAAGGAGACAGCTGGTGCACAAACTGAGGCTGGGGGTTGCTAGGAGAGTCTAACAGACTGCAAGTAGGAGGAGGGAGAGAAGGAGCAGTTAAGTGGGATGGGGTAATTGTGTAATATTTGGAGGATCAGATGGAGTAGGCCAGAAGGTGTAGCAATGGTAGAGCAAAGGTGGAGTGTCAGCATCCTAACAGGGGGAAATAAGAAGGCTAGGATATAAATAGAGTGTGGAATCTCTGGTGCAGTTCCCAGAACTAAAAGTATATGAAGTATTCACACCCAAGTTTTTCCCATTCTCACTTCCTAAGGGGCCTCGTATCCAATGCCCCTTGGAAAGGTTCTCCTATTGTCACCCCAATTTCTGTATTCTCCCAATTAGAATTCAGTTTATTGTCTTTGTCCTCTTCTTCCTTATCTTCTGCATCCCATTCATTCTCTTCATCATCCCTCAGTGGGTTCTTTTTCCTTCTGATCTTTATTTTCTCATTCTTCTCTATCACTTCTTTATTTTGGTCTTTACAGGTTGTCTTATCCTCCACTTTCTTTTTCTTATCCTTCAGGTACATGGTATTAAAGTTGACCTTTGCCTCATGCTCTTCTCTGACATAGTACTGTGACAGGGTTGGAACTGGTGTGTAGACTTGGTTTCAGGGCTCATACTGAAGGGTCCTGAACTGCAGAGTGTGTGACAGCTACAAACTTGCACAGTGGCAAAGGCAGCGAGGTGGAGACTAGAGCATTCTCATAGAATCTTCTGTTGCACTTCTTTTTTGTCTAGTGTAGAATTAAATGTCCATAGGGTATGCCTCTATAGATAGCACCACACTGTATTCCATAGAAGCTCTACAGTTTTACCTTGCAACAAGCAGATTTGAAATTCCAATCACAAAACATCTCTGTGATAGTTGGTCTGTGTTTTTATTTTGGCCTTTACCCCCTTCCTTCCTGTGAGTATAAAACAGTTTCTACTAACTTGATCATTGGGGAATCTGCCATTTTGTATGCTAGGGGGCTTAGCCTGTGTTATGAGTAGCTGTTGGTGCACCATAATCTTCTAGATGGTAGGGGGGCTATTATTCTATTGTCAACATACTTAAAACTTTCATAACTATAAAAGAATAAATTCTTATTATTTTAAGCAATTGCATTTATGATGATTTCTTTTTTAAATATCTATTTTTTAGTTATAGATGGACACAATACCTTTATTTTTAAATTTTTATGTGGTGCTGAGAATTGAACCCAGGGCTTCACATATGCTAGGTAAATGCTACACTTTACTTCTGGACCATAACCACAGCTCTTAAGATGATTTCTTTCAGCAGCAAAAGGAAAAGTTTGTCTTTTTTCCCCCCTGCAATTTACCTTAACCATGTGGCCAAATGCTAATCTGGTAGATGTCACACACGACAGGAAAATCATAAAACAACAGTACTGTTGGCTGAATATACTAAGCCATTTTGTTAATAGTGAAAAACCAGCCTCTACCTCAGAGCAAAACCTGTCCAAGGAAGGGGCATGTCCTTTGCCCTTGGAAAGACCCACAGAGCACTCCTAGGCACATTCCCACCCTGCTAAGTTGTTTATCTACAAATAACAGTAAAGATCTGCTGCACCAGGTGTCCCTGACTCAGTCAGGCTAGGTAGGGACCCATAGCAACCCCCTAGCAGCCACCAACCAATATGAGACAGGGAAATACCTGGGATGCCAGATGACCCTCCCAGTAGTTTATGGTGGTTGATAACATGTTGGGAAACCATGTAGTTCAGCATGAACACCCCTCTTGGCTTAAACCAATCAGTTCAAATGAATCCCCTTCTTGTAGTAACCAATCACCCCTACCCAACTTGTTCCCACCAGTGAATGTGCTAATCATGTTTTAGAGTTGTTGTTTGATTTTCCCGCGATGTGTGATGATTTGCTAAGAGATGCTATGGTGTATGTGGGGTCCCTGCCTTCCCCAAAGAGTGTATAAAACTGCTGCAAACCCTGGGATTGGGGCCTCTCAGTTTCACCAGTTGCTGTGTGCACATGGAGGATGGAGCTAGCTCTCAATAAACATCTCTTTTCTGCTTACATCAATCTTGGTTTCTGGTGGTCTTTTGGGGGTCCTGAATTCGAGCATAACAATAACTCTCAGGTCTCACACCAATTAGTATTCATCAGTGTGAAGTTCTGTGTTTGTTTTTGTTTTAATCAGGCAGAACTAGATTATTGTAGGAAATTTGGTAAATCCAACTCAATCCATGTTTTAAGAGCTTGGCTGCAAATATCTGGATCCGTATCAATATCTATCTATCTACTATCTATCTATCTCTCCATGAATTGTTTTCTGGAATACTTAATCACTGAGCCAAATCACAGGCATTTTTATTCTTTACTTTTTAAGATGGGTTCCCCAGGTTTGCTTAGAGCCTCACTAAATGTTTTTGCTTCTCCTGATTCACCTTCCCAAGCTCCTGGGATTACAGGCTAGTCCATACATTTTTAGGGCCTTGCTTCTTTGAAAAGCTCCAGGTTAAGAAGCACATTCCTGATAATTGGAAACTACAGGAGGCCATTTTACCTGCTCAGCTCTGTGGAAAAAGTTGGGGCTATCTCCAGAAATGTCTGCTGGCAGACAAAAGCTCTGAGGTTCAGAACACAGAAGATGGGGGTGGAGCTTCACTGGATGCCTTGCCTCTACTCTACCTTGTCCTCTGGTTAGAGTCAGGGCCTGGGGGTTTAATCTGGGTTCTGAGGCCAGAAAGATGATTCTATTTATCTTTACATAGGTTTCGCTAGTTCTGTTTGTGATGCAGTTGTTTTATATCCTGGGTAGTCTTGGTACTTTAGGTTTTTAAATCAAAATATAGGACCCTGCAGTTTCTCAGATAGTTTTTCATAGCTGCTGCTTTTGTCCAGAGCTGAAGAGTTGCATTTTTTTCTCTAATCTAGCTATCTCATTTTGACCCACAGATTTTTTTTTCTTTGCTGAATTTAGTTTTTTAATCCTGCCATTTCCCCCTTGTGCATTAAGATCGATGCCATATGGTTATAAGAAAAACTTCTCTGGCCCAGTGCTGAGTGTCCTGTGACCAAGTTGGGTGTCTTGTCAAATCTTAAAATGAAAGACTATCAAGACTATCCCTGTCCCCAAGTCTTAATGTAGTATTTCCACCACTTATTGCCATGTCCTTTTGTTATGGAATCCTTGCTTCCACAATGTTGAAGTATAACACCAGAGAAGCATGCTGAGGCAAGTTTAGAGTTGAAAGTAGAAGCTTTATTAAGGACAGCAGAAAAGACTTCTCCTGGAGGAAGAAGGGAACCCAAGAGGTGGAATCCATGGAAGGGAGATGTCTTCCCCTTTTTATAGCTAAGGTCTTTATTCAGCTTTCCTGCATTCCTGTCATATTCCTGTCCTTTTTGTCTTTCAATGATGGAATGTAGGTGGGAAGGCCCAAAGAGTGGGGCACAAGTAGGCCAAAGGAGTAATCTGAACATGAAGGACTTTTAGATTAGCATCTCCATTTTTCTGGGAGCTGTTTCATGAACATTTCTTTGGGATGGGCTCTGGGCCTTAACATTCCAAGTGCTGTTTTGCTTTCCTGGACTCCATTCTCAACACAGCCTTCATTTTCGATTTTACTTGATATTAGCCGCAATTTACCTAACTACACTAACTACTTAATTTTAAATCTGGCTACAGTGTCATGATTTTACTGCATTCAGTTCCCTTTTTCTCAAAGTATAACAATGGTGGTCCAACCCTTGTCATAAAAGGAGAGAAGGCAAGCATCTTCTGAGGCAAAAGCAGCCTTTGAGCTGTTAGAAAAGTCCACCATTCCTTAAAATAACAGTTCCTCCAGGACAACATGAGACAAACCCACCCCATCTGCTAATTCTCCAGTGGTCAGCATTCAATAAGCCCTTCAGCCAGCTTGCATACTCAGCATGGAATCAGGGTTTGTCAGAGCACCAGACCTCTTACACTAGCAGGAGCAGGTTCACTCCAAGATACCTTTATTATCATTTTTTTCTTTACAAAAACTGGTCTTAGTCCTTAATGCTAATCCAATAGTAAAAACAAAATTTTGAGAAAAAGAAATTATTGGTTTTATTGCTTTGCTACCCATGGATAAACAGGAGATTTTTGTTCCAGAGAGAGTGTTTCTGACTGCCAGGGGTACAATGGGCCATTAAAGAGGTAATTCAATGGCTACACTCCAGATGGTCTCAGCAGGGGTCATAATTCACTTGTGGCCTGAGCTCTTAGCTCTTATAGAACTTTTAATTCTTAGCTGTTCTGTTGTCAGCCCTGAAATTAGGATATTCATTTCTACAGTACAGGTCTGAAGGATAAATAACTTGGCTTGTTATGCTCAAATTCGGGACCCCCAAAAGACCACCAGAGACCAAGATTGATGTAAACAGCAAAGAAGTGTTTATTACGAGCTAGCTCAGTCCTCCGCGTGCACACACAGCAACTGGTGACGCTGAGAGGCCCCGAGCCCAAGGTTTGCCCTGATCCCAGGGTTTGCCCTGAGCACAGGGTGTGCAGCAGTTTTATACATTCTTTGGAGAAGGCAGGGACCCCCACACACATCATAGCATCTCTTAGCAAATCATCACACACCACAGAAAAATCAAATAACAACTCTAAAACATGATTAGCACATTCATTGGCAGGAACAATTTGGGTAGGGGTGATTGGTTACTACAAGAGAGGGATTCATTTGAACTGATTGGTTTAAGCCAAGAGGGGTGTTCATGCTGAACTACATGGTTTCCCAACATGTTATCAACCACCATAAACTACTGGGAGGGTCATCTGGCATCCCAGGTATTTCCCTGTCTCATGTTGATTGGTGGCTGCTAGGGGGTTGCTATGGGTCCCCACTTAGCCTGACTGAGTCAGGGACACCTGGTGCAGCAGATCTCTACTGTTATTTGTAGATAAACAACTTAGCAGGTTGGGAATGTGCCTGGGAGTGCTCTGTGGGTCTTTCCAAGGACAAAGGTCATGTCCCTTCCTTGGACAGGCTTTGCTCTGAGGTAGAGGCTGTTTTTTCACGTGTATAATAGAAGAAAAAGTAGGACCTAATTTTCATCATGTGGGATTAGGCCCCAACTTCCTTAATAAGACTCCTATAATGCAAGAATTAAAACCAAGAATCAATACATGAGATGAATTTAAACTAAAAAGGCTTTTTCTCAGCAAAAGAATCAATCTGTGAGCTGAACAAAGAACCTACATCCTGGGAGCAATGTTTTTCCTCTCACACATCAGATAGAGCACTATCTCTAGGGTATATAAAGAACTCAAAAAGCTAAGCCACCAAAACAAAACAAAACAAAAAACACCACCACCACAACAACAACAAAACCCCGTACAACAAATAACCCATCAATAAATGGGCCAGAGACCTGAACAGACACTTCTCAAAAAGAGTATATACAATCAATCAACAAATATATTTAAAAAAGTTCATCATCTCTAGCAATTATAGAATTACAAATCAAAACTACTCTAATATATCATCTCACTCTAGTCAGAATGGCAGCTATTATGAAGACAAACAACAATAAGTGTTGGCGAGGATGTGGGGAAAAAGGTACACTCATACATTACTAATGGGACTGCAAATAGGTGCACTCATTATGGAAAGCAGTATGGAGATTCCTTGGAATCTGGAAATGGAACCACCATTTGACCCAGCTATCCATCTCCTTGGTCTATACCAAAAGGACTTAAAATCAGCCTACTATAGGGACATAGCCACATCAATGTTTATAGCAGCACAATTCACAACAGCTACACTGTGGAGCCAACCTCGATGCCCATCAGTAGATGAATGGATAAAAAAATGTAACATATATACACAATGAAATTTTACTCAGCTATAAAAGAGAATAAAATTATGGCATTTGCAGGTAAATGGGTGGCATTGGAGAAGATAATGCTAAGTGAAGTTAGCCAATCCCCCTACCCCCCAAAAAGAAAAAAAAAACCACACAAAAAAATGAAGAATGTTTTCTCTGATGTAAGAAGGCTGATTCATAGTGGAGTAGGGAGGGGAAGCATGGAAGGAACAGAGGAACTCTAGATAAAGCAGAAGGGTGGGAGAGAAATGGAGGGGGCAGGGGGTTTTCAAGGATGGTGGAATGTGATGGACATCATTATCCAAAGTACATGTTTGAAGACACGAATTGATGTCAACATACTTTATATACTACCAGAGATATGAAAAATTGGTGTATATGTATAATAAGAATTGTAATGCACTTCATGTCATTTTTTTAAATTAAAAATAAAAAATAAATAAAAATAAAATAATTCACAGTGACAGAGAATGAAGGGTTATGATCAAAGTAAGTAGTAGATCTGTGTTTTATACATAAGGAGGAACAAATAGAACACTATGAATGTGGGAATGGGGGGGCGAACCAATGAAGGGTAAAAATTCAGATGGAAATGAGCAGAGTGGCATATCCTGGTAATACCAAGTGGGGTATTAAATACTCAAAGTGGGGGCAAGAATGTCAAAATTTCAAGGTCAGCCTGTGGAAATGAGTTAAACCTGTCTCAAAAGAAAAAACATTAAATAGAAAGACCTGTGGAAGTAGCTTAGTGGTGAAATGGGCCTGGGTTCAATTCTCAGTCCTTCGGTGACACTGGAAGAGGGACATTTCAACATCAAGAAAAATGGATATCGGAGCCGCCCCACGCACATGCAAGGTAGGCGGATCTGCGACCCACCGGCAGGTCAGGCCCAGCAACATGTGGAGGTGCACAGCTGCCCCACACGCCTGCAAGGTAGGCGGAACCGTGACCACCGACAGAACAGGCCCAGTGGCCCGCCAGACATATCACCCTGGTTGCGAGAGGGGCAAAGCCACCACGCACCTGCAAGGTAGGCGGACCTGCGACCCACCAGAAGAATAGGCCCAGCAACCTGTGGAGCGGCAGAGCCGCCCCCGGGCCTGCAAGTTAGGTGGAACTGCGACCCACTGACGGAACAGCCCCAGCGGGCAGAGGGGCAGAGCCGCCCCACGCGCCTGCAAGGTAAGCTGACCTGCAACCCACCGACAGAACAGGCCCAGAGGCCTGCTGAGGGGTAGAGCCCGACCTGCGCCTGCAGTTTAGGCGGAACTGCGACCCACCGGCAGAACAGCCCCAGAAACCCGTGGAGGGGCAGAGCCGCCCCCCACGCCTGCAAGGTAGGCGGACCTGTGACCCACAGGCAGAACAGGTCCAGTGGCCCGCCATCGCCCCAGGAGGGAGAGGGGCAGAGCTGCCACCAGTGCCTGCTAGGTAGACAGACCTGCAACCGACAGACATAACAGGCCCAGTGGCCCGTGGAGGGGCTGAGCCTCTGCCCATGCCTGCAAGGTAGGCGCACCTGCGACCACGGAAAAAACAGGCCCAGCGGCCTGCCGGCGTGGTAGGCACATTGCCCCAATTGGAGGAGGGGCAGAGTCACTGCCCACACCTGCAAGGGAGACTTTGCAACTATACAAGAGCAATATAAATATATAGGGGGAAAATCAATAACACAACAGTTTCACCAAGCAGAAAGAAACGCGAACAGTATGAAAAGACAAGGAAAGAAAGGACCACAAGCAATGCAGGTCAACTCAACTTTAGAAGAGGTAATATCTGCAGCAGATGGAATGTCAGATAAAGAATTCAGGATATACATGCTTCAGATGATCTGGAGTCTCAAGGAAGACATTAGACAGCAAAATCAGACAATGAAAGACCACTTCAACCACTTCGACAATGAATTACATAAACAAATCCAAGAAGCAAAAGATCAATTATACAGGGAGATAGAGGTTATAAAAAACAAACAAACAGAAATCCTAGAAATGCAGGAAGCAATAAACCAACTTAAACACTCAATTGAGAAGCTTAATTTCGCTGGATACACAATTCTTGGTTGGAACCCATTTTCTTTCAGTGTTTGAAATATGTTATTCCAGGATCTTCTAGCTTTCAGAGTCTGTTGAAAGATCAACTGTTATCCTGATTGGTTTACCCCTAAATGTAATCTGCTTCCTTTCTCTTGTAGCTTTTAAAATTCTCTCCTTATTCTGTATGTTGGGCATCTTCATTATAATGTGTCTAGGTGTGGATCTCTTATGATTTTGCACATTCGGCGTCCTGTAGGCTTCTAGGATTTGGGATTCTGTCTCATTCTTCAAGTCTGGGAAGTTTTCTCGTATTATTTGATTGAATAGATTGCTCATTCCTTTGGTTTGGACCTCTATACCTTCCTGTATCCCAATGACTCTTAAGTTTGGTCTCTTTATGTTATCCCATATTTCTTGAATGTTCTGCTCATGGTTTCTTAACAGCTTTGCTGAGCTGTCTATGTTCTTCTCCAGTAGAAATACTTTGTCTTCATTGTCTGATGTTCTATCTTCTAAGTGATCTACTCTGCTGGTAGTATTCTCAATTGAGTTTTTAAGTTGGTTTATTGCTTCCTGCATTTCCAGGATTTCTGTTTGTTTGTTTTTTATAACCTCTATCTCCCTGTATAATTGATCTTTTGCTTCTTGGATTTGTTTATGTAATTCATTGTCGAAGTGGTCAAAGTGGTCTTTCATTGTCTGATTTTGCTGTCTAATGTCTTCCTTGAGACTCCAGATCATCTGAAGCATGTAAATCCTGAATTAGAGCATCAGACAATGATGCCCTCTCTCACCACTTCTGTTCAACATAGTTCTCGAATCACTGGACAGAGCAATTAGACAGACGAAAGAAATTAAAGGCATAAAAATAGGAAAAGAAGAACTCAAATTATCACTATTTGCAGATGACATGATTCTATACCTAGCAAACCCAAAAGGGTCTACAAAGAAACTATTAGAGCTAATAAGTGAATTCAGCAAAGTGGCAGGATATAAAATCAACACGCATAAATCAAAGGCATTCCTGTATATCAGCGACAAATCCTCTGAAGTGGAAATGAGGACAACCACTCCATTCACAATATCCTCAAAAAAAAAAAAATACTTGGGAATCAACCTAACAAAAGATGTGAAAGATTTATACAATGAAAACTACAGAACCCTAAAGAGAGAAATAGAAGAAGATCTTAGAAGATGGAAAAATATACTCTGTTCATGGATAGGCAGAACTAACATCATCAAAATGGCGATATTACCAAAAGCTCTCTATTGGTTTAATGCAATGCCAATCAAAATCCCAACGGCATTTCTTGTAGAAATAGAGAAAGCAATCATGAAATTCATATGGAAAAATAAAAGACCCAGAATAGCAAAAACAATGCTAAGCAGGAAGTGTGAATCAGGCGGTATAGCGATACCAGACTTCAAACTATACTACAGAGCAATAGTAACAAAAACAGCATGGTACTGGTACGAAAACAGGCGGGTGGACCAATGGTACAGAATAGAGGACACAAACACCAATCCACAAAACTACAACTCTCTTATATTTGTAAAGGAGCTAAAAGCATGCAGTGGAGGAAGGATAGCATCTTCAACAAATGGTGCTGGGAAAACTGAAAATCCATATGCAACAAAATGAAACTGAATCCCTTTCTCTTGCCATGCACAAAAGTTAACTCAAAATGGATCAAGGAGCTTGATATCAAATCAGAGACACTGCGTCTGATAGAAGAAAAAGTTGGCTACGATCTACATACTGTGGGGTCGGGCCCCAAATTCCTCAATAGAACACCCATAGCACAAGAGTTAACTAGAATCAACAAATGGGACTTACTCAAACTAAAAAGTTTTTTCTCAGCAAAAGAAACAATAAGAGAGGTAAATAGGGATCCTACATCCTGGGAACACATCTTTACTCCTCACACTTCAGACAGAGCCCTAATATCCAGAGTATACAAAAAACTAAAAAAATTAGACAAGATAATAACCCAATCAACAAATGGGCCAAGGACCTGAACAGACACTTCTCAGAGGAGGACATACAATCAATCAACAAGTACATGAAAAAATGCTCACCATCTCTAGCAGTCAGAGAAATGCAAATAAAAACCACCCTAAGATACCATCTCACTCCAGTAAGATTGGCAGCCATTAGGAAGTCAAACAACAACAAGTGCTGGCAAGGATGTGGGGAAAAGGGTTCACTTGTACATTGATGGTGGGACTGCAAATTGGTGTGGCCAATTTGGAAAGCAGTATGGAGATTTCTTGGAAAGCTGGGAATGGAACCACCATTTGACCCAGCTATTCCCCTTCTCGGTCTATTTCCTAAAGACCTAAAAAGAGCATTCTACAGGAACACTGCTACATCCATGTTCATAGCAGCACAATTCACAATAGCAAGACTGTGGAACCAACCTAGATGCCCTTCAATAGATGAATGGATAAAAAAATGTGGCATTTATACACAATGGAGTATTACTCTGCATTAAAAAAATGACAAAATCGTAGAATTTGCAGGCAAATGGATGGCATTTCAGCAGATTATGCTAAGTGAAGATAGCCAATCCCTAAAAAACAAATGCCAAATGTCTTCTTTGATATAAGGAGAGTAACTAAGAACAGAGTAGGGAGGAAGAGCATGAGAAGAAGATTAACATTAAACAGGGATGAGAGGTGGGAGGGAAAGGGAGAGAGAAGGGAAATTGCATGGAAATGGAAGGAGACCCTCAGGGGTATACAAAATTACATACAAGAGGAAGTGAGGGTAAAGGGAAAAAATACAAGGGGGAGAAATGAATTACAGTAGAGGGGGTAGAGAGAGAAGAGGGGAGGGGAGGGGGGAGGGGGGATAGTAGAGGATAAGAAAGACAGCAGAATACAACAGACATTAGTATGGCAATATGTAAATCAATGGATGTGTAACTGATGTGATTCTGCAATCTGTATACGGGGTAATAATGGCAGTTCATATCCCACTTTAATCAAAGTGTGAAATATGATATATCAAGAACTATGCAATGTTTTGTACAACCAACAATAAAAATTAAAAAAAAATTGCAAAAAAAAATGGATATAGGCTGGACCTCACAGAATTTTTTCCTGAGCTACTTATGATTTACTCATTTCTTATATATGAAACATGTAGGGTTATAGCTTTATAGTGAAAGTGCTCCTGAAATTTTGGAATACGTTAATATTTTTGATTATTGACAAGGGTGTCAAAAACTTTTAGAAATTGTCTTGACATTTGTACAATCATGGAGTATATCTGAGAGTATATTCATTCTACTGTGTCAATTTCCTTGTGAATTGTGAGTACAACAAACTATTTACATTATTTGTTTTTTCTGTTGTACCCTTTATAAATTCTTGGTGCCATATAATTATAGTTTTCACCAGTATTTTAAATATTTATTTTAACATTTAAGTTTTTTAAGTTTATTGCTTGAAAATCAGTGTGGATTGGTTGATATGCTCTGAAGAAGCAAAGTTAATTCTTTCAATAAAACAAAGGTATGTATAAGTAATTACAAACTAAACACCCATGGAATCCTCGTTTATATAAATATATGGCTTATTGGGAGTGCTGTTGTGTCTCACTGATCTCATCTCCCATGTATTTAGTTGTGCTTCTTTTTACTTTTTAGTAACTCATTCTTACCATTCTTTTCTCATGGGGATTATGGTAAATACTCTCTCTCTCTCTCTCTTTCTTTCTCTATTTTTGTAATAATTTCTTTGCCTCAATCTGTTGAACATCTTCTGCTGTGTTGCTGTCAGGGGCTTTACTATACCCAATATATCCAATCACTGCACTGTGTATGGTAATGAATTCTTTCAAGTTTGTCTTCTGTTGATGTAGAGTGTCATTTTTTGTCCCCAAGTATTAATATTTTATGAGTACTTTACACATTGTTACAAAATAGTAGGTTGTATAAAATGGATTAATATTAGTAACTGTCAGAAAAATGTATCAGCCATCCTACCATTCATGTATGTCTCTTTATTCCTTATTAACATTTATCCTTACTTATACTCATGTTATTGTATGTTACTTTTTATTGATAATTCACAGCATTTAGCATTTTCCTATTGAAAGACCTAAGCAATCTCATTCTACTTGGGACCTCATTTTGCTCTGTAATTTAACCCCTGACCTACTGCCTTCCTAAAGTCAGGAAAATACCACAGAAAAGCTCTGTGGAAACAGTTCTCAGAAAAGCTGCATATGGTGATCGCCTAAGATAGGTCAAGATATCAAAATATCTGAAATTCCAGATGGCCCCCACTAGGTGTGGTGACCAATATCTAAACTAGAAGCCCTGCAGCTTGGCACGTACCCCCTTGCGACATCCTCATAGTTTAAACCAATCAATTTTTGCTGGGAGCCATCAGCCAAGTAGGTATGACAATTTCCTTGCCAGCGTATCCCCATTTTTTTTAGTGGAAGGACTCATGGAAATAGGACATTTTGCTGCGACATTGCATGTAAGGTGACCTTGCTCAAGGACTAGGGCGGATCCGTGTTTAGGGTGTTCCCGGTTTAGCATAATCCGAGATTAGGGCGTTCCCCGTTTAGAATAGGGCGTATCCTGCTGCCTGAGTTCCCCTTGAGTTCTCATGGGATTCAGAATATATTTGGGAGACAGAAGCCCATGAGGTGTGGATTTGGGCAGAGAACGTGGATTTCCCCAGAACGTGTTTGTAGAAGGCCGGTGTGAGATCGGGAATAAAGAATTGCTGTTTGAATCTACAAAGCTGTGAGTGGCTCGTGATTTGTGCCCAGCCAGACTGCGGCAAATTTTAAGTGTGTCAACCCCTTGAACTAACCAATAATTCTTTCCAGATTCTTTCCCACCACTTTATATGCTAATCATGTTTGAGAGTTGTTATTTGATTTTCCCGTGGTGTGTGATGATTTGCTAAGAGATTCTGTGATGTATGTGGGGGTACTTGCCTTCTCCAAAGAATGTATAAAACTGCTGCAAACCCTGGGCTCAGGGCCTCTCAGTGTCACAAGTTGCTGTGTGCACGCAGAGGACCAAGCTAGCTCGCAATAAACACTTCTTTGCTGCTTACATCGATCTTGGTCTCTGGTAGTCTTTTGGGGGTCCTAAATTCGAGCATAACACCTATGTGATCTTTCAACTCTTCAAAAAAGTTTTCTATTTTTCTACACTTAATTAATTTATGTTTATTAATTTTCCCTCTTTTAAATTTTTTACTGACAATTAATTTCTATTGATATTATTTTCATACTCATATTTATGCTCAGGTATAATTATATTTTTTCACTCCCTTCTATTTTTCACAGATTTTTCTAAATTTTAATGGAGTAGAATTTGTCAATCTATTCTTTGGGCTTGCTTTATTTCTGACATATAAAAGATTTTATGGGACAGGAGGGGATGTTGGGCTTTCAGAGTTTAGTCCCTAATATTATATGCCTCATTTACAGAGACTAATTTGTTTGAACTTTATTTCATCAGAGTCTGGTTTCAAAGCTTGTGAGTATGTTTATTCTTCTGCAGCCATATTATCTTTTTGATATAGGGATCAAGCAGACTCCTTCCCTGTGTGAGATAATTTTTTTCCCTCTTATAACTCCTTTAAAAATATTTCTGCTGTATAACTCCCATTTTTATATGTGTTTAATAATTGTTTTCCTCTTGTGGAATCTTTTATTTTTCTTTGGTGGAAATAAATAGAATGAGAGAAAAAGTTGTAGAAGCCTTGGCCATGGACCCACCAGCCACAATGGGCTCCTTTCTATCCAGTATAGACAGGCCTAGCTTATGCAATTCTGGTTGAGGCTAGAGTTACCTTGCTTACACACTGCATCCATATCTAAGGTGACATATGCACAATTGTGATTCTATGTCTAGAATGAAAATAGAAGAGTAGCCTACTAAAGAAAGGGGAAGGAAAACTTTGTTAGCTTTTGAAAGCCAAGTGAAGATTTGCCAAAATCCAAAGCCCCCTTGTAAGCAAGAAACTGGCTGACAAGAGCTGCATCCAAGAATATATCTTATTCTGATATCATTGAGCCAGAGTTTGCATGGCATCTTCTATTTCTTTCTCCCTATGTGAGGCCTGGAACTCTGTCCAGTCATGAAATCTGGGCAGTAACTGCTCAATCAGGCCTGTAGTCAGAAACGAGGTACTGTCCTTCTGCAATCTCAAAGCATATTGTCTGGATTGCCCTTAGAACTCTAAAGTCTCCTCTGCTTGTGAGGCCTAGTTTTCTCTACTTGGGCCTCTATCACCCTGTGAAGTGCAGGTCATGGGAGTACTCTAGAAAGCATGCTGGAATACCAAGAATGCCAGGAAATGAAGAATATACTGGACTGGGTTTCCTGAGATGGTGAGAACACTTGTGAGAACATGAGAGAATCAGCTGTGGAGACTGTATCTTGCCTAAAATTAGCTCCAGATTCAGCTAATCTGACCACATGTACTTTGAAGCCTCTGGAACATGAGTGTTATAGTTTGAATGTGAGGTGTACCCCAAAACTCATGTATGAAACAATGCAAGATTGTTTAGAGGAAAAATGATTTGGTTATGAAAGCCTTAACCAATTCAGTTGAGTGGGAACTGAATGCATGTAGTGTGTGGCTAGAGGAGGTGGTTTATTGAGGTGTGCCTTTGGGGTACATATTTTGCATGTGACAAGTGTGTTTCTCTTCTTTCTGATCATCATGTGAGCCACTTTTCTCCATCATGCTCTTTCACCATGATGCTGTATCTCACCTTAAGTCCTAAGGAATGGAGCCTGCTGTGTATGGATTAAAACCTCTAAAAGTGTGAGTCCCCAATAAAATTTACTTTTCTACAGTTGTTGTGGTCAGGTATTTTAGTCACAGCAGCAAAGAAGCTGACTAAAACAACAAATATTACTGCAAATTTATGTCTTCAGAGTTTGTGTAGAGTATGTAAAAACTCGGCTTGGTAGAAGCCAACTTAATACATATGGTTTCTCTCTAGGAGTTACTTTGTTGACAGAGTAGATCAGTTTTTCCTATCTCCCCTAGGTTCATTCATTTCCTCTGACTTTTTTACAATGTGAAAAGCATGATATCTAACCTTAAGACCCTGTTCCCTCAATCTAGCTACTCACAACAACAATTACTTCACTTTTGAGTTTGCTCTATAGATCCCCAAATTTCTGTTTTCCTTTCCATTTTATAGGATTACTAACAGTTTTCCACAAGCAATATTTGAAATTGATAGGATTTAATTTTCATCTCCCTCTGATTAATGAATGATACTTTTGACGATATTTGTATTCTGTAGATTAATATTTCTCATGGGTAGAAAACAAAGAATAATCACTGGTCTGTGCTTCTAAAAATATATTTTTTTGTTTTCTTGGGCACAGTCATCATGTCGGAATATATTTGAAAATTCTTAGGCTTTGTTTCTTGAATGTCCCTCTGATGGAATAGTTTAAGTTTGAGATCTGTGGAAGTTCTGCATCTGTCTAAGTGTTAGCGTCCTCCAAGCACTTGGCACCCTGGAGTAAATAAGAACAGCACACTGTTCTCAGGACACACTCTGCTGACATAGTCAGACTTGCCACAAGTTCATCTTGAGCCTGAGACTTGCTTCACGTTCCTCGTGGTAAGATTGTTTTGGAAATATTTTTGATAATTTGTTCCCCTTCAATTGTGCTTAATTATTGGGCTTAGATCTGAGACAGAGATTAAGAAAATGGCTTATGAGCATTGCATTATTTTAATGTTATTCTTGGAATCTTACTTTTGTTAACCTCAAAGATCTTGCTGAACTATAAGATTAACACAAGGAATATATAATGGCTGGGCTGCTTAAAATAAACATCCATAGCATTCCACAACTTTGGATCACCTGCATCTTGTTTCTTGTCTTGCTCAGCTCCTGGGCACTGATTTCAAAATCCTCCCAAATTGAAAATTTTGAAATCATGGTATTCAGTTGCACCAAAATTGAGAGATGAGCTTTTGCACAATGAAAGAATCTTGAGGGCTCTGACTTATGCAGTGAATTAGTTCATTAATAACTGAATGAGGGCTGAGGTTGTAGCTTAGCCATAGAACACTAGACTGACATGGGCAAGGTCCTGGGTTCAGTCCCCAGCACCACATAAAATAAATTTAAAAAGATATTGTGTCCAACTACAACTAATATATATATATATATATATATATATATATATATATATATATATATATATATTTAAAAAACAACAACTGAATGAACCTCTCCAAGGGCTGAATTAGTGGGAGAAAGTAGATCACTAGGGTAGCCTTGAACTTACTTGTTTTCTCTCAGCAAGTTCTTTCTGTGCTGTCTGTCTCCCATGAGCTGACCAGCTTTTCTCTATACCCTTATTCCATGGTATTTGTGCCTTGGAGTGAGTCCACCGTAGACTGAATTCTCTGAAACTGTGTGAGCTAAAATAAATGTTTTCACTTTTACATTGTTACTTTTAGCTATTTAGGTCACAGAAATAAAAAGTTCACTAAAGGAAAACCTTATACTAAGTACAATGTTCTTGTCCACTGTCCTCTCTATTTTCTTGATGTTGGATTTGGGAACTGCCTAGCAATGAGCCTTGGTACCCCCAGGGGCCATTTCATTTCACTTGTATTGTCTCTAGACCATTAGCTTCCTATTTATCTCTTCCTAAAGGGCATAAGAGATATTACTAAATATCTATCTCCATGAAATAGAGTTATTTAACCCTCAACCTGTATTTCATGGAGATAGATATTTAGTAACCCACAAATTTGATACTGGTGTTAAGAGGGAAATACAAAATCCATCTCCTTGGATTTTCTCTGAGTTGTGAATGCAAGGAGATTATTCCAAAATTCAAGAAAAACCCACCACCACTAAGTTGTACAAGAATCCAGGTTGTACTTCAATGAATAAAAATAAGAATGGGAGAATGTCCAAGGAGTCAGGATGTGTTGACTTTAAACTTGAACTTCTGTATCTTTTTAGTCACCATGGCTCTAACCTGGGCTTCTCACGTTAAAAAGATTTAGTTATTTCAGGTTCAATTTTAACTGAAAAATGTATTATTGTAGTAAAAGTTTAAATGTAAGAAAATATATTTAAAGCAACAGGATAGAGTTCAGTTTCAGAAAATAAGTTGGCCTTGCATTATTTAAATATTTGATTTGCCTTTCTTATTCCCCTGAATGTTTATTGTGGTTTCTTATGTGTGTTGTATTTTGGGAGCTAATTTCATGTGGAATCCCATTATTAAGCTTTGGAAATTTTACCAGAAAAGTAAAGAGAGAAAAATCTCTTTCCCATTGTGGCTGCAAAAAGAGAAAGTATGTGATTTTTTTAGAAGAGTGTGGTGGGATAGGGAGACAGCTCAGTTGGTACATTCTTTGCCTCAAATGCACAGGCCCTGGTTTTAATCCCAGCACTGCAAAAAAATTGCATTTTAAGTGAATTGGCAAACTTCATATTTATCAAATCATTAGTTCCTCTTCTTTGAAAGCTTGTGACAATCAATTATATATCTTATTATCTGGATATTGGAATTTAATACTAAATCATGTAGGGATTCTGACCATGGAAATATACAGGAAAGAATTCCTCTGGTGAGCAAACTCCCCATGGGTAACAGGCACCCTGTTTTCCACACTTAGAATGCTCTGCAGTTTCTCTTAGAAACTAGTAAGGTAACAAATACATGTGCAATGCATAGCTGCTATGGTAATGTCCTGCATGAGAAGGCTCTGTGCTAGAGTCTATTCAGCCTCTACCTTGATCTCAGACACTCAGCTCCTGGTAATAAAGAAACCCTCTTGTTAGACAACCAAAATATTTTACTGCCCCTAACCTATCCACATAACTGTAACTTTATGCAATGGGCTTTATTGAGAGCTACACAAAGTTCTTAACATTGTACATTGCAACTTAGTTTGCAACTGAGGAATAAGCTGCATAATGTTGCTAAGTATTTAACCTGTCTAGTTAATACAATGAACAATATGTACTAATGATGACAATGACCTAAAGTAACCTATGATATAAATAAAGCTAGCCACTCAGGAAAGTAGCTTTTGTTTTTCATGCACCACTTTGCTTTTGCCTTTTTAAATTTTCTTTACAAAATCATGTGAGATAAAGTTTGCCAAATTCTAGATTTATTTACTTATCATTTATTTTTTTCTTAATGATTTGTTATTGTGGCAATACAAACAAAATTGTGTATTTATTTCCTGAAAAAGATGGGTGTAATGTCCTTGCTTAGCATCTGGGTGGGCATCTTAAGTGACAGTTGCCATTTTAAGGAAGTTTTGCTTTTCCACCCAAGGACGTTTCTGAGAAAGGCTCACCACTCATAACAACCTCACCCTTACTTGCCCATATTAGGACAATAAATTGTGACTAATTAATCCCTGAGCCACCTGCATAAAAGTCTAGAATCCCAAGCCTGTATTGCCTCCATCTCCTATAGAGAGATGGCTTTTATTTTTTAGCTCTGACAAATAAACTCTCATGTGTATCTCTGCCTGGTCCCTGTCTTTCATTTCTTCATCACCCGTCTCCCTGTTCCTCACTTTCCTTTCAATGGGTACTTTTGTTTTTCTTTTTGAAGTATGAAATATAAATGCTTCCCACACTTTTTGAATTACATAGATATAAACAGCGAGTTTGGACATGTGTGTTGGGGCATGCCTGTTAGGCCAGCTTCTCAGAAACATAATGCAGAAGAATTCCAAGTTTGAGATCTGTCTTGGAAGCTTAGGAAGTCCCTGTCTCAAAATAAAATATAAAAAGGCTTTGAGAGTTATTCAGTGTTAAATCTTAAATGGTCCCTGGATTTAATCCCTAGTAGAAAACAAAACAAAACAAAAGTCCAATGAATGTGTATATTTGTTACTTATTTAATTATGGTCACTTTCTCATTTAAAATTCTATGAATAGAGAATCACAGCCTTTGGGACAGGAGTCCCCTGTGTTTCTCTTTTGCTTGCAAATCAATAAACCTTCTTTTTTCTTTTTCTCAAAACCATGTCCTCATTGGCTTGGCATCAGGAATAAAGACTGGGTTTTCAGCAAGAAATCTGGCCAGCCAGATGGCACCTGAAATCTGCCTCTACTCCAGCTTTCTTTGGCAGGCATGGCTCTCCAAGGAACTCCATTTTCATGCTGAGGATTCAGGGTGTTGGTACACTTGTTGAGAGTCAACTGCAAGAGAGTTAGGAGATGGGTAAGTTTGCCTCAAGTTGAACCCGAGGAACTGTAAGTAAAAGGAGGAACCTGAAAAACCATACCAGTGGCTGCTGAAGCTTCTTTAGCTTCAGACAACTCTTACCTTCCCTCCCTGAACAATTGAGACTGCTCCATCATTATTCACTTTGAGAAAAATAAAACTAAACTCAGGAAAGTTGCAACAATTTGGGGCATTTGTTAAGTCCCCCAGTGTGCATGCCTAGAGCCTTGATTTCACATATATGACTCCTCTTTGTGGAAACATATGGTCCCTCTTTCTTTGTACATCTGTGGCACCATTGGTGTAGGAGTAATGGTTAATTAGGACTGGAGAACCTAGAAGTATGTATTCCCTTCTGATCTGTTTTAGGTTCTCATCTGGTATTTGGCTCTAGGCTTGGGAATTCCCTCTGATTGTTTTTTTTTTTTTTTTGTATCTGCTGCTGGCCCTTTTAAGATATGACCAACACTGCAGTGATCCTATAGGTAGTCTCTTGGTAAAAATCTTGGCTGGTTAATTTAAAGGTTACCTTTTGTCAGCAATGGTTTGGGGGCTCCTCTTTGTCTCTCTGTGTGTTTCTTTGTTGTACAGTCTTGTGAGTGGAGTTGGTCTGCAAGAGATAAAGTAAGTTGAAGAAAGGGCCATCTATAAGTCAGTTTCAGATAATGTTTTACTGTAATGATCTGGCTTTGAAATAACTTTCTAGAACATCATAAAATATTACAGTTGGAGTTGATCTGTCAAATGTAAAGTAGGTGGAAAAAAATATATGTACAAGTATGTCTGTTTTAAATATTGTCATCTCTCAGGCCTTGTATTGGTGATCCTTTTTTTTTTGTCATTTTCAGCCATTACTGACCTTTTAAAACATGGGCCATACTGCTTTGATCTTGCTAGTTGTCTCTTGAGCAGAGAGATATCTTGACTTAATGGGCCACTTATAGGTATAAACCTATCTTAGAGAAAGAGGGTTCATTGCAACACAATCTGCACTTTCATCCTCTACAGTCTTTTCTTGGTTTTTTTTTTCCTCCTGTTACTGGCCCTTTACAATATGAGCCATGCTTCATTGATCTTACTGGTTGTCTCCTAAGCAGAGAGATCTTGGCTGCATGGGCCACCTATAGGGATAAGCCTAAGAGAAAGAAGGTTTACTCTAACACAATATGGCCTTTTAATGTTTTTTTTCCTATAATATTTCATAACCTCAACCTTAAAGTTGGTCTTTCGGGGTAAAGTATGTGAAAGAGATTCTGTATGTATAGTCATTTATGCAGCTGCATGATAAGGGTTTTGAACTTTGAGGAACAAAGTTGAAGGCACCAAAAGGCACTATGTCTGGTATACAAGGGTAGCAGAACATGTGAATAAAGGGTTTAAATAATTTAAATCTTTTAAATGCTGGGCTGGCACTTTCAGCCTGGCCCCAGGCAGGTGCAGATCATGACACTGGGGTCAAGAACTCTAGCCCTAAACTTCAGGGAAAAAATCCCAGAAAATATGCCTGGGCTGTAGAAAAATAGCCAAAGAGAACCTAACTACTTCCCTGGACTCCATCCCCTTTTGCCCATGAAGGGTTGAGGCTACTGGCCAAAAAAAGATGTGGCAGTAGTTTCCAGTACCATCGTTTCATTACCTGTAAATAG
The DNA here is from genome assembly GCF_048772815.1 of Callospermophilus lateralis. Lineage (NCBI taxonomy): Eukaryota > Metazoa > Chordata > Mammalia > Rodentia > Sciuridae > Callospermophilus > Callospermophilus lateralis. The sequence goes on from NC_135323.1 coordinate 38,816,606, forward strand.
AAATAGTCTCCCTTTTAAAGATCTGACAGGAGACCTCATTTGGCCAGAAAATATTCATCATTGGGGCAAAGACATTCTTGTTATAATAGCATCTAGTTAAACTAAATGCCTGTGAGACTGGCAGAATATAACTGCACTCAGAAAAGAAAAAGGCAGAAACTTAGGCCCACATAATGCTGCAGACTGGCTGGGCACAATTCAGGAGCCACTTGTCAAAAGAAACTAACTTTATTTTTAGAACTACACACGCCAAACAAAACAGCTCCTCAGGAAAAAACCCTCAGAGCCCACCTGCCACCACCGGCTTCTCCCAAGCCACACCTCCCAACCCAGCCTCTTCCTCCCACAATCCTCCTGCTCTTGAGGCCAATTGGCTGGGTCGCATGGGCGGAGCCAAAAAGTCCCCCAATGAGCAGCTCCGTGGTCTGAAAGGGCAGGGAAACAGCCCAATGAGCATCTCCAATGAGCATCATCGCAGAGGAGCCAATCAGCTAGATGTTGCTGGGGCCGCTGTGAGCCAATCATCAGCCAGCAGTCTGGAAGTTTGCTGGCAGCTGGAAGTTTGCTGGGGCCCCTTCGGCTGTGGCTCTCAACATCTCCCCCTCTCTGTTTAAACAACAAGCATGTGGCTTAGGGACCGTGCCTGCCTTAGGTTGTCCAATACTACATATGGTCCTTACCTGTCATCGAATGAGCTGACCTCAAGGCGTCAGCCTCCTGTCTTAGGTTGGTATCATTGCAATTGGATCTTACCTGTCACTGACTACCGGTCCAGTATACAGCCACACCTGTGGAGAGGTCTTTGTACCAGCGGGGGAGTGAGGTTCTTTGCATCACCTCTGTTGGCCCCCAAATTTTAGCTGAACGATCATGGCAAGCAGAAGGGAGGAAAATACACCAAGCCAATTGACGGCTCCTTTTGGAAAAATTGTACCACCGATGACACCATCAGCATAAATACCCCAACACTACCACAAGTTGCTGCACTAACACATAGTTCACAATGCATACAAGTGAGTTTACAATGCATACAAGTGACACATAGTCCAGGCAATTTCTGCAAGCAGTTCAGTGATGGCTATTGCAGAAGCTGTAGATTGGTTTTATCTTTGTCTTCACCGGCACTGGGATGAAGATAGGAATTCTGGCAATAATGGCTAAAGAAAAAATTATGTAACATTCCAGAAGACACTAAAAGAAAACAATTTTCTTAACAATTTACATTGTTTTCACTGGCACTGGGATGAAGATAGGAATTCTGGCAATAATGGCTAAAGAAAAAATTATGTAACATTTCAGAAGGCACTAAAAGAAAACAATTTTCTTAACAATGGCTAAAGAAAAAATTATGTAACATTCCAGAAGGCATTAAAAGAAAACAATTTTCTTAATAATTTACATTATCTTTAAGAGAATTATTAAATATAATGAAAAGGAAAGGTGAAAGTAAACAAACAGATCTGTTAACCTCCTTTTTTGTTCACATTTTAAAACAATCCTCAACAGCTGTTTACCTAATTTAAATTAAACCATTTAAATCACGTGAATAAAAAAAAATTATTTGGATCCATTTTTTCATGAGCGCTCATCATATATGATATATGGACATACATTCAAACATATAAAACAAAACACAAGTGTGCACACATACATACGACACGTAACAAAATAGTAAAGGCCTTATAACTTTTTACAGGTGAAATCTCCATTGCAATGTTTAAAAACTCTATAGTCAAAAAATAGAACTGATCAGCAAAACATTAACCTAGGTCTGTATGAGCTCAAAAAACGAAATAGAACTTCATGATATGGGAAAGGGCAATAATAAAATAGATATTGAAAAAAGCATTCTGGTTCTGTCGCAGATGTAAGAATAACCAAACTGGAGTTCTGGATATCAGCTCTTATGGATTTGAGCTAAATCATCTTCTTTTTGGTCTGTAGAAATTGCTTTAGTTAATCTGTCTGGAATCCAAATCAGCTGCTGTTCTCCCTGTGGAAACACATAAACAGACCCCCGACTCCAGGAAATCACTGGGTCAGGACTTTAGTTAATCTCTCTGGAATCCAAATCGGCTGCTGTTCTCCCTGTGGAAACACACAAACAGACTCCCGACTCCAGACAATTACTGGGTCAGGACCTTTCCATTGTCCTGTTAGAATATCCTTCCAAAGTACCTTGGGCTTATGTACATTTTTTGGACACATATGCCTTTCCGCAGCACTAAGTCCTGATGAATCCAAATTTAAAAAGTTTAGAGAAAAAAGGTTATTTTAAGTTTATCTTTGGGGAATATATACCCCTTCCCAATTCCTTCTTTTTGCTTTAATAAGTACATTTTAATAGTTTGATGAGCTCTTTCAACTATGCCTTGTCCCTGTGGATTGTATGGGATTCCTGTTATATGAGTAATGCCAAATGATGAGCAAAATTGTTTAAAAGAGGTAGAAGTATAACCAGGGGCATTATCTGTTTTTAACCGTTTTGGAACACCCACAGTGGCAAAATTTTGTAAGCAATGAGCTATAACATCTTTAGTTTTTTCTCCGGCATGAAGGGAGCCCATCAAAAATCCAGAAGAAGTATCAACTGTAGCATGCAAATATTTTAATTTTCCAAATTCTGGCAAGTGTGTGACGTCCATCTGCCAAATATGGTTAGGTATCAATCCTTTAGGATTGACTTCAAGATTAACTTGTGGTAAAAAGGTCACACAATTTTGACATTGTTTTATTATTTGTCTAGCTTGTTCCTTAGTTATTTTAAAACGCTTTTGTAAAGTATTAGCATTGACATCAACTTTTTATGAAAATTTATAGCTTCTTCTAGTGTAGAGAAAATATGTATGTCATGTGTAGTTTTATCTGCTAAATCATTGCCCAAACTAAGGGCTCCAGGCAATCCTGTATGTGCCCTGATATGTCCTATAAAGAATGGATCTTTTCTGTCCCAGATTAGACTTTGTATAGTGAAAAGCAAAAAGAAAACAGTAGAGGAAGGGGAAATCCTACCAGCATCTTCAAGGGATACTATAGCATTAACTATATACTGACTATCGGAAAATAAATTAAATACAGAATTTTTAAACATCACAAAAGCCTGTAATACTGCCTTAAGCTCTACCTTTTGAGCTGATTGTTTGGGTACTAAAAATGTAAAAAGTTTGATCAGGTGTAACTATTGCTGCTGTACCATTATTTGACCCATCAGTGAATATATTTGGAGCATTCCCGATAGGTGTTTTTCTTGTCATTTTTGGAAAAATTACAGGGTGTCATGACCAAAAAGACAATAAAGGATTAGATGGTAAGTGGTTATCAAATGAAACATTAGATTTGCACATGATTATTGCCCAAGTATTTAACTCATTAGCTAACTCATCAATTTGATTCATAGTATATGGAGTAATAATTTTATTGGGAGAAATTCCAAACACTCCCTTTGCTGCTTTTATTCCTTTGAGTATTAATTGTCCTACAGCCTCAGGATACCTAGTAAGAATAGTGTTAGGAGAATAAGATAAATGTATCCATAATAATGGACCTTCTTGCCAAAATACTCCTGTAGGAATATTTTTTGTTGGTAGTACAATAAATAATAAAGGCAAACTTATATCAATTCTATCCAAATGCATATTTTCCATATATGTTTCAATGATTTTTAATGCCATTCTTGCTTCAGGCGTTAACATTCAGGGTGAATTTGGATCTGATGGACCTTTTAGGATATCAAATAAAGGTCCCAACTCTCCTGTTGGTATACCTAGATAAGGCCTTATCCAATTTATGTCTCCTAATAACACTTGAAAGTCATTAAGTGATTTGAGTTGATCTACTCGTATTTGAATTTTTGGTGGATGGACCATGGTTGAGGATAATAGAACTCCTAAATAATTAATTGGAAAATTTAATTGTACTTTATCTATTGCTATCTCTAGATTATAATTTTTTAATAAGTTTGTAAGTGTGGCATAACATTCTAGCAATGTGTTTTTAGCTTTGTGTGCTAATAATACATCATCCATATAGTGAAATATTTGTAGTTCAGGATTTTGATTTCTAAGTGGCTGGATTGCTTTGTTAACATAAATTTGACATATAGTTGGGCTGTTTGCCATCCCTTGAGGGAGTGCTTTCCATTCATATCTCTGATCAGGACCTTCATGATTCAGTGCAGGGATAGTAAATGCAAAACGTGGACTATCCTCAGGATGAATTGGAATTGAAAATAAAACAATCTTTAATATCTATAACTAAAACATACCAAGTTTTTGGCAAAGCAGACAATTGAGGAATCCCCAATTGAGCAGGTCCCATAATAACCATCTCATTATTAATGGCTCTTAAATCTTGCAATAATCTCCATTTACCAGATTTCTTTTTGATGACAAAAATGGGAGTATTATGGGGAGATACAGAAGGTTGTATTTGTCCTTCTGCTAATTGTTGTTTGACCAGATCATGGGCTGCTTGTATCTTTTCTTTAGTCAGGGGCCACTGAGGAACCCATACTGGTCTTTCTGATTTCCAAGTAATTTTTATTGTCTCAGTGGCCCTTTCTGAAAATCCAACCCGTGTCTGTCTGTTCCTTGATCTATTTGTATTGGTGCTGCTATACCTTGTCCTTGTTTTTCTAATCTTTTTCCTTTCCTAAAACCTTGTCTAGTCATAATAGTGGGTGCATTTTGGTTGATGTTATTTGTTAATGTCAAACCTAATTGATCTAGGACATCTCGTCCCCATAAATTTATAGGAAGATGATCCAATACATATGGCTGTATAGTTCCGTCACATCCTTCAGGATCCTTCCAATCTAATACCATTGCACTTCTATGGGGATTAGTCGCCACTCCTAGGCCTTGAAGCGTTTGAGTGGCTTGTTGTAATGGCCAATGTTTTGGCCATTCTTGACGAGAGATGATGCTAAGGTCTGCACCTGTATCCAGTAGCCCATTAAATTCATGTCCTTGAATATTTAGTTTTAGCATGGGGCGAGAATCTAAATTTAAAGACAGCATAGCCCAATCTACACCTGTGGAGCCTAATCCCTTGGAAACTCTTTCTACAGCATGACTGGAAAATTTATCATGTAGGCTTGGTATTATTAGTAACTGTGCTATTCTATCTCCTGGTGAAATTACTGATATACCCTTTGGAGAACTGGCTATAATTTTTATTTCACCTTCATAATCGGGATCAATTACCCCAGGACTTATCATAAGTCCTTTTAGAGTAGAAGAGCTGCGTCCCAATAATAAGCCTACTGTTCCTTTGGGAAGAGGTCCTTTCACCCCTGTGGGAATGATTTGAACTCCCATCTCTGGAGTTAATACTGATCTGGTGGAGGCACAGATGTCCAACCCTGCACTCCCTCTGGTTTGTCTGATGAGGGATCTGATGGACAATGTGTCCTGGGCACTACCCTGATGGGGTTGCTGGGTTCCTCCAGTGCTCCGTATATTTGTGGTTTTGGGCCCCGGAGCATTGGGCCCCCCTGTCCATTTTTTGGCAATGGAGCCCAATGCCTCTCTCCATGATATCATGGATAAACACTTGGTCCTTGTTCATTTTTTGATAATGGAGTACCTTCTATGGTGGTTTGAGAACGGCATTCATTAGCCCAATGTCTCCCTCTACGGCATTATGGGCAAATACCCGATATTCTACTCCTTTGATACCTAGTTTTGTTAAACCCTCCTCCTATGGGGCAATTCCTTTTAAAATGTCCTGTTTGTTCACAATTGTAGCATGTTCTTGGCCTGGCATCTAAAGCCTGTTTTACTGTAGCTGCCACAATTTTCCCTTGTTCATTAATGTCTCTGGCATCTAAAGCCTGTTTTACTGCAGCTGCCATGACTTGCTCTTGTTCATTAATGTCTCTACATAATTTAATATATGTGTTTAAATCTTCATGTTTCCATGGTCTAATGATATCTCTGCACCAACGATTTGTTTGGTCATAAGCCAGTTGTTTTATTAATGGCATTGCTTGTTCTGTATTCCCCAAAACTCTGGTAGCTGTTTGAATAAGCCTATCTACAAATTCAGCATAAGATTCATTAGCTCCTTGTATTATCTTAGATAATTGACCTTGTAAACCTCCATGTCCTTGTAAAGTCTTCCATGCCTTAACTGCATCTACAGCAATTTGTAAATATACACCAGGATCATATGCAATTTGTTGCTGCTGATCCTCATAAGGTCCCTTTCCTAACAACATATCTAGATTCCTCTGAGGATAACCAGCTGCTGCATTTCGCCTAGCTGTCTCCTTGCAAAATTCCTCATTGGCAACCTTCCATAACAGGTATTGTCCTCCATTTAGCACAGTTTTACACATATTAGCCCAATCTGCTGGTGTCATGTTCAAGTTGGTAAAGGATTCGACCATGCTTACAGTAAAGGGTGCTTGAGGACCATAGGTTGTTACAGCCTCTTTTAGCTGCTTCACTGTTTTGAAATTTAAAGCATGGTAAACTCGCTGCCCTCTTACCTCAAATACAGGGCATGTTAATACTTGAGATCCTGTCTCAGGATCCGAACTATCAACTGCGGGGGTTGGGGGCCTCTCAGCATATGGAGGTGGCCTTGTCAGTTGGACACTTACGTCCGCTGGTGATAGAAAGGTGTTAGTAGCAGTCTCCTATAGAGGTGGTGCTGTTGGTTGGACACTTAAGCCCTCTGGTGATAGAAAGGTTTTAGTAGCAGTCTCCTTTTGTAACTTTCCCCCTGATGGCTTTTTCTGCTCTAAACTTTCTTTCTCTGTCTGATTAGCTCGAAAGACCTTCTCTTTTACTTGAATCTTTTCCTCTTTCTGACTAACTTGAGAAACCTCCTCTTTTACTTGAATCAATATGTCTTCTCCTTCCTCTACCTTTGTCTGAAATGAAGGCTTTGGACTAAGCAAACCAGATACCAACGCCCACAATGTCAATGTGCCAGCTGGCAGAGTTCCTGGGCTGTTCTTTTCTATTCTTTTTAAATCTTCACCATGATGGTTCCATTGTGATATATTTAACAACTCCTCCTTAAAAAGCCATGGGCTATATTTTTGTATTGTATCAATGTATGCTCTGACTGCTCTTGATTTTACTGGGATGCCTCCTTCCTCTAACAATTTACTTAACACTCTTTCAGTTTGTTTTTTACTAATTTCTGATCCCATATTTCTACTATAATACAACCCAACAAGATGACGCCAAACAAAACCGAGACAGAATGAAATAAAAATGAAACAACAAAAATTCATTATAGCCTTTCTATCCTCCTGACATGTGCATCCGTCCTTTCTCCCTATCTGTTCCTCAGACGTAAATAGTTTTTCCTTAGATGTGAGTGGTTTTTTTTTCCGTCTCACTCATCTCCAGGGACAGGCAACTTTAAACAAAAATGAAGCAAAACAAAAGAGGAAAATGGCTACCCATCCTCTCGCCCTGCCCTCAGGGGCGAGCAGTTTACTTACCCTCAGTCACTCCCCGTGCGAGCCACCAAATGCCGCAGACTGGCTGGGCACAATTCAGGAGCCACTTGTCAAAAGAAACTAACTTTATTTTTAGAACTACACACGCCAAACAAAACAGCTCCTCAGGAAAAAACCCTCAGAGCCCACCTGCCACCACCGACTTCTCCCAAGCCACACCTCCCAACCCAGCCTCTTCCTCCCACAATCCTCCTGCTCTTGAGGCCAATTGACTGGGTCGCATGGGCGGAGCCAAAAAAGTCCCCCAATGAGCAGCTCCGTGGTCTGAAAGGGCAGGGAAACAGCCCAATGAGCATCGCAGAGGCAGCTGGTAGTCTGAAAGGGCAGGGAAACAGCTCAATGAGCATCTCCAATGAGCATCACCGCAGAGGAGCCAATCAGCTAGATGTTGCTGGGGCCGCTGTGAGCCAATCATCAGCCGGCAGTCTGGAAGTTTGCTGGCAGCTGGAAGTTTGCTGGGGCCCCTTTGGCTGTGGCTCTCAACCTCTGCAGCCTCTGCAAAGGGATCTTCAAGCAAGTCTAAAGAAAAGTATGGAAAATACCTCCTCCATTGCATATCAGTACCAAGTATAAGAAAAAGGACTAAAAGGAGACTCTGGGTTAAATTGACAGTGAGGAACTCACTTAAAGTTGGTGGCATTTGATAATAATAATGTAGAAATGTCAGTGTCAAAAATATTCTGTGCTCTAACCTCTTAAACGCAACTTGGGTCAAAAAAATTAAGGCACAGTTGTTTTGTTTGGTTTGGTTTGGTTTTTGTATATGCTGCTTTGTCCAACCCTCTCCTGGGATAAAATTTGTTGTATAAATCAAATTCACAGATAACATTCATAAAGACTGTTTTAGAATATGAATATGAAAGGGTCCAAAGTAGAAAAGATAAAATAAAGTTATAGGTATGGAAATATATTTAAGTATGGAAAATTAGAAGGTAAAAGAAATGTTTCTGGATGAGAAAGTATTTTGTCTGGTAAAGTAATATTCTTGACCTAAAATCCCAGATGAAAGTGCACAAAACTAAGAATTTTAAGAAGTTATGAACGTTTAAGTAAGTTGTAGGTTTGCCAAAGGTAAATCTCAAAGAGTTTCTGTTTGATTAAATTGGCTATAATTAGCACAGTCAGTTAAAGTTATTTGAACTTTAATGTACTGATATGAGGCAAAATCTGAAACACTGATCTACTCTTATCTATGTGCAATTTTCTTGTATGTGTTAGGGTTTATTACTTGGGGAAACAAAGTCTTAAATGAATTATGGTTTTTCCACACACAAAAATTATTTAAGTTCTTAAATAATTTCTTTGTAACTGGTTAAAAATAAATTTTATTTAGATTATAACTGTTAAGGTGAGATTGCAATAAATCACTGAATAGATCATAAAGCAAGAGATGGAAACTTTATTTACCAGCTGGCAGTCCAGAAACACCAGCTGGTGGGCCAAGGGAAGGCTGCAAGTCTATACTCTTCTACCCCCTCTTGGGGTTTGAGTACACCTTTTATAGTCCAAAACCATATTAAAGCATAAGTGGTTATTGCTCTGATTCAAAACCATATACAAACTTCATAAGATTTAAAATAATAAGCACAAAAGGGAGTAGGCCAAAACGTTCCTATTTGTGTACAAGTTAAAGAATGGTTACTAACATCTAGACAATCAATCTCTGAAAGGGTACATTGTCCAAGAAAAATGGGAACTAAGAGAGAACACTTTTACATTATATAAGAATTGCCATTTTGTGTTGCCAAACATGCTATACTAAGCAACTCTTGATGGGCACAGAGGCAGGGCTTTCCATAGAAGAAGCATTGCTTACATAACATGGGGTCTCAGAACAAAATGGAGTCTGTTTGTCTCTTGCTTATATTGTCTGGCCCATACCCTAACAATATTGTCGACACCCAAAATATAAGTGACAAGGTGTATGTATGCATCTGTAAACTATTTGTCTAAGCATTTTTGAAGTATTATGTAAATATTTATAAAATAAAACTTCATGTAGGATTGCTGTAAAGATAAGTGATGTTTTGTATACATTATATCTGACATAGCCCACTCCATCATTTGAAGACCTGTTTTATATCTGGTTTGACTAAGTCAATTTCTGATGATTAACACTGTTTGCTAAATGTATAAGAGATTTAAGGCTATCATTTGATTTTTGTTAATTCATGCAGACTTGTGATTATTGTTACCATAACTCTGGACTCTAAATTGTGCTTTAAAAGTTAAACTTATCTAAGTGTAAAGCTTAGAAAAGTATTTGCCAAGTTGTTTTCTTCCAAATTAAAATTATGTGTAGCACAGCTGGGGTTGTGGCTCAGTGGTAGAATGCTGGTCAAACACATGCAAGGCACTGGGTTCCATCTTCCACACCACACATAAATAAATAAAATAAAGGTACTGTATCCACCTACAACTAAAAAATAAAAAAAAAATAAAAAATGGGCAGCAAAAGACTTGAATTTATATAAAAATAAGAAATTTATTTTGCATTTATTTATGTCATTTGATGTTTTACAACTGGATAAAATAACCTATTGTCAATCAATTATATATACAATTTTTGTTCCTCTTTACACTGGAATTGGAAGTAGTTTTGGAAGATAATAAAGACAGCCTAGTTTGTTTAAAGGTGACATTGAAAAACATGGAAACATTCTACAACTTTTTCCACACAAAAAAGTTAAAAGCTCTCTTAGACTATCTTTGATTCATGTTTTAAATGTAATGTTGTATTGTGTTAGTGGTGAAGAACCCTTTCTTACCTGAGATAAGACTCTTTTCCCCACCTCACTCCATGTGACAATGGCTCCAAAATAGGATACACCTCAGTTCATTTATAATTGTATTTAATTTTTTAGGTGGAAATATATATATATATATATATATATATATATATATATATATATATATATCATTGTATATAAGTACTTTATTTTATTTTATTTTTAAAAATACATGACAGTGAAATGCATTTTAATTCTTATTACACATATAGAGTATGATTTTTTATATCTTTGTTTATAGAGTATGTTCCCATCAATTCATGTCTTTATACATGTACTTTATTTTGCATTACAATTCTTATTACACATATATACCACAATTTTTCACATCTCTGTTTATATATAAAGTATGTTGATACTCAATTGAGTCTTCATACATGTACTTTGGATAATGATGTCCATCACATTCCTCTGCTCTTGCTAATCACCTGCCCCCTCCTTTTTCCTCCCACCCTTCTTCCCTATCTAGAATTCAAAGCTAATGATCATTTATTGGTATCGGGTTTGGGTTACTCTGATGTTTCTTCAAAATTTATGTTTGTTTGTTCCAAGGAATGCTATAGTGGTAATGCTGTATTTTTTGTATTTCATCTCATTGGGGCACACGATTTTTCTCATTATTGATGATGTTTCCATTTGTCACTTGGTAAATGTGATATTTGCTATTTTTTCCCTATAAAATTAATTAACAAGTACTTTGTGTTCAATGATTAATAAATAACTAAATAAATAAATAACAGGTAAAAAAATAAAGTTGTATTTAAAAGATTGATTCTGTTGTTAAGATGACTGTGATCTCAGAAAGGAAATATAATGTATAACTAAGTAAATGTTCAAGATTATAAAAATCATTTTTCTTGGATCATAGCTATTTTCCACAGTGAATATGTTTTTGCTCTCTTGATTTTATCTTGTATTTTCCTTATAAACTTTATAATTCTTGCCTGTTAGTGTCTTGCAGATGTATTGCTTCAAAGCAAATAAACAAACATCAAATTTTGCTTTAAAAGTTAAACTTAGTTAAGTGTAAAGCTTAGGAGAATACTTTGCTAAGTACTTTGGTTCAGATAATAATCCATAAGCTACAGGGCATATAGTATATAATCTTGACTTCCAGTAGTAATATTGATCCCAATTAAATAAAATTATAGGTATTCAAGTTATAAAATGTTACTCCTTCTTTAAAACTAGCAAATCTTGCTTGTTGGTTGTTTAAAATAAAAAAAAAACTTGGAGACCAAAGTGAAGGAAGTAAAAGGGTTAAGATAAAAAAGATTTTTGTCCTTACACTCTAAGGTCAGCTAGGACCTGGAGAAGAATGGGATGCCTCTCTGGGTCCTGTAACTCTGGTGAGAAGACCCTAGAGAACAAGAATCCCACCAAAGAACATTCTATAAAGTGCAGGGTCATTGGAGATGAAAATGTCCCTGATGCTTCTAAGAGAAGCCATGTATGGTCAGACCCCAGACCTCACCCATCATGGCAGGTCACACCATTAGTAGAGGGTATCTAAAGAAGGCCAGAGTCTTTGCACATGTCTTCAAGAGTGATCTCTAAGGAATATCAACTGATACTTTAGGGTAGATAGGAATAAGGTCAATTTTGACAAACTTGGTCTTAAACACCATAAAGGAGAGTATAGACTAATTACATTCCTACATGGACATTAAAAAGGGAAAACTAATGATAGATTTTTAAAATATAAATTAAGACCCTATCAAAAGTAAGTAAAGACCCTACCTGACTTGTGTCTACCCTACCAAAAGTAAGTAGAGCTGGAGGCAAAAATTAAGAGTTTCTTTGTAGGAATGATCACAAATTACTCTAGAGTCCCAAGTTTGTCCTGAGTCAATTTGAGCCTGATCTCATAGAACAATACATCTTTCTAATATCCTATATTGAGAAACTCTTTTTTTCTTTTTTATTTTTAAGATTGAGTTACTGTCCTCATGGTTTTCTGAGACTGGATGAAACACTAATTGTTTTTGTGCTAATTGTTTGCAAAAACTTTATGCTTTTCTGTCTTGGTTTTGATTAATCATGATTCCTGTTCTAAGTTTGCCTTGTCCAGTCACCTTCTGACAGCCACTGTGCATCACTGGACTGCTCTGATGCTGAATGCTCTCAACTTTCCATGCATCACCTGATAGAGAACAAGGATTTTGGATTGCTTTCCCCAACATCACTTACCTTCAGTAGGAAGAAATTTGAAGATGTCATTGCTCATTTTTCCATAGAAATTGAATGTACACATTGAGAGTGGGAATTGTAACAGTGGTCCACTTTACGCTTTGAATATCACCCTTGCTTCTTGGCCACAGCAACTTATTTTTAAAATGGACATGTTTCTTTCTCATCCTCTCTCCCTGCTCCTCTCTAATCTCTTCCCCATCTTAATCTCAGGTGAATAGGATTACCTTTCTTTCCCAGGATAGGCAGTGTTATCTCTCCTTGAGTATACACCCACCATAAAAACAAAGTAATGCAGACAATGAGGATGGTACCAGAAGATCTCAGAAATGACTATCTTCCAAATTAACAAGTGAATTACAACTCCAACTTAGAATGTATGGAATGTAGTTTTTGAGTCCCCTCTTTAAATGCTGCCTATTTCTGCTGAGGGCAGAATCACACATAGCTTTTGGAACCAGAGTCCCCTGTATTTCTCTTTGCTTTCAAAGCAATACATTTTCTTTTTCCTTTTTTTAAAGAAAGAAATAAAGAAAGAGAAAGAAAGAAAGAAAGAAAGAAAGAAAGAAAGAAAGAAAGAAAGAAAGAATGAACAAACTTTGGATAAAATTTGGAAGCAGAATTCAATGACTTTTAGTTAAATTAATTTTGAAATTACAAAATAAGGTCTGTGAAGACCACGTATTTTGTTTATTCAGAGACATATTTTCAAGATGTGAGTTTGAATTTTACACCACTACTCCTGAGAAAGAAGCCTAGAGAATAATAAGAAAGAAGATGTATTTGGTTTTCAGGTGTGTGGCCCAAATCTGGGGATCCACTGGATTTTCCTTCTAAAGTACTTTATACTTATAACTTTCAGACATTACCTCTCTATCTTTCACATATGTGTTTACATATTTTAACAATTTCCTTTACTTCTCACAATAGTCAATTTTAACTCTTTAAATATATACGCACATACATATCCCCTACATTGGAAAACTTCCCTCAATTATTACACTTTTGTCAAATTCATCCCATGAATTCATGACCTGCCTGATTGAATAAGATATTGTTTTGACAAATAAACATTAGAAATTCTTGATATCATAGATTTACACTTGGGGACACTTTTGGGACATTAGATATGTTATGCTCAAATTCAGGACCCCCAAAAGACCACCAGAGACCAAGATCGATGTAAACAGCAAAGAGGTGTTTATTGTGAGCTAGCTCAGTCCTCCGTGTGCACACAGCAACAGGTGACACTGAGAGGCCCTGAGCCTAGGGTTTGCAGCAGTTTTATACATTCTTTGGAGAAGGCAAGGACCCCCACATACATCATAGGATCTCTTAGCAAATCATCACACACCGCAGGAAAATCAAATAACAACTCTAAAACATGATTAGCATATTCACTGGTGGGAACAAGTTGGGAAGGGGTGATTGGTTACTACAAGAGGGGGATTCATTTGAACTGATTGGTTTAAGCCAAGAGGGGTGTTAGTGCTGAACTACATGGTTTCCCAACATGTTATCAACCACCATAAACTACTGGGAGGGTCATCTGGCATCCCAGGTATTTCCCTGTCTCATGCTGATTGGTGGCTGCTAGGGAGTTGCTATGGGTCCCCACCTAACCTGACTGAGTCAGGGACACCTGGTGCAGCAGATCTCTCCTGTTATTTGTGGATAAACAATTAGCAGGGTGGAAATGTGCCTAGGAGTGCTCTGTGGGTATTTCCAAGGACAAAGGTCATGTCCCTTCCTTGCACAGACTTTGGTCTGAGGTAGAGCATGGTTTTTCATTCCCCCCTTTGTCTGGAAACTTGGGAACCAATCATGGTTCCCTCAGTTGGGGGCCTATTTGGTCAGGCTCTACATCTTGGTAAACAGTAATCCTCAGCGGACAGTCTTTAACTTTCCAGACTCACTCAAAATTGGCTTCTTAGATCCAACGTGACTCGATTTACCTATCTACACTGTCTATCTATTTCTGGCTTCATTCCCCCCTAATTTTAGGAACTCTTTATTGCTGTAAGGAGAAGGGGCAATGGCTTATTCTGGCTGCCTCAGAGCTGAAAAGGGCTGTCGAACATGAGGGGGCTAGACGACATGGGAGATGACGTGGGGGATGACGTGGGGGATGTGTGTTCCCTTTTAGAAGTCAGTTCTATTTGAAGTCTGGGTGGGGAAAACCAGGTTGTCATCTGGGGATGGGTGCTTCTATGAGAGAAACAAAAACCATGAGTACTGAATAAATGTTGCGGCAGCTGGAACATGTCACTGTACAGAAGTTCCCTCACTAGGCTTTAACATCCGCAGTTATCAGGACTGTAAACATAACATTTAACTCTTAGGGTTACAGATGTCCTTCCCCTTAAGATACAGTTTAATAATTTAATGTCATCTGATCTTGCAAAATCTTTTTACTAGTATGACCTCTGTGTCTAATAGAGAAACCTTTAATTCTGTTACTTAGGGCTGGATAATCATACTAGCAAACACCAAGCCTACCTGTGTAGGTTAGAAATAGCTGTAGGCTTTAAACTAAAAACTACTCTGGCAGTTCCTTTTGATAGTTATCAGGCATTTTTGCCTAAAAATCTCTTTTGTAGCCTCCAGTTTACTTATTCTTGGAAGTTACATTTAAGTATTATTATTTAAAATGCCCAGGAATAGCTGTGTTTTTGTTTTAACTGTCTTTGCTAAGTGTTTAAGATGAAGTAGTCAAACTGACTTTTGTTTCTATCTATTGTTAACAGTCAGCTGAGTTTCCATGGGAGTCCTGTGGGAACTTTACAACAGCTTCTCAGTTCTGCTAGTGCCATTTGTGCTAGGATGGGTCCAGGCCTTGCTTGACCATGTGGCTTCCCTTGGAAGCATCAGGGATGTCTCCCTTCTCTGATGACCCTCCTCTTCATAGCAAATGCACTGATTGGGTTTCTGTTCGCCAGTGGTCTCATTAATCTCCCTGATCGGGAGATTATGTGGCCTAGAGTTGTAAAGCTCTTTAGAGATGTCCCCTGTTCCCTTGATTCAGACTGACTCAGAGGGCAAGAGCCAAACATTGGTTTTCTTAGCCCTTTTAATTTAATTTTAATTTTAAAATTTAATCTTAAATATCCAGCAAATAAATTTCAACAGCCTTATATTAAGAGTACTGAGCTTCAATGCCCATCTCTCTATCCTGTAGGTGATAAATTATTATCTTAAATCAACCCAGGTTGTGTGTTCTTAAATAAGTACCACTGCAAAACATTAACAGGCAATCTTTAGACCATTTATAAGAAAACTACAAAATAAAATTAACAAGAGTAAAAACATATTTAGTTCATGTAATAGCTACCTTGAATTTTGGCAGTTATACATTATAATCCCCTGTTTGAGATCCTAGTAATCTTGACAAAAACCAACTTTTGGACACAACTTTAAATGTACTGAAATCTGGCCTACTTCTTTTGTAGTCATTTTTACATGTTGTGAGATGGGACACAAAGCCTTATCTCAGGTAAGGCGGGGCTCTTCATAAATCTTAAGTACTGTAGTTCTGAAGCTGATCTTTGCTTTTTAAACATCATTTTATAAAGCCTACATAAATTGTTGCTCAAGTTTCACATGAATATTAGATAACACAATATAATATCACATCTAAAACATGAATTAAAGAAAGGCTGAAAGCTTTTAACCTTTTGTAGAAAAGTAGCAAAGTACTTTTGTGTTTTACAATATCAACCTTCACACAACCTCTCATTAACTTAAAAATACATTTAAATTGTATCTCAGTGTAAAAAGTAACATAGAACTTTACATATCTTATTGATAACAAGTCCAGTTATAGAACACAAATGATATAAATAAATCTCCAACATGTTTTTCTTTTAAGCCTAAAATTACCATACAACTTTAGAACACCAGCTTGATATAATGTTCTTTTAAAGCTTCTACCCTACAGACTTGTATACTTGGAAGATATGAACACATTAATAGTACCACAATTACATTGATGTTTTTATATTAATCAAATTTAGTTCTTAAAGAAATAACATATTACAATATTGCAAAATAACAGTTGTTGTTTAACCATAGTTGTATAATTTTTAATTTCTTTAAGATTACTTGCTCAAAAACCTTACATATATAATCAACTTACACAGACCTTCTTTATCACTTACTTAAACCCTCTTATTTACTTAATCACATACACTCTCTTATCCAGAAACACATTTTCCCTCTGTTAAATCCATACCTAGAACCTCTTAATTTCTCTTTTCCATTTGTTAACCTCCTTTTCTGTTCACATTTTGAAACAATCCTTGTAAATTTCTGAATTTAGGCAGATTATTTTATAGACATCAGGATTTTATAATTTTTTTTATTGCCTAGGAAACATAAGCTTAATTTTAAGACATCTTTACTTTCATCTGTTTACCCAATTTAAATTGAACCATTAAAATCACATGAATCAAAGATATTTGGATCCATTTTTTTTAATTTATGAGGCTCCTCATATATCTGCCAATTGTCATATTATTGCATGATATGTGGACATACACCCAGAGAGACATACAACACATAACACAAGGGGGCACACATAACACAATAGTAAAGGCCTTGTAGCTTTTCTCAGGTGAAAATTCCATTGCAATGTTTAAAAAAACTCCACAGTTGATCAAAAATAGAACTGATAAGAAAAACATTAACCTAGGTCTGTAGGATCAAAATCATGAGCTCAAAAAAAATATAGAATCTAAGAAAAAGCAAGAGTCCTAGAAAAAATGACTGGCCAGTAATTAGTAAATACCATACAATTTACTTTTTTTTTGGTTTAGTCTAGTTTGAGTTCAGGTAGAAAGACACATTTACTATTTTTTTCCCCTTAGGCCTCTGTTAAGGTCTGTAAACAAGTCAGATTGGCACCTGTTATTTTGCCAGAGAAATGTTAAAGTCTGTAAACAAGTCTGGATGGCGCCTGGCCAAATGCCAGAGGGAGTGGTTTGTGAAGTAACAAAATCGAGCCATTAAGTGTGGAGATTCCTTATTGGTTGACTCCTGTATCTATTTTATGCTAATTAGATAAGCTGTGTAAAATGTATAAATATCGCTCAGATCCTACAATAAACAGCTCCTATTCCTGCTGTATCAACGTACACAAGTTATTCGTCACCCCCCCGGATATTTTGCCCAGCCAGCCTGGCTGCGGCAGGCCTCAGATCAGTCTCCTACTGAGCTTGCAGGCTTTTTCTATTTGCCTTTCAACTTAAGTCCTGGCTGAGGTCTGGAAGGAGCAGGGAAAAAACTGGAATTCTGAGCAGAAGCCTCATGCTTAAGGCATTTTAACCTTAAGTCATAATTTTCAGGTTTGGATGTTGAAAATTATGATACAAGTTTAAAACAGAATTCACAAAATTTCATACCTTTATATCTTCCTACACTAGAAAAACTTGATCACACAAAACTGAAAATAGGATCTTACTTGATAATATAAAAGCTACCATCAGAAGAAATTCCTTCAGGATCATTAAGCTACTTTGTTTGTTCTGAAGTTCCTAATGTAGTATTAAGTTACATTAAATCACCTGAAAAAAATTCCAAAAGAGAACCCACATACCACCACGTATATCCAAAATTAAACTTTAAAAATTCCCCAAACTGTTGCTATTCAATGTCATTTCAATAAGCCAGACCAATGTCCCAATCCAACACTTTCCTTTCCTAAATCCTACACAATTAGGGGAACAGATACCATATCATAATTTACTATCCTTGCCCAAATTAACGCTCTGGTACACCTAGTGAAATCTTCCCAGGCTACCCAGTTAAAAAATTGATGAAAAAATAAAACTAAATGATTGGGAGTTACTTGCCAATTTGGAAGTAGAGTTATTTAATTTTCCATCTTAAGTATTTAAGTTCTCTGGCATGAATTATCTGAAATCATAAACTAAACATTAACCTAAACCCAACTTTTAATTGCAAGATTGTGCAATGCTTCAAAAACCCATTCAGACATCAGCTTGTTACAATAAAAAAATCATCTTTTAGACACACATTCAGCCAAGATCATCCCCAAGAAACAATCTATAATAACCTTTAAAACAGACCAGATAAGAGAAAAATCTCCTCAGGTTTCTAACTCCCATTATAACTCCTAAATCAGTGGCACCATAAATTTCTCCATGAGTGGACCAGATGTTCTCACATAGGGGCAACCAGAAGTGTAAAATCAAGTGTCTTAGTGTGGCAATATTACTGCATTCAGTGTCCCTTATGGAGCAATCCTTACAGTGCAGGGAAGAAGTGAAGGAGGTTTCCCGAAGCAAAAGGGGCTTCAGCAGGTGCTGGGAGTCCCTCAGTCCCTCCTTTTACTTACAGGATTAGCTCCTTTGGTTTGGTCTGATCCCAGGCACACTGGCATATCTCCTAACTTTCCAGTAGTCAGCTCTCAAAAAGTTAATCCTCTGCTTACAGTTGTGCTAGGCTTCCCCAAGAAAGAGAGTGGGGGCTCCTCTAAAGTCCCCTCTGGGGTGCCAAAATGTGTGACTGAAAAGTTCGGTTCCTGTCCTCAAAGCTAATTAATGCCAATTTAATAATGAAGACAGGGTTTTGAGAAAAAGAAAAAGTGAGGTATCAAAGTTCTTAGATCTCCAGCAGGCATTTCCCTCTGCAGTGGGTGCACTCAAGCCAACTATGGGAAGAAAAGAAAACATTGCTGCCCTAATCCCATTTAACAAAGGCGAGTAAAGCTTATCAAAGTTTTTTTAAAAACACAGCTAAGAGGGGTGTGAAAGTTGAGAACAGAAAAGCTGGCAGTTCCATTAACTTTTGGTCCCTTACAGGAGAAGCATACTAGGGACATTCTTAGGTTAAAATTTAGCTAAAGTTACCTCCACACATCTAAGGCAGATTGGAACTTGGGACTCTGCATCTGTCTAAAGTAAAACAATGCCATCACACTTAACAGAGACACAGACAAAAAGACACACAAAGACACACAAAGACACAGATTCCCTTTTCAGATTGTCAAAAAAAAAAAAAAAACGAAAGTGGGTGCTGGTCTCAAGTCAACTGGGGCCTTCTTTAAGGTCAGTTTTCCTCAGAGAAGAGGATCTAGCTCAGAAAGAAGGACATTTGTATTTAACCCTGTATATAAGGTCAAATCAATGTGTGGATTTTACACATCTATAGATTATTCATGGATGAAAATAATGTACTGACAATCAATGTAAAATTTCACTTAAATTTTCTGCTCTCTTTTCTTGAGAGAAGAGAGTTTTTACTGGAAAGAAAACCTCTAAATAAGCAATGCACAATTAAAATAATATTTGAGGCACAAGAGTAATTTAGATTTTTCTAGTATTCATGTTAAAAATTAAAAGAGGTGAAATTGATTGCAATGATAATAAGCCAATATATTCAAAATATTAACATTTTGTGATATATTACTATTGAAATACATATATTTATGTATTTCAATAGTAATATATCTTACTAATGAAATACATATATTTATATTTTTATATTTATATAGAATTACATTATATCTATATGTATATCTATATGTATATCTATATCTATATATATCTATATATATCTATATATCTATATATCTATCTATCTATCTATATCTATCTATCTATATCTATCTATCTCTATATATATCTATATCTATCTATATATATATATATATATATATATATATATATATATATATCTACATCCCCAAACTCACTGTATTTAAAGCCTCTAGTATATCTTAGCTCACAACAGCCACATTCCAGATTTGAGAGCTATGGTTCCTCTTACCTTAGGCTGGTAGTCCTGATTTCTTCATTTTTATGCTAGAGGTAAGGGATAAAGTTTCTTATAAATATTTCTCCTTAGGCCCAAAGACTAGAAGAGACACAGCCATGAGTGAGAGCAGGAACCTTCAACCAGGAAGTATCCAAAAGTAGATCAGTCTTCCCAATTGATGTTGGTAACAGTTCCACTTCCATTGCACATGTAATTCAAGAGAAAAAAAGAAGATGGGATTTCAGATGGGGGATATATAACTTCAGATCTGTCCAGAATCCCTGACTCAATTGTTTAAACACATGAAATGCAAACATCTTATTTGGCAATTTGTCCTTAGAGCTAGCAGTCAGGTTATAATATCTATTTCCTCCCATGGTCAAAGTCTCACACCTAATAAGCAGCTGGACACAGGATGAACTTGATCTCATCCCAAAGCCAAAACACCTTCACCAGAATAAAAGACAAATGCAACATTTCTTATTCTCTTCTGACTTGAAATGGATAATTATTAAAAAACCAGGAATTCTGATATATGTATACAGAATATAGTACTATATACTATATATTTTAACAGAAACAGAATATTTTCATATATCTGAATTACCTTTAGATTCTTATTCCAGGATACAGAAAATCTTAATTCAGTTTACATCAAGGGCAAACACCAGCTAGAATTTATCTCAAACCCCCTTTACAAATTAAAGGATAGACTGATATTTAAAATGTGGTCAGTTTAAAAAAGCAAATAAATGGTCCAATAAATAAATATGCCAAGAACCTGAACAGACACTTCTCAGAAGTGGAAATAAAATCAATCAACAAATATATAAAAAATGCTCATCATCTCTAGCAATCAGAGAAATGCAAATCAAAACTACTCTAATATATCATCTCACTTCAGTCAGGTTGGCAGCTATTATGAAGACAAACAACATAATATAATGGTGAGGTTATGGGGAAAAAGGTACACTCATATATTGCTGGTGGTACTGCAAATTGGTGCATCCAATTTGGAAAGCAGTATGGAGATTTCTTGGAAATCTGGGAATGGAACCACCATTTGACCCAGCTATTCCTCTTCTTGGACTATACCCAACGGACTTAAAAACAGTATGCTACAGGGACACAGCCACATCAATTTATAGCAGCACAATTCTCAATAGCTAAACTGTGGAGCCAACCTAAATGTCCTTCAGTGGATGAATGGATAAAAAAATGAGCATTTATACAAAATAGAATATTACTCGTCATTAAAAAAGAACAAAATCATGGCATTTGCAGATAAATGGATGGCATTGGAGAAGATAATGCTAAGTGAAGTCAGCCAATCCCCAAAAAACAAATGCCGACTGTTTTCTCTGATACAAGAGGAGTGACTCATAGTGGGGTAGGGAGGGAGAGCATGGGAGAATCAGATTAATTTTAGATAGGAAAGAGGGGTGAGAGGAAAAGGGGGGAGGGGGATTAGCAAGGATTGTTGAATGTGATGGTCATCATTACACAAAGTACCTGTATGAAGATTTGAATTGAGTGTCAATACACCTTATTTACAAACAGAGATATGAAAAATTGTGGTATAAAGGGGTGTATTATGAATTGTAATACAGCTGCTCCAAAATGAACCTGAATATCTCCTTTCCAGCCACTGGCTGTCAGAAACTCATTGAAGTGGATGATGAATACAAACTTCATACATTTTTTGAGAAGCATATGGCCACAGAAGTTGCTGTGGATGCTCTGGGTGAAGAATAGAAGGGTTATGTGGCCCGAATCAGTGGCGGGAACAAGAAACAACATTTCCCCATGAAGCAGGGTGTCTTGACCCATGGCTGTGTTTGCTTACTACTAAGGGGCACTCCTGTTATAGACCCAGGTGAACTGGAGAGAGAAAGTATAAATCTGTTTGAGGTTGCATTGTGGATGCCAATCTGAGCATGCTCAACTTGGTTATTGTAAAAAAAGGAGAGAAGGATAATCCTGGACTTACTGATACTACTGTACATCGTAGACTGGGACCCAAAAGAGCTAGTAGAATCCACAAATTTTTCAATCTCTCTAAGGAAGATGATGTCCACCAATATGTTGTCAGAAAACCCTTAAACAAGGAAGGTAAAAAACCCAGGACCAAAGCACCAAAGATTCAACGTCTTTTTACTCAACACAAGCACTGGTGTACTGCTCTGAAGAAACAGCATACTAAGAAGAATAAGGAAGAGACTGCAGAATATGCCAAACTTTGGGCCAAGAGAATGAAAGAAACCAAAGAATAACACCAGGAAAGGATTGCCAAGAGACACAGGCTGTCTTCTGTGAGAGCTTCTACTTCTAAGTTTGAGTCCAGTCAAAAATAAGAATTTTTATCAGTAACAAATAAGATCTGACCCTCAAAAAAAAAGAATTGTAATACAAGAAAAAGTACATATATAATGGCAGAAATTGACATGAACATACTTTATATACAGAGATATAAAAAATTGTGTTCTATATGTGTAATAAGGATTGTAATACATTCCACTGTTGTCATGTATTTAAAAAATAATAAAATCAGTTAAAAATAAAATAAAATATGGTCAGTTTAATCAGAGTTTGTCAATTATAAGACATGTTGCTCTAGAAAGAGGTAAAAGATCATCTAGTCTTATGTTTTCAAAATACGAATGTACATGGGCTATAGAAGCATGCAGAAAAAAACTTCTTTATTATGGGTTTAGAGTAAAAGAAGGTCAAAGAGGGACATATGCTTATCGACAATATCATGAATTATCACAGAATTGGAATCTGGATCTCAAACAAGAAAGATTCAAAATTTTGTATTTGGGCATGTGCATGACATGAATGCCCATGATGACAAGGTTAAAAGGTTCTGGGTGTCAGATAATTGTTAAACAGTCTCTACAAGTAATTTCAAGGTGTTTTGTCAGCTGTGTGGTCATAGTACCTACTGGTATCAATGGTCTCCATGAAGCTACTATATAACTGAGTAATCTAAAAACATACCTTCAGTAGAAATGAGATAACACAGGATACTAGGTATGAAAAAGCTTCTCAGCAGCATGCACAGAAATGAGAATTGCTTGTGGACATACCTGTATAAAATTGCTTCTAAGCTACCTGAAGTCTTGGTTGATCCTGGTATAAGGGATGTCAGTCAGGAGAAAATATTATTCCAGCACATTGTGAGGACAGTACCATGAGGACAAAATATCCAAGGTGAATTCTTTGACTTAAGAGACACAAAAGATTTCACTTCTTTTTTCTGGTACTGGGAATTGAACTCAGGGGCACTCAAACACTGAGCCACATTCTCAGCCCTATTTTGTATTTTAGAGACAGGGTCGCACTGAGTTGCTTACTGCCTCACTTTTGCTGAGTCTGGCTTTGAATTTGTGATCCTCCTGTCTCAGCCTCCTGAGATGTACTGGTTATAGTCATGCACCATAGTGCCCAGATTTCACTTTTTTATGTTAAGGGAAATCTTCAAAAACAACGATGTCAACTCCGCTTCATCATAGGAGCAAATGCTTGGAGGCTACAGGGTGAAAAAAAAGCACAACACAGGATCCAGAATATGAGTATGACCCACATGTCCAAGAGATTAGACATTTTTTAACTGCCAATACCAAGAAATTTTGGCTGCAAAAAGCAACTACAGTCAGAGATTCCTGGTGAAAATATAACTTATTCTTATGTGATGTAATCTAATTGTAGTTGCTAAAATGGTACTTGTGCATATTCTTCCATTCTAATTTTTTTTTCCTGGGAGCCTGTCTTTAGAAGGTGACTAATTTATGTTACTAGTTAAATTGTGTTTCATCAACATATTTTGATGTTCTAAATACTCAGTGCCTCAGACTCTAGCTCTATTTGAATTTATGGTTCCTAAAGACACGATTAAGTTTGATCCAGTAAATTGGAATAAAGTCTAAACAGTAACCTTTTTCTCCATATAAGAAGTGGTATTAAGAATATACAGAAGCATTGGAAAATGGCAACTATACATATAACAATCTTACTAGGTCACAAGCATTTCAATGGGATACAATTCCCACCAGAAGTGAGGATTATGGGTTAAAAAGCACAGATCCCTATTTATTCCCTATTTATTTCTAAAACAGCTTACTTCCTCCAGTGACTAATAGGGAGCCTGAATTCTAAAAAAACCCCAACCCCCCCAAACAAAACAAAACAAAACAAAACTTGCATCAGATAATTATGACAAATACAAGACCTGCAGCCTAAGCACAGCTTTTAGGATAGTTATTATCAAAAAGTGAAAAATAATTAGTACTCTAATCATATAGATATGGAAGAAAGGAACACTTTCATACTATGCTAGAATATAACTTTAGTACACCCACTCTTTAAAATAGCATGAAAACTCTTTAAAAACTAATTGTAAAACTACCATATGACACAGTAATAACAATGGTGGGTACATGTTCAAATAAGTTGGAATCAGTATGTAACTAAATTGTGCATTGTCATCTTGATTAGCAGTATTCATAGTAGGTAAGATAAACAATTGTAGCACCTTTTGGAAGAAGAATACAGCAGGATATTCATCACAACTAGAGGGCACTCATCCACTTCCCTAACATATTACACCCTAATTTAAGGATAGGTTTTCTTGAGATATTGGGATCCAGCACATGCAGGAGGACATTTGCATTTACTATTGCATATAAGTTTATTGAAGTTTATGAAATATATATGTCTGTATATTATTATTTTTTTATTATTGGTTGTTCAAAATATTACAAAGCTCTTGACATATCATATTTCATACATTAGATTCAAGTGGATTATGAACTCCCATTTTTACCCCAAATACAGATTGCAGAATCACATCGGTTACGCAACCACATTTTTACATAATACCCTATTAGTAACTGTTGTATTCTGCTACCTTTCCTATCCTCTACTATCCTCACTCCCCTCCCCTCCCCTCCCATCTTCTCTCTCTACCCCATCTACTGTAATTAATTTCCCTCCTTGTTTATTTTCCCCTTCCCCTCACAACCTCTTATATGTAATTTTGTATAACATTGAGGGTCTCCCTCTATTTCCAGGCAATTTCCCTTTTCTTTCCCTTTCCCTCCCACCTCATGTCTCTGTTTAATGTTAATCTTTTCTTCCTGCTCTTCCTCCCTGCTCTGTTCTTAGTTACTCTCATTATATCAAAGAAGACATTTGGTATTTATTTTTTAGGGATTGGCTAGCTTCAGTAAGCATAATCTGCTCTAGTGCCATCCATTTCCCTCCAAATTCCATGATCTTGTAATTTTTTAGTGCTGTGTAATACTCCATGGTGTATAAATGCCACATTTTTTTTTATCCATTCATCTATTGAAGGGCATCTGGGTTGGTTCCACAGTCTAGCAATTGTGAATTGTGCTGCTATGAACATCGATGTGGCAGTATCCCTGTAGTACGCTCTTTTAAGGTCTTCAGGGAATAGTCTGAGAAGGGCAATAGCTGGGTCAAATGGTGGTTCCATTCCCAGATTTCCCAGGAATCTCCATACTGCTTTCCAAATTGGCTGCACCAGTTTGCAGTCCCACCAGCAATGCACAAGAGTACCCTTTTCCCCACATCCTCGCCAGCACTTGTTGTTGTTTGACTTCAGAATGGCTGCCAATCTTACTGGAGTGAGATGGTATCTTAGGGTGGTTTTGATTTGCATTTCTCTGACTGCTAGAGATGGTGAGCATTTTTTCATGTACTTGTTGATTGATTGTATGTCCTCCTCTGAGAAGTGTCTGTTCAGGTCCTTGGCCCATTTGTTGATTGGGTTATTTGTTACCTTATTGTTTAATTTTTTGAGTTCTTTGTATATTCTGGATATTAGGGCTCTATCTGAAGTGTGAGGAGTAAATATTTGTTCCCATGATGTAGGCTCCCTATTTACCTCTCTTATTGTTTCTCTTGCTGAGAAAAAACTTTTCAGTTTAAGTAAGTCCCATTTGTTGATTTTTGTTATTAACTCTTGTGCTATGGGTGTCCTATTAAGGAATTTGGAGCCCGACCCCACAATATGTAGATCAGAACCAATTTTTTCTTCTATCAGATGCAAAGTCTCTGATTTGATATCTTGCTCCTTGATCTACTTTGAGTTAACTTTTGTGCATGGTGAGAGAAGGGGATTCAGTTTCATTTTGTTGCATATGGATTTCCAGTTTTCCCAGCACCATTTGTTGAAGATGCTATCCTTCCTCCATTGCATGCTTTTAGCTCCTTTATCAAATATAAGATAGTTGTAGCTTTGTGGATTAGTCTCTGTGTCCTCTATTCTATACCATTGGTCCACCCACCTGTTTTGATACCAG
Source organism: Callospermophilus lateralis (assembly GCF_048772815.1). NCBI lineage: Eukaryota > Metazoa > Chordata > Mammalia > Rodentia > Sciuridae > Callospermophilus > Callospermophilus lateralis. The sequence goes on from NC_135323.1 coordinate 38,843,170, forward strand.
TACCATGCTGTTTTTGTTACTATTGCTCTGTAATATAGTTTGAAATCTGGTATCGCTATACCACCTGATTCACATTTCCTGCTTAGAATTGCTTTTGCTATTCTGGGTCTTTTATTTTTCCATATGAATTTCATGATTTCTTTCTCTATTTCTACAAGAAATGCCTTTGGGATTTTGATTGGCATTGCATTAAACCTATAGAGAGCTTTTGGTAATATCGCCATTTTGATGATGTTAGTTCTGCCTATCCATGAACAGGGTATATTTTTCCATCTTCTAAGATCTTCTTCTACTTCTCTTTTTAGGGTTCTGTAGTTTTCATTGTATAAATCTTTCACCTCTTTTGTTAGGTTGATTCCCAAGTATTTTATTTTTTTTGAGGATATTGTAAATGGAGTATTTTTCCTATGTCTGTATATTATACATGAATGGGGATAATAAAATGACACTTACTGTAAAGTTGTCAGCTCTCTGTCTTGTAAGGAGATTGATTGTGTTTGTACTGTGAAAAAAAAGAACAGAAAAGATAGCTTAAAGCAGCAGTCTCTAGTGAACATACTACTTGAAGCATGAGAGTAATTTAAAATATTCTAGAATTTAAATTAAAAAATAAAAACACAGTTGAAAGAGATTTTAATGGCACAGCACCATATATCCAAAATATTATCATTAATTGGGAAATAGAGCATTACTAATGAGGTGTAGATATTTTTCAGCAACATAAAAAACTGAGTCTCTCTTTCAATTCTCCACCATCTCTCAATTCACAGCACCCACATTCCAGATTTGAGAATTTTATCTCTACTAACCTTGGGAAGATGAAGCTTTCAAATCCCCATTTTTATGGTAGAGAACAAAGAGTATGTTAACAATATTTTCCCCCTCAAATACTAGATATATTGCCTTGAATGAGATCAGAGAACTCCAATTAGAAAGTATTCAGAAGTAGACCAGTCTTTTCTACCTAATGCTGGCCATAGCATTATTTCAATTCCAGGCTTCAGACAGAAAGAAAAAGAAGATTAAGTCCCAAGATATAGGGTACCATGTTTTCAGATCTAGCCACAGATTTGATTTTATTGTTTAAATTCATTAAAGGCAAACTTCATAATTTGCAATTTGACTTTAGACCTAATGACATGGCCATGCTATTTTTTTTTCTGTGACCAAAGCCTCATGTTTAATAAGGAGCTGAGCTGGGAATTATGCTCAATTGTTTCTCACTGAAAGACCAACAATTCTACTAGACCACATGACTCATGCAATTTTTCTTATTATTTTAAGACTTGGTTAGTGACACTTACTTAAAATAGAGCAGTTTGTGTGTGTATGTGTGTGTGTGTGTGTGTGTGTGTATATATATATATATATATATATATATATATATATATATATATATATATATAATCATATTATAACACAAAGAAAACATTCTTATATATCTTAGGGATAATGTGGCTCCCACTTCATGACCTCATGATCCAGGGATGTCCTTATACAGTTTACAACAAGGACCAAAATACCACTCAGAAGTAAACTTAAGCCTTCACTACAAATCATATTGATAGGTTGAGAGCATCAGGTTTCTACATAATTTTTTAAAGCAGATGAACAAGGGTTATGGAGGCATGGAACAGAGCATTTCTCTTTTGGGGACATAGAGTAAGCAGAGAGAAATGAGAAGCATATAATCAGTTGCATCACCTTAAATCACCAAAGAATTGAAATCTGGAATTCTGATGTGGCTGACATGTGTGACTATGGTAAAAATGTTATTACAAGATTTTTAAATAAAATTAATGTGAATGACAGATAATAATTATTTTTTTTCTTTTTTTTAAATTTTATTTTATTTTTTTATTGGTTATTCAAAACATTACAAAGATTTCAGAATCACATCGGTTACACATCCACATTTTTACATAATACCATAATAGTAACTGTAGTATTCTGCTACCTTTCCTATCCTCTACTATCCCCCCTCCCCTCCCCTCCCATCTTCTCTCTCTACCCCATCTACTGTAATTCATTTCTCTCCTTATTTTTTTCCCATTCCCCTCACAAACTCTTATATGTAATTTTGTATAACAATGAGGGTCTCCTTCCATTTCCAAGCAATTTCCCTTTTCTCTCCCTTTCCCTCCCACTTCATGACTCTGCTTAATGTTAATCTTTTCCTCCTGCTCTTCCTCCCTGCTCTGTTCTTGGTTGCTCTCATTATATCAAAGAAGACATTTGGCATTTGTTTTTTAGGGATTGGCTAGCTTCACTTAGCATAATCTGCTCTAGTGCCATCCATTTCCCTGCAAATTCCATGATTTTGTCATTTCTTAGTGCTGCGTAGTACTCCATTGTGTATAAATGCCACATTTTTTTTATCCATTCATCTATTGAGGGGCATCGGGGTTGGTTCCACAGTCTAGCTATTGTGAATTGTGCTGCTATGAACATCGATGTGGCAGTATCCCTGTAGTACGCTCTTTTGAGGACTTCAGGGAATAGTCCGAGAAGGGCAATAGCTGGGTCAAATGGTGGTTCCATTCCCAGCTTTCCCAGGAATCTCCATACTGCTTTCCATATTGGCCTCACCATTTTGCAGTCCCACCAGCAATGTATAAGAGTACCCTTTTCCCCACATCCTCGCCAGCACTTGTTATTGTTCAACTTCATAATGGCTGCCAATCTTACTGGAGTGAGATGGTATCTTAGGGTGGTTTTGATTTGCATTTCTCTGACTGCTAGAGATGGTGAGCATTTTTTCATGTACTTGTTGATTGATTGTATGTCCTCCTCTGAGAAGTGTCTGTTCAGGTCTTTGGCCCATTTGTTGATTGGGTTATTTGTTTTCTTATTGTTTAATTTTTTGAGTTCTTTGTATACTCTGGATATTAGGGCTCTATCTGAAGTGTGAGGAGTAAAAATTTGTTCCCATGATGTAGGCTCCCTATTTACCTCTCTTATTGTTTCTCTTGCTGAGAAAAAACTTTTTAGTTTAAGTAAGTCCCATTTGTTGATTCTTGTTTTTAACTCTTGTGCTATGGGTGTCCTATTAAGGAATTTGGAGCCCGACCCCACAATAGGTAGATTGGAGCCAACCTTTTCATCTATCAGACGCATAGTCTCTGATTTGATATCAAGGTCCTTGATCCATTTTTAGTTAACTTTTGTGCATGGCGAGAGGAGGGGATTCAGTTTCATTTTATTGCATATGGATTTCCAGTTTTCCCAGCACCATTTGTTGAAGATGCTATCCTTCCTCCATTGCATGCTTTTAGCCCCTTTATCGAATATAAGATAGTTGTAAGTTTGTGGATTGGTTTCTGTGTCCTCTATTCTATACCATTGGTCCACCCGCCTGTTTTGGTACCAGTACCATGCTGTTTTTGTTACTATTGCTTTGTAGTACAGTTTGAAATCTGGTATCGCTACACCTCCTGATTCACACTTCCTGCTTAGAATTGCTTTTGCTATTCTGGGTCTTTTATTTTTCCATATGAATTTCATGATTGCTTTCTCTATTTCTACAAGAAATGCCATTGGGATTTTGATTGGCATTGCATTGAACCTATAGAGAACTTTTGGTAATATTGCCATTTTGATGATGTTAGTTCTGCCTATCTATGAACAGGGTATATTTTTCCATCTTCTGAGATCTTCTTCTATTTCTCTCTTTAGGGTTCTGTAGTTTTCATTGTATAAATCTTTCACCTCTTTTGTTAGGTTGATTCCCAAGTATTTTATTTTTTTTGAGGATATTGTGAATGGGGTAGATGTCCTCATTTCCAGTTCAGAAGATTTGTCGCTGATATACAGGAATGCCTTTGATTTATGCGTGTTGATTTTATATCCAGCCACTTTGCTGAATTCATTTATTAGCTCTAGTAGTTTCTTTATAGACCCTTTTGTGTCTTCTAGGTATAGGATCATATCATCCGCAAATAGTGATAATTTAAGTTCTTCTTTTCCTATTTTTATGCCTTTAATTTCTTTCATCTGTCTAATTGCTCTGGCCAGTGTTTCGAGAACTATATTGAATAGAAGTGGTGAGAGAGGGCATCCCTGTCTTGTTCCAGATTTTAGAGGGAACGCCTTCAGTTTTTTTTCCATTTAGAATGATGCTAGCCTGAGGCTTAGCGTATATAGCTTTTATAATTTTGAGGTAAGTTCCTGTTATCCCTAGTTTTTCTAATGTTTTGAACATAAAGGGATGCTGTACTTTGTCGAATGCTTTTTCTGCGTCCACCGAGATGATCATATGGTTCTTATCTTTAAGTCTATTGATGTGGTGAATAACGTTTATTGATTTCCGTATATTGAACCAGCCTTGCATCCCAGGGATGAATCCTACTTGATCATGGTGCACAATCTTTTTGATATGTTTTTGTATACGATTTGCCAGAATTTTATTGAGGATTTTTGCATCTAAATTCATTAGGGATATTGGTCTGTAGTTTTCTTTCTTTGAGGTATCCTTCTCTGGTTTGGGAATCAGGGTGATATTGGCCTCATAGAATGAATTTGGGAGTTCTCCCTCTTTTTCTATCTCCTGAAATAGATTATGGAGTATTGGTATTAGTTCCTCTTTAAATGTTTTGTAAAACTCTGCTGTATATCCATCCGGTCCTGGGCTTTTCTTGGTTGGTAGTCTTTTGATGGCTTCTTCTATTTCCTCCCTCGATATTGATCTGTTTAGGTTGTTTATATCTTCCTGATTCAATCTGGGTAGTTCATATGTCTCAAGGAATTTATCTATGCCTTCACTATCTTCTATTTTATTAGAGTATAGGGTTTCAAAATAATTTCTAATTATCGTCTGTATTTCTGAATTGTCTGTTGTGATGTTGCCTTTTTCATCCCGTAAGCTAGTAATTTGGGTTCTCTCTCTTCTTCTCTTTGTTAGTGTGGCTAGTGGTCTATCAATCTTATTTATTTTTTCAAAGAACCAACTTTTAGTTTTGTCAATTTTTTCGATTGTTTCTTTTGTTTCGATTTCATTGATTTCTGCTCTAATTTTAATTATTTCTTGCCTTCTACTGTATTTGCTGCTGATTTGTTCTTCTTTTTCTAAGGCTTTGAGGTGTAGTATCAGGTCATTTATTTGTTGGCTTTTCCTTCTTTTAAGGAATGAACTCCATGAAATAAATTTTCCTCTTAGTACTGCTTTCATAGTGTCCCAAAGATTTCGATATGTTGTTTCTGAGTTTTCGTTTACCTCTAAGAATTTTTTAATTTCCTCTTTGATGTCTTCTGTAACCCTTTGTTCATTCAGTAGCATATTGTTTAATCTCCATGTGATGTAGGGTTTTTCCTTTCTCATTTTATTATTGATTTCCAATTTCATTCCATTATGATCAGATAAAATGCATGGTAGTATCTCAACTCCTTTGTAATTGCTAAGCTTTGCCCTGTGACATAATATATGGTCTATTTTTGAGAAGGATCCATGTGCTGCTGAGAAGAAAGTGTATCTGCTTGATGTTGGGTGGTATATTCTGTATATATCAATTAAGTCTAAGTTATTTATTGTATTATTGAGCTCTATGGTTTCTTTATTCAATTTTTGTTTGGAAGATCTGTCCATTGGTGAGAGAGGTGTATTAAAATCTCCCATGCTTATTGTGTTGTGGTCTATTAGACTCTTGAACTTGAGAAGCGTTTGTTTGATGAACGTAGCTGCACCATTGTTTGGGGCATATATATTAATGATAGTCAAGTCTTGTTGGTGTATGGTTCCCTTGAGCAGTATGTATTGTCCTTGTTTATCCCTTTTGATTAACTTTGGCTTGAAGTCTATTTTATTTGATACAAGTATGGACACCCCTGCTTGCTTCCGGGGTCCGTATGAGTGATATGATTTTTCCCAACCTTTCACCTTTAGTCTGTGTATGTCTTTTCCTATCAGATGAGTCTCCTGTAGGCAGCATATTGTTGGATCTTTTTTTTTAATCCATTCTACTAGCCTATGTCTTTTGATTGGTGCATTTAAGCCATTAACATTTAGAGTTACTATTGAGATATGGTTTGTATTTCCAGCCATATTTGGTTATGTATGATACTTAACATGATTAGTTTTTCCTCTATGCTTAGTTTTTCCTTTATTGTACTACCTCCCGTTGTTGGTTTTCATTGTTATTTTTCATTTCCTCTTCCTGTAATGTTTTGCCAAGGATGTTTTGAAGAGCTGGTTTTCTAGCTGCAAATTCTTTTAACTTTTGCTTATCGTGGAAGATTTTTATTTCATCTTCAATCCTGAAGCTTAATTTCGCTGGATACATGATTCTTGGTTGGAACCCTTTTTCTTTCAGCGTTTGAAATATGTTGTTCCAGGATCTTCTAGCTTTCAGAGTCTGTGTTGAAAGATCAGCAGTTATCCTGATTGGTTTACCCTTAAATGTAATCTGCTTCCTCTCTCTTGTGGCTTTTAAGATTCTCTCCTTATTCTGTATGTTGGGCATCTTCATTATTATATGTCTTGGTGTGGATCTCTTATGATTTTGTATATTCGGTGTTCTGTAGGCTTCTAGTATTTGGATTTCTTTTTCATTCTTTAAGTCTGGGAAGTTTTCTAGTATTATTTCATTGAATAGATTACTCATTCCCTTGGTTTGGACCTCTGTACCCTCTTGTATCCCAATAACTCTTAGGTTTGGTTTCTTGATGTTATCCCATAATTCTTGGATGTTCTGCTCATGATTTCTTAACATTCTCGCTGAGCTGTCTATGTTCTTTTCAAGTTGAAAAACTTTGTCTTCGTTGTCTGAAGTTCTATCTTCCAAGTGTTCTACTCTGCTGGTAATACTCTCATTTGAGTTTTTAATTTGGTTTATTGTTTCCTGCATTTCCAGGATTTCTGTTTGTTTGTTTTTTATATCCTCTATCTCCCTATAGAGTTGATCTTTTGCTTCTTGGATTTGTTTATGTAATTCATTGTCAAAGTGATTTTTCATTGTCTGAATTTGATGAATAATGTCTTCCTTGAGACTCCAGATCATCTGAAGCATGTATATCCTGAACTCTTTGTCTGACATTCCATCAGCTGCAGATATTACCTCATCTAATGTTGAATTGACCTGTATTGTTTGTGGTCCTTTCTTTCCTTGTCTTTTCATACTGCTCATGATTCTTTCTAGCTTTGTGAAACTGTTGAGCTAATGTTTTTCCCCTTATATATTTGTATTGTTCTTGAATAGCTCCAATATCCCTCTTTTTCGGAGAAAGACAATGTTAACAGATCCCAATATCAACAGTACATTATCTAAGGACAAGTTTTCATTATTAATACATTTATAGTTAGATTCTAAGACTATAGATATTGGATTTAATTATTACTTAAGAATATATTCCTTAGTTTCATAAAAGGCGTACCATATCTGGTGGCATATAGAAAACTTAATTTCAGACGAAGGATGTTATACTTAAAGAGAAAGGAGTGAGGGAATGAGGTTAAACTAACTTAGCACCTTTGGAGAACTCTAACCACTCGACTGGTAATTTATGGAAGAATGTATAGACTCAACCTCCTATTTAGATAGTTACCCTATGTATAGATAGCAAAAGTTAGGAGATTGAAAGTGGTATAGAGAGAATATGAATTAAAAAAAAAGAAAAGAAAAGAAATAACAAGGAAGAAAAGAGAAATAAGAGAAGGGAAAGGGAAGTAAGATAGAAATACAGAAAAAAAATGGGGGGGAGGTGGGGTATATGCAATTCCTCTATAATAATTAAACAATTAATATCTATACTGTGTCTTTCAGATGTTTTATCAGATATAGAGCCACATCACATACTTCGATTAATAGTAACCATGAAATATATTATCCAATTTTGTCCTCTAAAATCATTCCCTTTGTAGATGAGAAAAAACAGGTTCTGGATGTCAAATGGCCACTCAACATCATACTAAAAACTAACAAAAAATTATCTAAATTTTCATATAAACTCCTGAAGTCAAGTTTACTTTTGATATGGGAAATGAAAATCTGACATAATATTATTTCCCATCATTATTAAGAAAATTCCTAGAGAAGACATCACAGAAAGACCCTATGATTCAAGTAACACAACTTTTTTCCATCCTTTTTGTTAAAGGAAGCATTCTACAATAGCTATGTCAACCCAGATTCCTCAGAGGGGTAAATACTTAGAGAATACAGTGTGTGAAAAACACATCACAGTCCTAGAACCTGAGTATAACTTAGGGAAGACAAAAATCTAAATGGCTGAAAAGAAAATTGATATATCTATTTTAGAAAGTAAGTGTTATTATGTTGCTATCTCTACAACTTATTACTCAGTGTAATAAAATTCCATCATAGATAAAATTAAACTGCACTGATGAATGAATAACATTATATTCTAGAAGGATTTTAGACAGCTACTCAGCTACTTCTCTTACAGAACAAGAACAAAAAAGCAAATCAGCTTGTTGTGTTTAGCTTCATGCTATTTTCTATAATGTTTCAGTGTCTACTAAAAACTATGGAATATCTTATGGCCCAATTTCATGCTGAGACAAGAGGGCAATTGCAATTTGAACTGTGAGAAATGAGAACAAATGGACTTGCAATATAAAAATCTCTATGGGAAATTGAGGGATATATTAATGTTCATTAGAACTCTTTTCTAGGATCATAAGGTGACTTAAATAAACAATCAGTTGTCCCTCATGTATTTGTTTAAGAGTCCATCTGCTTCTATGAAAGAGTGAGTGTGGGCATACTACAGAAATGCAACAATGGAAAGAATCTAGAGAAATTTCTCTTGTCAGTTGTTGATGGTAGCACAAAACTGCAATTCTAATGCCTCAGGATCATGGGTCAGTAGAATCATATGCTTGAGGTCAACATCAGCAAAAAAAGAGCCTAAATAAATTTGTGAGTCCCTGACTCAAAATTAATTTTTATAAAATAAATAAAGGAACTTGAGATACAACTAACAGATGTGTATATATATATCTGAGGTTTCAAACACTACAGCCAGAATATATTTATGCCCTATGAAAATTTTGGAAACTCTTCCTAGGATCAAGTAACAAATATATATATATTTGATTTGTTCATATATATACATATACATATTAAAGAGAGAATTTTGAAAACAGTTACTGGAAAGTGACATAAAAGGGAGTTTTCATAAAATTATCAGAAGGTATCTCAAAAGAATTTTTCAGTAAAAAAGGCTATGAGATAATATATTCAGAAATCCACCATGAATACACAAACAGAGCATGGTAAACAACACAGCTTTGAAGGCATTTTTTCAAAGTACATTGGAGAAAAGAGGAGGCTAAAGTAAAACCGGCATTTCCCAGAGAGTGTTTGGAGTTAGCTTTGGTCAAATGACTATCAGAACATAGAAAACATACACTTTAAAAGAAATAAGTACACTAAATAAATTCCTTAATCTAATAGCCAAAGTAGGACAGGAGCTGTAGATTTCTGATAGAGTACTTACCTAGAATAGGAAGGCTGATTTCAATCCCCAGTACCACACACACAAAAATAAGTTACAAAACAATTAAAAGGAGGCCAATGGATACCTAAGTTGGTATAAGCAGAAAATAGTTGAAGAACATTGTTGAACTTTTTTTTTAAAAAAAAGGAACTGAGAAAATAATTGAATGGATTAAAGTGCAATTAAGCAGTGGAAAACATAAATTTGAATAGTGGCCTTCATAACCTTCATGTAGAGATAAACTGAGAAAAATACATTTGAAGTTTTTTATAGAATTGTGGTTAGATCAATCAGACATTCTAAGTTGTTTTGTTGGTTTGTTTCCTTTTCTTCTTCTTCTTCTTCTTCTTCTTCTTCTTCTTCTTCTTCTTCTTCTTATTCTTATTCTTATTCTTCTTCTTCTTGTAGCAGTGATTGGACCCAGGAGCTTCCCACTGAGTTACATCTCTACCCTTTTTTTATATTTTATTTTGAGACAGGGTTTCACTAAGTTGCTTAGGATCTCACTAATTTGCAGAGGCGAGCTTCAAATGTGTGATCCTCCATTGTCAGTCTCCCAAGTTAATGGAACCATAGGCATGAACACCCATGCTCATTCAGTCATTCTGAGTTTTATCCAAGAACAAAAGATAACTTTAAAAATATTCTCTTCATCATATTAGTTTAGCAAATTCAGAAGAAAACTGAAGTGAACTGTGTTTTTGCACTAAGTAACTATTTCTACCACACAACACTAAAAGTGTTTACTTCTAGTTTGGTAATGAAAAACTTTCCTTTATTTCATATGTCCCATGAAAATGAGGTTTCAGACACTACAGCCAGAATATATTTATGGCTTATGAAAATTTTGGAAACTCTCTTCCTAGGATCAGGTAACAAATATATCTGGGTGGCCCATCAAACTTAAACATAAACCTCAATGTTTAAAAAAAGATTCTAAATATTTGATTGTGGAGCCATATATTTGTAATTTCAGTGACTTGGAATGCTGAGAGAAGAGGATTTAAAGTTTGAGGCCAGGCCTAGAAACTGAGTTAGACTCTGTGTCTCAGTCAATAAAAACATAAAGATGACTGAGGATGTAGCTCAGTGGTTAAGTGTCCCAGGGTTCAATCCCCAGTGCCAAATACAAATACACACACACACACACACACACACACACACACACACACACATATATATATATATATATATATATATATATATATATATATATATATATACATACACACACACACACAAACATATATCTCCACATACACACTGGGGAATGTAACTTAGTGATAGAAAATGTTTGTGTTCAAACTCCAGTGATGAAAAAAAATTAAACCTTACTGAATGTACAATAGAAACAAAATGCTAATATTGGATTTATTATGTAGACTTTTATTCAGCTATAATTTCACCTTAATTTTGCATAAATATTATACCCATAATCCTGAAAGACATATAGGAGGCACTGATGCTATAACATTATGAGTAGAAAGTTTTAATTAAATCAAGTTTTGGCATTTACAAATTGTGTGGGTATAATAGAAATTCACAGTAGAAATCCCTAGATACTCAGCTAAATGAATTATAGAGCTTTTAATATAAATCAAAACCATACCTTCAAGGATCAAATCTTAGTATGAAGGACTCAGTTTTTAAAAATGTGATTCTTTGAAATACCAATGTTTCTTGTTTGTAATTCTGTGAATAATAATGGCATATAATAAGCAGATTATGACCATAATAATACTATATCTCATTTATTATATCTCCTCATACATAACACCCAGTATAATAAACAGTAGTAATCTTTTTGATGAAAAAATTACTACACATTTTTGGTCATAGATATTCTTAATATGCTTTGCTCACTGCCTATTTCAAAAATAACATCTCAGTTTGACTTTACTTTAAAAACATATAGTATACCTCTTAGAGGATACATATGGGGCAGTCTAAATAGCTTTGCTGTCACAAATAAAATGAGAGATATTAACTAAGACATGTTTCACAACTCAACATACATAATTTGACTATTAAAAATGATTCAATAAATCCATCAGCCTCCTTATAGATCCAAAATATCAGTTTTAACTGAAAGACATGATGATCTCCTCAATTTCTTTTCAATTATCACTCCAAAGAACATAAACACTTGAATGCATCCCTGTCTTCTCCCAGAATTTATCTCTAAGTTTAAGGTGACTTTGCACTATCATGCTTCACATCAAATAGAAAAAAAAAAAACCTTTTGCTATTCCTTCTTTTATTTAAAACTGTAGTATTTATGAAGTTCTTTATTAATACCACACCCACCTTCATAACTTTTTTATTTTGCCCCAACCCAAAAGACATAGAGCCCTGGTGCAGTTCACATACTCTACCCTGACTCATTAACTATAGATTTTTCTGTAGTCCAGGTATCTATATATCTAAGGCCTCCTAGAGCCTAATTTCACAATCCAAAATTCATTCCAGATATTTAAGTTAACAGAGATGAATAATCATTCTGGAATATCTCTCTCTCTCTCTCTCTCTCTCTCTCTCTCTCTCTCTCTCTCTCTCTCTCCTCTGATTCCCTATAAGGAAATAAAATAAAATTAATGATGGGTACAGTAGCATACTCCTGTAATCCACGTGGCTCAAGAGGCTGAGGTAAAAAGACTACAGGTTCAAAGCCACGTTCAGCATGTTTGCAAGGCAGTAAGCAAATTATGGAGACCCTGTCTCCAAATAAAATATTAAAAAGGTCTGTGACTGGGGCTCAGTGATCAATCACCTCTGGTTAGTCCCTGACATCAAAAATAAAAAATAGCCAACTTTTTCTTCTATCAGACGCCATGTCTCTGATTTGATATCAAGTTCCTTGATCCACTTTGAGTTAACTTTTGTGCATGGCGAGAGAAAGGGATTCAGTTTCATTTTGTTGCATATGGATTTCCAGTTTTCCCAACACCATTTGTTGAAGATGCTATCCTTCTTCCATTTCATGCTTTTAGCCCCTTTATCAAATATAAGATAGTTGTAGTTTTGTGGATTGGTTTCTGTGTCCTCTATTCTGTACCATTGGTCCACCTGCCTGTTTTGGTACCAGTATCATGCTGTTTTTGTTACTATTGCTCTGTAGTATAGTTTGAAGTCTGGTATAGCTATACCGCCTGATTCACATTTCCTGCTTAGAATTGTTTTTGCTATTCTGGGTCTTTTATTTTTCCATATGAATTTCATGATTGCTTTCTCTATTTCTACAAGAAATGCCGTTGGGATTTTGATTGGCATTGCATTAAACCTATAGAGAACTTTTGGTAATATCGCCATTTTGATGATGTTACTTCTACCTATCCATGAACAGGGTATATTTTTCCATCTTCTAAGATCTTCTTCTATTTCTCTCTTTAGGGTTCTGTAGTTTTCATTGTATAAGTCTTTCACCTCTTTTGTTAGGTTGATTCCCAAGTATTTTATTTTCTTTGAGGATATTGTGAATGGGGTGGTTGTCCTCATTTCCATTTCAGAGGATTTGTTGCTGCTATACAGGAATGCCTTTGATTTATGCGTGTTGATTTTATAGCCTGCCACTTTGCTGAATTCATTTATTAGCTCTAATAGTTTCTTTGTAGACCCTTTTGGGTCTGCTAGGTATACAATCATGTCATCTGCAAATAGTGATAATTTGAGTTCTTCTTTTCCTATTTTTATGCCTTTAATTTCTTTCATCTGTCTAATTGCTCTGGCCAGTGATTCGAGAACTATGTTGAACAGAAGTGGTGAGAGAGGGCATCCCTGTCTTGTTCCAGAAGTTGGCTATGATCTACATACTGTGGGGTCGGGCTCCAAATTCCTCAATAGGACACCCATAGCACAACAGTTAATAACTAGAATCAACAAATGGGACTTACTAAAACTAAAAAGTTTTTTCTCAGCAAAAGAAACAATAAGAGAGGTAAATAGGGAGCCTACGTCCTGGGAACAAATCTTTACTCCTCACACTTCAGATAGAGCCCTAATATCCAGAATATACAAAGAACTAAAAAAATTAGACAATGAGATAACGAATAACCCAATCAACAAATGGGCCAAGGACCTGAACAGAAATTTCTCAGAGGAGGACATACAATCAATCAACAAGTATATGAAAAAATGCTCACCATCTCTAGCAGTCAGAGAAATGCAAATCAAAACCACCCTAAGATACCATCTCACTCCAGTAAGATTGGCAGCCATTAGGAAGTCAAACAGCAACAAGTGCTGGCGAGGATGTGGGGAAAAGGGTACTCTTGTACATTGCTGGTGGGACTGCAAATTGGTGCGGCCAATTTGGAAAGCAGTATGGAGATTTCTTGGAAAGCTCGGAATGGAACCACCATTTGATCCAGCTATTCCACTACTCGGTCTATTCCCTAAAGACCTAAAAAGAGCACACTATAGGGACACTGCTACATCCATGTTCATAGCAGCACAATTCACAATAGCAAGACTGTGGAACCAACCTAGATGCCCTTCAATAGACGAATGGATTAAAAAAATGTGGCATTTATACACAATGGAGTATTACTCTGCATTAAGAAATGACAAAATCATAGAATTTGGAGGGAAATGGATGGCATTAGAGCAGATTATGCTAAGTGAAGCTAGCCAATCCCTTAAAAACAAATGCCAAATGTCTTCTTTGATATAAGGAGAGTAACTAAGAACAGAGTAGGGAAGAAGAGCATGAGAAGAAGATTAACATTAAACAGGGATGAGAGGTGGGAGGGAAAGGGAGAGAGAAGGGAAATTGCATGGAAATGGAAGGAGACCCTCAGGGGTATACAAAATTACATACAAGAGGAAGTGAGGGGAAAGGAGGGAAAATATAAGGGGGAGAAATGAATTACAGTAGAGGGGGTAGAGAGAGAAGAGGGGAGGGGAGGGGGAGGGGGGATAGTGGAGGATGGGAAAGGCAGCAGAATACAACAGACTCCAGAATGGCAATATGTAAATCAATGGTTGTGCAACTGAAGTGATTCTGCAATCTGTATATGGGGTAAAAATGGGAGTTCATATCCCACTTGAATCAAAGTGTGAAATATGATATATCAAGAACTATGTAATGTTTTGAACAACCTACAATAAAAATTAATTAAAAAATAATAATAATAAAAAATAAAAAAAAATAAAAAATGAAATCAAATAAAATAAGTACTCTAGGACCATTTCCACCATCACCATGTACTACCAAATAGGGAAATAGTAAACCTCACTTTGAGAATAACTATGAGAGATAATAAAATCACCATCAAGGCTTGTTACAACAAAATCAATCTCTCATAGGTGAAAAAACATTGTACAGTAATTAAACAAATATGCCATCAACTGCAGTTAAATATTGCACTTATAATTATCATATTTTGCAAGTCATTGTTTTCATCTATGTGCTACTATTTGCATGAAGGAAATATAATTTTCACGTTGAGTATCGATTTTAGCTTTGATTGTATTCCAAGGAACAGTATAGTGAGAAAATGAGAGATGAGGGACAAGTAAGGCTTGTGTGAAAGTCCCAAGGTGTGGGTGGCTCTCTCTGGTTGAGATTAGAGGGCATGAGTTGCTGCCCCACAGATCCTTATGCATGGGTGAATGCTCCAGCACCAGGACATCAACTGCTGGGCAGGCATTCGTTGAGACATCTGAGTCTCCTAGGAAAACTCATATCTGCCACACTGTTTTTTAGTTACAACCTCTCCTGCCTATTGGAACCTCCATTCCAGCAGATCAGCAAACCTTCAGAGTGACAAATAAGAGACAACTTAAATCTCAGAGACAATTGATTTCCAAAGCCAACAGGGGCACAGGATAATTGTGTGATAATTGTGTTGTCTTACAATCAATTTCTACTTTTTATCTTTTTTTATCCATAATTTCTATATAATAGAAACTCTTTTAGTGTTTATTTTTGATCAAATTATTATAGGTGTGTCTTACATTTTCATTTTTCTTTGTAATTTTTTTCACTACAGATCATAAATGGAGATAATTATCAATTAACAAACATATTAATTTTGAGAATGTATTTTATCAGTGAATATATGCTGTAGTCATAAAATCCCTTTTCAGCTTGAGGTATTATGAAAACTTATGTATTAAGGAAAGCAGCATGGATCTTCCTTTTCTTTTGAGAGATATTCCCTGATGATATTCTCTGAAGGAGAGTTAGTGCACAATTTCATATCTCCTTTAAAATTTTTCACTTAACTCCCTGCTCCCCTACACTTTCTTTAATGGGCTTATTTTTACTTTATTCTTATTTTTGGCACAGTGTAAACTTCTTTTTACCACACTTTTCATAAGGACAATGTTTATAACCATGACAATGGGTGCATTATGCATATTTTCAAATTTCTACAGTGAAGAGAAATTAGAAATACATTGTTGTTCATTATTTCCTGAAAACATTTCTCAGACATTTCTCAAAGTTATTCCAGGTCCTTCCTAGAGGCTTCAGAAGCATTATTTCAAGGATACAACAACCATTAGAGAAGATCACTAAATGGAAAAAAATCCTATTTTTTTTTTAAAGAAAGTGTCCCTGTTGAAAACCTAAAAGAATTAGGAATAAGAACTTTTCAAAGAACCATGTGGACTAGTAGAGTAGTGAAAGTTTTTTGGCTTTGGAGTCAGACTGAATTGATCTTCAATCCCAGGCAAGCTGCTTAGTAGTTGTGAGGCTTTGAACATTTTTTTTTTTAACACTAAACCGATTTGTGTAAAATTTACCAATAAACACCTGAGGGTAGCACTCTTATCTTCCTTTCATTTTGTGGGATACAAGGAGCCTAACTTTCAAAAGCAGTGGTTAATTATAAAGTTTCTACTCACCTTCACTTTTGTCCATTTTCTCTCATTATGATCTCTCTCTCTCTCTCTCTCATGTTCATTCTTGCTCTCACTCTTGCTTTCATTCTTTCTCTCTCTTTAACCAGGGATTGAACCCAGGTATGCTTAACCACTGAGCAACATCCCCAATCCCTTTTATTAATTTTAAATCTTTGAGACATGGTCTTGCTAAGTTGTTCATGGCTTCCCTAAGTTGTTTGAACTCACAGACCTCCTGCCTCTACCTCCTGAGCCACTGAGATTACAGGTGTGCACCACCATGCCCAGCTGTATTTTTCTGGTTTGATCTTTACAATAACTAGTCACCTTTCAACCTTTCCAGAAGCCTGGGGGCGGTAAGGGCAGTGGAAATGCCAAGGGAGTGATAGCATGTGAGCCAGTCCCTGAGTTACCTGCGAGGTGAATTCTGGGCCATTGTCTCATTGGATAGAAGTGGACATCCCAAAATGTGGGATTATGTGAGTCAATTACCATGGAGGCCTGCTTGATGGAAGTGGGAAAGGCTTGTTTTTTACTCAGGGCATGTTGGTGAAATCAATCTGCCAGTCTGCAGCTGGGATATGACCGCGTGCCTGATGAGAAGGGAAAAGTTTAGGTTTTAATGGAGCATTGATATTGGTATTGGTTCTCTGGCAGATCTGACAAGCGGAAGGGATCTGTTGTAGGAGGGTCTTATCATGTGGGAAAAGGATGAAAAAGGAGTGAAGAAAAGGAGGGTTTTTCCCTCCGCTAGCTCACATGCCCTTGTGGCAGCTATGAGTTCAGCTTGTTGGTTGGTGTTATTGGGTGGGAGAGGTTTTGCCTCTATGATGAATGAGAGGGAAATTACAGCATACCCTGCTACTTTAACCCCTTTGTATATAAAGGAGCTACCATCTGAGAACCAGACGAGGTCCAAAGAGGGTGGAGGTCCCTCAGAAATGGTGGTAGGGCAGGGTAAAATTGTCATGGGCCACTGCTAGGGCTCTGAGGCATGGGGGGTCAACCCTTGACCGTGGGGTTGAGCTGTTTGGATAGTTAGGCCACTGGTGCAAATGTGGGGCCATATTCTTCACCCAAAATGCCCAGACTTTGTCCCTGTTTTTCATGTACATGGAGGGTGAAGGGTCGGGAGAGGTCAGGGAGATGCAGGGCAGGTGCCCGGAGGAAGGCCTTTTAAAAGGGCTTCCCTACCACTGAGAGTAGGGTTCATCTTGGGGGCCCTTGGCCAGATTATATAGCCAAACTTAAGAAGGAGAGTATGTCATCTTTGGTCTTTGGTGTATAGAC
The DNA here is from genome assembly GCF_048772815.1 of Callospermophilus lateralis. NCBI lineage: Eukaryota > Metazoa > Chordata > Mammalia > Rodentia > Sciuridae > Callospermophilus > Callospermophilus lateralis. The sequence continues at coordinate 38,860,759 of NC_135323.1, forward strand.
ACAATAAGCTGTTTTCTGTCTACTGTAATGGCCTTTTTCCCTTGAGAGATATTGACCTCTTTACATGCTATTTGGGCCTTTTGTGAAGAAGCCTGATATCCCTTTAAGGCCAAAAAAGTAGGAGAACTGTGTCATCTGTTGAGCACCCTTTGGACAGGCTAGAAGAATTTGTAGAGATTTGCAAGAGGTGCAGAGAGTAGGATTGTATTGGAGCAAGAAGAAAGCCTGGAAATTGTAGAGATCCCTTAGAATGGAGAGATCCAGGGACCCAGAAAGGGGCCATCTTCTTTGGTTGTCTAAGGGATAAGTGGGGCAGGCCTGGGTGTTATATTTGATCCAAGAGGCATTGTAGGGGAGAGTCGAGCAGCAGAGAGGACACATTACCCATGTAAGAAAGAGGAAAGAGGATGCAGAGAAGAAGGAAACTGATTTATTGGCAAAAGGGGCCAGCTAGAGCCAAAAATTGGTCCCAGATAGAGCCAAAAAATCAGGAGTGCCTAAATGGCAGGTTCAAAATGCAGAGAGTGGTCGTCACCGAATCCTGACAGTCGAAACTCTCATCCTGGACAGAGCCAGAGCCATGGGAGACCTTGGCCAAGGCTTTTTGGGATCCCTCCTAGAGAGGCTGGATACTCCCAGGGCCGGAAAGAGGAGAGAGGAAGGAGAGGGTAAGTGTCTCTCTAGCGGCTGAGTCCTAAGATGAGAGGACTAGGACTTTCAAATCTGCCCAAGGAAGGAGTCCCTGAGGGCTACCATAGCCTTAAAGGCTGTGGTGGGGTGCTTTCCTCCCTGCAGGTGGGCACAGAGATTTGACGGATGATAGTCAACATACTGCAAAAGGGAGGATTCGGGACACTGGGGGTAAAAAGTTTGGACGTCAGAGGCCAAGGTTTATCCAAAGAGGTGTGGACTATCTCGAAATCCTTGAGGAAGGACAGTCCAGGTTAAAGGCAAAAAGATATCCTTTAAATCTATGACCAAGAAGTGGGTGGCAATGTGGGGATCTGAGACAGAAGGGTGTATGGGTTGGGAACCAAAGGGTGTATGGGCTTAACAGAGGTGTTGATGAGTCGTAGGTCCTGAACTAAGCGATAGGTCCCGTTGGGCTTTTCTACTGCTAGTATGGTAGTATTGTAAGGGAAATGAGCAGGATGGAGGTACCCCTTGCCAAGAAGATCCTGATTAATAGGTTGTAGGCCCAGAAGAGCTTTTGTGGACAGGGGGTATTGAGCCTGATTTGGAAAGGTGTTAGGATCTTTGAGATGAATGTTAACTGGTGGGCAGGAAATGGTAGAAGGGGTGTGGGTATCCCATACAATCAGGTCAACCAGGTTAGTATGGTATTTCATGTTAGCCTCACAAGTGGAGCAGAATGGCCAGTCTTCTACCAAAAAGGCCAGAATAGATGAACAGGCCGATTCTGGGGCCTGACTGATGCCAGGAGCCTGTATGTTGATTGTTGTATTGAATTAAGAGAGAATACCTCGGTTGAGCAAAGAAACAGGACATTGGGGCTTAAATAGGAACGTCTGAGAGAATGGGAAGTTGTCTATGGAACAGAGTAATAGGGGAGTCTTTTTTGGATAGATGGTCTTTTCTCCTACCTGGCAATAGGAGAGGTGGATGGCACTGTTTGCCCCCAGAATTCTGTCAGGACTGAGAAGGTAGCCCCAGTGTCAAGGAGAAAGTCAACCTTGCACCTATCTACCTGAATTTGCACCCTGGGTTCCTGTCTATTGATTGTTACAGCTGGGGACAAGGACTCAAGGCACCGTCAATGAATCCATTGCCATGCCCAGAAGATCGGAGGGTTCCCTGGCCATAGGCCTCCTACGGGATCTAGGACAATCAGAGCCCCAATGATCTTGTTGTTGACATTTAGTGCATGGGGTATACAGAGTGCATAGTGCGGGGAATGCTCTATAAATATGCAGAGCTGTTCCTCAATAAAGAGGCATTTTTTCCGACGGCAAGTTTTGATGGTTCTTTCATTGGTGCCGAAACCAGGGATGGGGAATGCCTTGCTGCTTGAGGGCCCCCTCTTTCAAGGCTTGCCTTCCTCATCCACTCTTTCGATTGCTGCTGCTACTCACACAACACTGACTCTTCAGTAGGTGAGTTCCCCTATTGGGTATCCAACTTCAGACAGGCTATACGCAGGGGCTTTGACCATGATCATCCGGCAAACCTCTGATTTCCAATCTGGAGGAGAGAATGCACCCCACCATGACCTTCACGGTCATGGTGGACTTTCTTGAATCCGGTTCATGAGCGGGAGGTCCTGAGGGGTGGAAGAACAGGCACTTCCCTCTCCCCCCCCCTCTAACCACTCTTGTCCCTCTCCTGAACTATGGAGGCCTCTTCTTCCCTCCCTGGAGACTCCACCTTATTAAATTCTGCACACAAGATTGGCCTTACTATCAATTAGACAATAAAAGCCAATGGCCCCCAGGAGGATCCCTAGATCCCACAATTCTCAGAGATCTGTTTAACTTCTGTGAGTGCTCAAAAAAGTGGAAGGAGATCCCTATGTTGAGGCTTTTTCTCTTTGTTCTCACCCCGACCTATCCGGCAGTTGAACCCCCTCCGTACCGACCTCCTCCATCAGCTCCATCCAGCCCCTCAGGTGCTCCCCCTGACTCGGCCGACACCTTTAGTTCCCCCCAAACTAGGTCCCGCCCCTAGTCCCACAAACCATGGCCCCTTTAAGAGAGGTTGCTGGACCTGAGGGCATTATCCGGATACATGTTCCATTCTCTATGAATGACCTCACGCAACTCGAGCGAAGGTTGGGCTCATTCACCACAGAAAAGAGTTTCAATGGGTCCTCCAGGCTTATAGCCTCACTTATATGTTATTGGCTGATATTCTCCTTCTTGAGGAATGTACCAGAGTCTGGGAAGTTGCCAGAGCCCATGCAGATGAAACTCACTGAGTTAATCCCAATCACCCTCTAGGGCCACTTGCTGCCCCAGAAACTCCCGATTGGGATTATACACAAGCTGGCATACAGAGTAGGGACCAATTCTCTGCATGTATTATTGCTGGGCTCAAAAAAATGGCACATAAGGCTGTCAATTTCCAAAAATTACAAGAGACCCCATCGGAATTTCTGGATCAGCCCTTCAGCAGTAACCTAGATCCCGAAACCCCAGATGGCGTCATGTTCTTGTGACATATTTACTCTTGCAGAGCTACCCTGACATCCAGGCCAAACTAAAAAAGCTCAAACAAGGCCCTGCCACCCCCCAAGACTGAGAAATTTCAGATGCTTGCCCAGGCCCTAGAGGGTGCTTCCTCAGATCACTGCCCATCACTGAAAACCCCCTTGGGTGCCTGCTTCAAGTGTCGCAAGGAGGGACATTGGGCCAGGGCATGCCCTGCACCATGCACTCTGTTGGGAGTCGCCCCAGTTCCAAAGACTAACTTCCCCATCCCCCAAGAAGAGCTGTCCAATGGTGAGCCCAGCTGGCTCACATAATCCTTACCCACCAATCAGATTAGCCCTGCTGGCTCACCTGATCCTTACTCACCAATCAAAAAGCACCCTATGCCAACTGTCAGACCACCCCTGGCTATATAAATATGCAGAGCTGTTCCTCAATAAACAGGCATTTTCTCCAACGGCAAGCCTTGATGGTTCTTTCAGGGAGTAGTACCAGGGATTGAACTCAGGGGCACTTGACCACTGAGCCACATCCCCAGCCCTATTTTGTGTTTTATTTAGAGATGGATCTCACTAAGTTGCTTAGTGCCTTGCTTTTGCTGGGGCTGGCTTTGAATTCACAATCCTCCTGCCTCAGCCTCCTGAGCCACCGTGCCAGGCCAGATAAGTGAACTAAAAGAAGTATTTTCTGGTCGAAAGGTAATGCAGTCCCTTGGTTACTTAAAAGATGCATTATCTTTCTGTAATTCACATTTTGTTATCACCTTAAAATATACACTAGAATTGACAGTAAAATTATGTGTAGTTCATATTTTTATAAATAAGGGCCTTGGGTTGATTTTGTAACTGAAAAGTGAATGAGATCTTAATTTAATAATTTTGTGTAATCCCATTGTATTTGGAATGATTATTCTGGCAAATTAAAGATGTTGGAATTTTTTTTAATCTTTATTTTTTGAGTACTGGGGATTGATCACCAGCTTCCTTCGAATGTGAGTTCTGTGGTATTACTTAGCCACTTAGCCACTGATCCACATCCCCATCTTTTAAACATTTTATTTAGAGACACAGGATATTACTAAGCATCTTAGAGCCTTGCTACATTGTTGAGGCTAGCTTTGAACCCATGATTATCTTGCCTCAGCCTCCCAAGTCACTGGGATCACAGGCATCTACTATCAAGCCCAGTGAAGATGCTGGATTTTAAGAGAGCAGAATTGGCAACAAAATGGCAAATATAAAGTGAATGTCCAAATTGGACCTTTGTGGTAGGTATATTTAGGTAATACTCATAAAATCAATGTGTAAGTGATATGTCAGGGGTCTTTGTCTCAGTTTTTTTTTTTATTTCTCAGTCTCTCACCTCTGTGTTTAGTGAATGTCATGTAACTTTACATACTGTCCCTTTACACAGTTGCTTTTGTATGAAAAAGTGGAGTTAAGACTGCCTTTTTGTCATCACAACACTATCTTTCTAGAATGTTGTGCACTTGTTCAGATAAGATAGATTATCAACCCTGATCTGGAGCAAAATCAGGAGTGAGATGGTGAGCCAACCAGAGAACTGAGAACCTGGTAAGATTAAGAACACCAGTAAGCAGGGAAGACAATTTAAATTCTGGATAAAATACAAAAGAAACACTACATGTCACATGTGTCAATTAGGACAAGATTGTGTTTGACCCTGTGCAATTTTTATTCACTCAAGAAAGACTGCATGGTAGTTTGGTGCTCCCGCAGCCGCCTGCACCACCACCGCCGCCGCCCCGCGACGACCACCCTGCCCTGCAGCCGCTGCCACCGCCACCACCGCCGCTGCTTGTATCACCGCCGCTTGTATCTCCGCCGCCTAGGGACCGGGTGTATGATTAGGCCACAATCTTCAATGAGTAAACATATCCCCCAGTTCTGTGGTGTTTTTGGTCACACATTTATGGAGTTTCTGAAGGGCAGTGGAGATTACTGCAAGGCACAGCACGACCTCTATGCAGACAAGTGAACTGTAGAAATTCATTACTACTCCACCAAGAAGCCCCCATAAGAGTGGTTAACCTGGACACAGACGTATTGAATTGAAAATCCACCGAGCATTTTACAAGAGTTCTGACCTGGATGGGGTAAACGTCAGTGCACTTCCTTTCTATTGCCTCAGTATTACTGGATTGAAGAATCGCTGCTTCTTGTTAGGAGGTTCATTTCATTTCCCATTACTTCCAACTTCATACTCAAAGCACTGAGAATATCAAGTGGAGTATATTGAAGTAGGCTTCAGTTACTTTGCATCATTTCTGTATTCAATTTTTTAAATTCTTTCATAACCCTATTGAGTGTTTTTTAACTAAATTAACATGGCTCGAATGAACCGCCCTGCTCCTGTGGAAGTCACATACAAGAACATGATATTTCTTATTACACACAATCCAACCAATGCAACCTTAAACAAATTTATAGAGGAACTTAAGAAGTATGGTGTTACCACAATAGTAAGAGTATGTGAAGCAACCTATGACACTACTCTTGTGGAGAAAGAAGGCATCCATGTTCTTGATTGGCCTTTTGATGATGGTGCACCACTGTCCAACCAAATTGTCGATGACTGGTTAAGTCTTGTAAAAATTAAGTTTCGTGAAGAACCTGGTTGTTGTATTGCTGTTCATTGTGTTGCAGGCCTTGGGAGAGCTCCAGTGCTTGTTGCCCTGGCATTGGTTGAAGGCAGAATGAAATATGAAGATGCAGTACAATTCATAAGACAAAAGCGGCGTGGAGCCTTTAACAGCAAGCAACTGTTGTATTTGGAGAAGTATCGTCCTAAAATGCAGCTGCGCTTCAAAGACTCCAGTGGTCATAGAAACAACTGTTGCATTCAATAAAACTCGGGCACCTGATGCTATTGCCTTGGAAGTGGAACTTAAGACGGGACCTAATTTGTCGTACATATTAGCCAACATGTTGGTGTGGTGAATAAGTCTGATGAAGCTTCCATAGGAGTATTGGAAAGCAGTTTTACCAGGCCACAAGCTTGACAGAATTTCAACCTCTATGTTTGGGTTATGATCAACCTGTTTGGACACTTAGCAAAAGATTCTTGCTGTTCACAATTAAAAATGTGCTTATCATTTATACCAGTTGACCTTTCCTGAAATCATGCGGTATTGAGTTAATGTCTTTAAATCTATTTCCATGCCAGAATCTTATATAAGAAATTTAGAATGATTAGGTGCCAAAATACCCAGCACAATACTTGTATATTTTTAGTATCATACAAAATCAAAATTCCAGGAACTAAGAACACTCTAGACCTTATGTGATTTATTCCTTCAGTCATTTCAAACATTGTAGGCCCTATATGATTATTTGCCTGCTCTTTTTATGTTTACATCTCCCACATTCATACCAGTATACATCAGGTTTACTTTTACCTATTGGGTTTTTTTTGTTTTTGTTTTTTTTCCTTTTACCAAGTCTTACAGCAATTATTTTTATTTAATATCTTTCTATAAGTCTTTTTTTTTGCTGTTATGGGAAACCTCCATTTTGAAAACCTAAGTTTTTACAGAAGCACATGTCTTTAAGTCTCCAGACCAAAAAAAAAGCCTTACAGTTAATTTAATGTTTGCACTCTGAGGTGCAACTTAACAGGGAGGGCCTGAAAAAAAGAATGGGAGGGGGACTATTAAATATTTTTAGTAAAATGTTGCCTTTGTCTCGTGCAGAACCTGTAGAATATATGCTCTTTAATTTAGTAAATATTTTTTAAAAGGTAGAGATGCTCTGTTATTGTAGGTAAAACAATTCTTAATCATAAAGTTTCTGAAATTCTTGTAATTTTTTTTTCAAAATTATCAGAAGTTGTTTATCAACTTTTTTGTTTGAAGTGTGATAATTTTTTATTCCCAACCTCTTGCAAAAAAAAAAAAAAGAAAAAGTGGGTTTCTGCTGATGAATTGAGCAGACATCTAATATTTTATATGCCTTTTGAGCTGTGTAACTTAATATTTGGATACTTGATAATTTTGTTTTATTATGTAATTAATAAAATGGTGATGTGTATTAATGTTAGTTCAGCCATATATTTATACTGTCTGGGAATGTGTGGTTATAGTTCTGTGGGAGAAATAATTTGTCAGTGTTCAGCAGCTTTTAAAAACTTAGTGAGAGAGCTTAAACATCTAAATAAATAATGAAATGCATTTATCATTAAAAAAAGAGAAAAAAGAAATAATAATAACATAAAGTTACTTAAAATATGAGAAAATTAACTTTAATAATAACAAATAGCATGCAAAAAAAGGAGGGTTGGCATTAGATTACTCTCATAAAAGAGATAACTAAGTAAGTTTAGAAACGTACATTTGTGCTGGGGATATAACTCAGTGGTAGACCATTTGTCTTGCCTGTACAAGAGTCTGTGTGTGGTTCCAGCACTGCCAAAAGAGTGGAAAAAAATAAACAAAAGAAATGTATACTTAATTTCCGAAGTTGATAGCTAAATAGACATATTTTATGATACAAATATCAAGGTGTAAATAAGCAATGAGGAAAAGAACAATTAACTGATGATCACACATGTTCAGCCAGGGCAAATTTATATACATGTTATTTTCTTATTATGAGAAATTATAGTTCTTATTTCTCATCAGTTTCATTTTTATTTTTACAATTTAATTGGCTGAATCTTTAACTTGGTTTTATGCATTCTGTAAAGCATCTTTTTTATTCTGAAAAGTACATGTAGAAAATTAAGTTTACTTTTATAACCATTTTCAAGGGTATGATTCAGTAGAATTGAGTGTACTTACTGATTTTTTTACCATGGAAAACAACCAAAGCACACTAATAACTATTTCCTATTTATCCTTCCCTCAACCTCTGCCAATGACTAACCATTTTTTATGATTTATTTATTTACTTGTTCTGGAAAATACATCTAATTTGAACCAAACAACATGAGGCATCTTCTCCCCTTTGTTTTTTATGTTAGCACAATGTTTTCAAGATACATTTCCATTGCAACTTGATTTAGTATTCTCATGAAACATATTGTTAAATAATATTGCAGTATACAGCAGAGCAAATTTTGATTTTTTATTGATCTGTTGATGAAGTTGAGTTATTTTTAACTTTTAGTTTTTGTAAATAGTTCAGCTATAAGTATTTATGTGAAAATTATTGTCTTAGTGTTTTCAGTTACTTTGAGTACATTTCTAAGGGCAATTGTGGGTTCAATTACTATTTTTGTTGCTGTTGTTGATTTTATTGAAAAAAAATAAGGTGCTATCCACCTAGTAAGGCCCCAAACAACTTAGTGAGACCATATCTCAAAATAAAAAAAAATGAAAAAGGGCTGGGGTAGGGCAACTCTGAAGTAAATCCCCAGTTAAAAAAAAATTTAAAAAGTTACTTCTCTGTATAAAATTCAAAACTGATGTAACAGAACATCATATTAGAACACAACTCCACCATAAAGCCAGAGTCTCAAGCTGTCACCCACCCAGCATCCTCACATTCTCCATGATGACAGTGGTGGAAGTGTAATAAAGTAAAAGCAGAGGCATGTACCCTGGGGAAGAAGAGAGTAGGTTGTGTCAGTACTGGGGATTGAATCCAGGGTAGTCTACCACTGAGCTATGTCCATAGCCCTTTTTATTTTGAGACAGGATCTCACTAAGTTGCTAAAGCTGGTCTTTAACTTGCAATCCTCCTGTGTCAACCTCCTGAGTCGCTGGTGTTACAAGTATGTGCCACCACACCTGGCTTTATTACTTTTTTTAATATTTATTTTTTAGGTGTAGATGGACACAACACAATGCCTTTATTTTTATGTGGTGCTGGGGATTGAACCCAAGTCCTGCCCATGCTAGGCAAGCGCTCTACTGCTGAGCCACAATCCCAGCCCCGGTTACTTTAGTTTTGATGAAGAGTGCCCATTAGAATCTTTTTTTTTAAGAGAGAGTGAGAGAGGAGAAAGAGAGAGAGAGAATTTTAATATTTATTTTTTTAGTTATCGGCGGATCTTTGTTTGTATGTGGTGCTAAGGATCGAACCCGGGCCGCACGCATGCCAGGCGAGCGAGCTACCGCTTGAACCACATCCCCATTAGAATCTTGAGGTGTTTGATTTTGCCAATTTACAGAGTAAATGAAGCCATTCATACTTCTTCCTAAGGACTATCTACCTGGTCACCTCCTGTTAAATGCAGTGGATTAACCACCGGTGGTGACAGATCCCTCTGATGCTCTTAAGGAGAAGCTGATGCCTCCAGGGCCTGTCCCACCTCAGATGTGGCTCCAGGCAAGGTGAACCCTGAAGACCCACAAGCTCCACTCTCTGGAGCCACTCTGTCCACCAGAGGCCTACCCCTGCCTATTCCCCTTTGCAGGCTTCAGGACAGTGAGCATGCCCAGCCTGAGGCAACAGGGGCACCTGCTCACCTCAGAAAACCTCTCCACTTCCATACTCTTGTGGTCTTTCTTGCCAGACATCAGCATCAGCTTGTTTAAAAGATCCCTCAGCTCTTCCACAGTGTAGGAGCAATCTGGCTCCAGGCCACTGAGACCTTCATGGAGGATCAGGTGCAGGGGAGATCTGGGAGGCAAAACATGTTTAGAGGCCATTTTCTGGTGGCTGAAACTGACTCTGTAGCAGGGCAGTGTGCGTCACCAACACTGCACCTGGAATCTGAGAGGGCTTACCTTTTGGTTGCCTGTGGATGCTCTGATCTCATAGATGCCTCTTCTTTTGATTACTATGGCCAGGGACAGGGACAAGAGCTCAATGGATTCATAGATTTCCTTCACTGTCTTCAGCCGCTCCAAGTTCCTGACAGAATCTTGCTGTTGGGACAAAAGCAGAGAACATGGGCCAGGGTTTGAATGACTGTCTTCCACCTTCTCCTCCTCCTGCCACTGCCCTTCCTGGGCAAACTCCAACCACCCTCCTCCAGGGCTCTGGGTGTAGCTGCTCACCGAGTGCCTGAGGCTGTCTCACTGCCTGATCCCTCAGGACCCTGCCTGGTCTCCAAGGACCCTGGCCACTCAGTGTGGCTGTGCTGGTGCCTGGTTCCTAGCTGAATACTTGGAGTGCAAGTGGCCTGCACTTATGAAAGATTGGGTGGATAGCCACAGGACATGCTGCCAGGTGGGAAGCCACCATCTTGTGGTGTTCCCAGAACAAAGGCCCTCTGAGGAGAGATGCCTGATTGAACAGGAGCCCTAAGTTTTTAATGTCCTAACATGGTCCCTGAGCATGACCAGAACAACTTAGGAAAATTTTAAGAGAATTTGATCTTTTAGCATGAAAACTGCAAACTTCTCTCTCTGTCCATCTCCCCACCCTCCAACCACATGTAGGACCAGCCATCCCAAGGCTGTTCAGGCCTCTGGACATCTCTGCTCATTGGGTGAGTTATGTAGTGCAAGTTAACTCAGACTCTGGTACAGGCAATTTACTTAAATTTTTATTTTTTTCTGATAAAAAATAATCAATATCAATTGTGAAAAATACCAAAAAGTAATAAAATAAAGGACAATTACCACCATTCAGATAAAACCACTGTACACCCTCTTTTACACTTCCTATTGTGCTCTTTTCACACTTGTCTTGTAGGTTGGAGACTGCTCTTGACATGCAGTTCCATATCTCTCTTCCAAACCAAGACAAAGAAAGCATTTATGTATATGAAAAAAAGCTGATTTTCAACATCAGTTTAAATGGCTGTCCGTGTGCCCTCAAAGCACAGCAGTTACCCAGGGCTACAAGATCTCCATGCCTTGGAACCAGGAACAAGACTCACCAGCTTACTGGGGAGGTGAGGTGCATTTTTCAGAGCCTTCCAGAGTTCTTTCAGCAGTTCCATGAACTTGCTGAAGCCTGCCTTCTTGTCCAGTTTATACATCAGGGACGCATAGCCCTGCACAGCATCATGGAAGCAGGCCACCTGGTCCACATCAGTGTCATTTTCTCCAACCAAGATGGAGGCAAGGTCCACAAACACCTGGAGCTCAGTGATGCCTGAGACAAAAAGGGGGCTAGCACAGGACCACTCCATGATGCTGCACAACTCATATCTGGGGCATGATCCCTAGTGAGGCCATCAATAGACACTAAGTAAACATCTAGGGCCTGACTTCAGTTAAGACTCCAGGATACCTTTTCTTTTGCAGGATATGCTTACATCACTGACCAACATCTAACTTTTACCAAACAATTCCCAGACAATGTACTAGGCTTGTGTGCACCTTATTTACTTTAATCCACAAACATATCACTTAAACAAAAACAGTTTCAGTTGGTAAATAATATTTGGATAATTAATTATTTTAAAAAACTGAGATAATTCTCCTGAGTTAATTACCAATCAAAGATTGTACATCAAAACAGACTCAGGAGTACAAACAGCACAGTTCTGGATGAGAGCTAGAGCCAGTGCAGCCTCAGTGCTGTCAGGAGGTGTCCCGCCAGGCCTCTGTGGTGCACCAGTGCTGCTCCTGTTCCACCTGCTTTGCCTTTCTTACCTCCCCTCCCCACCCTCTACCTAATCCACACAACCACATAGGCTGCCCAGCCCTAGACTGGGAGAGAAATGCACAGCTTCTGCAAGGTTGCTGCAGCAACATCCCTTGTGTGCAAGAACTTGCCTAGGCCTTTAGCAGATGAGTTGGAAGGCACAAAAGGAGTCAAGATAATGAAGAAAATGATGCCAGCATCCAAAGATGGAGAGTGCAGCAGTTTTAACCAGAACTCTGAAAAGCTCTCCTGATGCAAACTCCTGGAAGCAGACATTGCCCCCCACCTAACGCACACACATGATTGAGGCAAGATGTCCCTAAGTTCAGGAACAAAACTTGGCAAACAGATGAAGCCAAGCTACCCCCATACCTCCCAGAGTCTCGTGCAGCCAGCTGACCAGCTCCTTCTGCAGGGCCAGCTCTTCCAGACACTGGCAGTGGGGCTCACTGATGTCCTGCAGCAGCTTCTTGGCCTAGCTTATCTGGTCCAGTCTCTCATGGCAGGTGGCCTTGAATTCATCAGTCTGCAAGATGAAGCTCTGCTGAGGGCTATACCAGAGACCACCCATGCCTGCCTTCCCACATGCCTGGACAAGAAGATGCTACAGCAAGAGTGTGACACACTCTTGCATCAATGACCTCCATGGCCCTCTTTGCTATGCTGCAGAAGCTACTGTCCACAGTACCCAGGTGCCATGAGGAAGCCTTCAAGGACTTTGAAACCTGTTCCACACAGCAGCCCTGCCAGGTCCAGGCTTCTCTGTGAGAGTTACAGATGTGCTGAAAGTTTCAAGATTAGGTATGGACAATTCACACTCTGCTAAATTTTAAGCACTATCATGCCTGTCTCTATTGAAACATAGGTCACACACACTTTAAAAATGTGAGGCTAAGAAACAGGAAGGAGAAACTCAGGCCTGACCTACGACAGTAGCAATGCACCATTTGGTACTTCCTGCTGGAACTAGGAAAGGTATCTGGACAATTGACAGAATATTTCCTTTTGTACTTTTATAACCTAATGAAATATGATTCCTCTGGAAAGAGGATGGTTTCTCTCTCCTGATTTTTTGGTTCTCATATTGACCCAAGAAAACTCACTAGCTAAGGAACAATCACACTATCTCAAGCAAAGGTAAAAATGCAGGCCATGGAATGTTCCAGCCTCAGTGCAGCCCTGACAGAGCCTTTCAATGGAGTTGCCACACTGCCCATCCCAGATTCCCTGGGGTTTCCAAGGATTCTGAGGTAGACCCCCACCTCACAGGAGCCCCCAGCAAATAACTTATGAATTTTATTAAAGTGTAAAGAACACTGAAGTCACTAGTCAATCCAAAATCCTTTTTGACCTTGCAGATGACCTTGGCTGAGCTGATTTCCTGGTGCAGGCTATGGTACTCCTTGATCTGCTCAACATGCTTTGAGATCCAGCCCCTCTGGGCCTGAAGGTGTACTTCATACATGATCTGGAGGTCCAAAGTCAGGTAATGGTATTTATCTACAAAGTCTTTGAAGATGACATCATTTTCTGCAAAGGTGACATCTCCTGACTTCAGATCCTGATATAGTTTTATGAACCTTTGGTAACAAGGTGAGTATAAGTACTCATAGGTCTTTGTAAGCGCATGGGGCTGCCTTTCATATACCCCTTTGGGATTGTTCAATGTGAGGCTTCTTCCCAGAAGATCTGGAAGATGTGACTGTCTGTCAGCGAGTCTATCCTTTCAGCCATTTCCTGGACCTCGGGGCCTAGGTTGTAGTGTGTTATCTGCTTACAGGCCAAGGACTCTGGCTGGCTCACACTCATGGTTTCATTAAGTCTTTTGCAATTCAGGTCTTCCAGGTGTCTTGCTTCAATCTCTTCAAAATCCACTTTGGAAACCACAAGGAAACATGGAAGTTAAACTGCTAGTCATGGTAGCATCTTATTTTACTTTCCCAGTATTTCTAATCACTGCCTTAAGAAAACTAAGTGAACACCATTGCTGGGATTTTTGTCACAGGAAGAATTTATCCCTCCTCCCCTCCATCCTGTTGTGGGCTCATTCATCATTTTGCATGATAAATAACAGACTGTAAGCTCTTGTGTGGAAAGGACAGTTGGAAACACATATCCATCTCCTTTCCTCCCAAATCTGACTCCAGTGACAGATTGGAAATTTCTTTTTAAAAGATCATAACCAGCAGGAATGAGGAGAGTAGAAAAGGAGCCCAATAGTAACACACACTGGGAAGTAGAAAGATGACCACACCAGTGGCAAATGATACTCCTGGGGCCTGAAAACACAGACCCTGAGGCCACAGTAGACATGAGCTCAGCCAGGCTAAGTACAAGCTCCTGGTAGAAAAGGACACTAGTTTCTAAGGTCACCCTAGACTGGGGGAGGCAGAGATGGAACAGGAGGTGGGTTCAAATTCTGTTTAAGAAGCAGATGGTGAGAGTTCACCCCCACCATAGAGGCTGCCCTCTGCCTGGCAAGGGAGAGGACGGACCACCTGCAGGGCTCTCAGGCCTGGAGGCCACTTCTAGACATATACCTGTCTTGGGAAATTACAAAGGACAGGGAGTATTCAATTTAAGGACCAAGAGGACCAAACAGCCACCAGGGCAGGAGAACTGGAATAGAGGAGCTCACCCTTCTACTCTCCCTCTTGGATCCAGAAATCAGGCAGCATGCAGGGGGCTGCAAAAGTGACCAGCCCACAAGAGAAGCCCTCAAAGACCATGTCAATTCAAGGGGAGCTACAGAGCCACAGGGGCCATGACCCAGAAGCCCTTAGCCTGTCAATCCACTTGTGGTGACTGTCTTTATAGACATAGAAAAAGCTTTAACATGGGGCACATACCAAAAACCCAATAAGGCTGATGTAGCAGTAGTAGAATGCTTGCCTAGCCTTTGTGAGGCATGGGGTTTGATGCTCAGTGCCACATAAAAAAGAAAAGCCTAGGTTTTATCCTCAGCATGCAATAAAGGAAAGAAAGGGGGAAAGCCAACAGAGAGAAGCAAATTGGATGAAGTGGAAAACTATGCAAGGAAAAGAAAAATCTTTAAAAATATCAATAATCTCCAAAAGATAAGATACTTCAACCATGATCCATGACAACAACATAGTTTATAAATGGATCTTTAAAGAAAAAGGGAGGGTCTACAGTTGTGGCTCAGTGGTAGAAAGCTCATGTAGCACATGAGGCACTTTATTTGAGCCTCAGCAATACATAAAGATAAATAAATAAGGGTATTGTGTTTGTTTACAACTAAAAAAATATATTTTAAAAAAAAGTGCTGGTGAGGTGGCATATGCCTGTGATTCCAGTAGCTTGAGAGGCTGAGGCAGGAGGATTGCGAGTTCAAACTCAGCTTCAAAAAAAGCGAGATGCTAAGCAACTCAGTGAGACTTTGTCTCTAAACAAAATAAAAGGAGCAGATGACAGTTACCTCAGCCTTCACGCCACACAGAAGGAGGTGGAACAGACAACAGCAACCCCAGCCCACTCCACGGTAGGAGGAGAGTGACCATGCTATGGCCTCATCTACCGATGCATGGGGTGGCTTTCCCCTGGCTTCCATTTAGTGACAACAGGCAGGACCAACAAGACCATCTTCCAGGTTCCTGCAGGCAAGGTATTGGTAATCTATAATGCCTTGAATCTACACTGCCAGAGAGGAAGACACATGGATGACATGGAAAAACAAGGGAATAAAGTGCTTGAAACACACCAAGCTGATACAATAATAGATTCCATTGACATTCCATTCCAAATGTACATAATTAAAATGATCTGCAGAGCAAAGAATGAATTAAAAGAGCAAATACAGGCAATAATTGACTGCTTCACCAAAGCGATATGAGAGGAAATACAGTTAACAAATGTTACTTCAAGAAAAACATAGAGACTGTGAAAAAAATGGAAATCCTTGAAATGAAGGAAACAATAAGCCAAATAAAAAATTTAATAGAAAGCACCAACAGTAGACTAGATCACTTGGAAGACAGGACCTTAGGCAATGAAGACAAAATATATAATATTGAAAATAAAGTTGACCACATAGTGAAGATGGTGAGAAGCTGTAAACATAATCTTTGAGAATTATGGGAAAACATGAAAAGACCAAATATAAAAATTACTGTGATAGGGGAAGGCACTGAGATACAAACCAAAGGAATGCACAATCTCTTCAATGAAGTAGTAACAGGAAATTTCCCAAGCCTGAAGAATGAATAGGAAATCAAAAAAAAAAAAAGAGGCTTACAGGACAGCAAATATAAAAAATTACAACAGAGCCACACCAAGGCACATTATAACGAAAATACCTAGCATATAGAAAAAGGATAGAATTTTAAAAGCCACAAGATTAAAGTTTCAGATTACATATAGGGGGGAAACCAATTTGGATCTCAGTTGATTTCTCAGCTGAGACCTTCAAAGCTAGGAGATCCTGGAACAACATATATCAAGCTCTGAAAGAAAATGGATGCCAACCAAGAATCTTGTACCCAGCAAAATTAAGCTTCAGATTTGATGACAGAATAAAAATCTTCCATGATAAAAATCAAAAGAATTTGCAATGAGCAAGCCTACACTACATAATATTCTTGACAAAATGTTTCTTGAGGAGGAAATGAAAAGTAACAATGAAAATCAGTAAAAGGAGGAACTACACTAAAGGAAAATCCAATCAAAGGAGAAACTAAGTCCAGTTAAAAACCAAAAAGAAGCCAAAATGACCAGGAATAAAAACCATGTCTCAATAATAATCCTGAATGTGAATGGTCTAAACTCATCAAAAGACATAGATTTACAGATTGGATTTAAAAAAATCCAAAAACATGCTTCTTTTAAGAGACTCATCTCATAGGAAAAGACATTCACAGACTGAAGGTGAAAGGATGGGGAAAAAAACATACCCCTCACATAGGCCACATAAACAAGCAGGGGTTTCCATTCTAATAACAGATAAAGTGGACATCAAACCAAAGTTAGTCAGAAGAGGTAAAGAAGGACATTTGATACAGCTTAAGGGAACCATAATCAACAAAACATAACAATCATAAATATCTATGCCCCAAACAATGGAGATTCTATGTATATCAAACAAACCCTTCTCAATTTCAAGAAGAAATTGATCACAACACAATCATACTGGGTGACTTTAGCACACCTGTCTCACCACTGGATAGATATCCCAAACACAAACTAAACAAAGAAACTACAGAACTCAATAATAAATTAATAATTTATACTTAACAGACATATATAAAGTATTTCATCTATCATCAAGTAAATACATCTTCTTCTCAGGAACACATGGATCCTTCTCTAAAATAGACCATATATTAGGCCACAAAGCAACTCTCAGCAAATACAAAAAAAATAGAGATGCCACCCTGTATTCTATCATATCATAAAGAAATGAAAGAAGAAATCAATGATAAAATAAAAAATAAAATCTATTCCAACACCTGGAGACTAAATAATATGATATTAGAAGAGAAATGGGTAGCAGAAGACATCAAGGAGCAGTTAAAAAAATTCTTAGAGATAAATGAGAATATCAACACATCATATCAAAATCTCTGGGACACTACAAAGGTAGTGCTAAGAGGAAAGTTGATTGCAGCAAGATCATTCATTAAAAGAATAAAAAGTCAACAAATAAATGGCCTAATGTTATATCTCAAAGCCCTTGAAAAAGAAGGACACATCAACACCAAAAGTAGCAGAAGACATGAAATAATTAAAATCAGAGCTGAAAACAATGAAATTAAAACAAAAGACACAATTCAAAAAGTTGACAAAATAAAATGTTGGTTCTTTGAAAATATAAATGAAATTAATAGACTATTAGCCAGGCTAACAAAGAGAAGGAGAAAAAATTCAAATTACTAAAATTCATGATGAAAAGGGAAATATCATAATTGACATTATTAAAATACAGAAGATTATTAGAAACTATTTTGAAATTTATATTCCAATAAAATAGAAGATCTAGATGACATCAACAAATTTCTAGCAACATATGATCTATTCTATCTGAATCAGGATGACATACACAATTTAAATAGATTAATTTCAAGCAAGGAAATAGAAGACACCATCAAAAGCCAACCAACCAAGAAAATTCCAGGACCAGATGAATTTTCAGTCGAGTTCTACAAGACCTTCTAAGAAGAACTAATAGTAGTATTCCTCAAATTATTCCATGAAACAGAAAGGGAGGAAACCCTTCCAAACTCATTCTATGAGGCTAACATCACCCTAATACCAAAACCAGACAAAGACATATCAAAGAAAGAAGACTTCAGACCAATATCCTTGATGAACAGACACAAAAATTCTCAATAAAATCCTAGCCAATCACATACAAAAACATATTAAAAAGATAGTGCACCAGAATCAAATGGGGTTCACCCCAGGGATGCAAGGTTGGTCCAACATTATGGAATCAGTAAATGTAATATATCACATCAATAGACTTAAAGACAAGAATCATATGATCATCTCAATAGATGCAGAAAAAGCATTTGACAAAATGCAGCACACCTTCATGTTCAAAACAATAGAAAAACTGGGAATATTAGGATCATATCTCAACATTGTAAAAGCTATCTATGTTAAGCCCAAGGTAAGCATCATTCTAAATGAAAAAAAAATATTCAAAGCATTCCCTCTAAAACCTGGAACAGGACAGGGATGCCCTCTTTTACCACTTCTATTCAACATAGTTTTAGAAATTCTAACCAGAACAATCAGAAAAACAGAAGAAATTAAAGGGATATGCACAAGAAAAGAAGAATGCAAACTATCCCTATTTGCTGATATAATGATTCTATATATAAAAGATCCAAAAAATTCCACCAGAAAACTTCTAGAACTAATAAATTAATTCAGCAAAGTAGCAGGATAGAAAATCAATACACATAAATCAAATGTATTTCTATAATAAATAATTAATCCACTTAAAGAGAAATTAGAAATACTATCCCATTCAAAATAGCCTCAAAAAATACAAAATACTTGGGAATCAACCCAAGGGGGTGAAAGACCTGAAAACTACAGAACACTAAAGAAGGAAATTGGAGAGGACCTTAGAAGATAGATAGATCTCCCATGCTCTTGGATAGGCAGAGTTAATATTATCAAAAGGGCATACTACTCAAACTGTTACACAGTTTTAATGCAATTCCTATTAAAATCTCAATGACATTCTTCATAGAAATAGAAAAAGCAATCATGAAATTCATTTGAAAAAATAAGAGACCCAGAATAGCCTAAGCAATTCTTAGCAAGAAAAGTGAAGCAGGGGGCATCACAATACCAGACCTCAAATTATACTGCAGAGCAATAATAACAAAAACAGGTTAGTATTGGCACCAAAATAGACATTAGACCATGTAGACCAATGGTACAGAATAGAAGATACAGAGACCAACCCACATAAATACAGGTTTCTCATACTACACAAAGGTGCCAAAAACATACACTGGAGAAAGGATAGGCTCTTCAACAAATGGTGCTGGGAAAGCTGGAAATCCTCTGTAGCAAAATGAAATTAAACTTCTATTTCTTTCCATGCTCAAAACTTAATTCAAGTGGATCAAGGACCTAGGAATTATACCAGAGACAGTGTACCTAACAGAAGAAAAAATAGCCCCAAATTTTCATCATGTTGGATTAGGCCCCAACTTCCTTAACAAGGCACGAGAAATAAAATCAAGAATCAATAAATGGAATGGATTCAAACTCAAATCTTGTTCTCAGCAAAAGAAACAATCAGTGAGGTATGGGAGCAAATTTTACCACACACACGTCAGATAGAGCACTAATTTCCAGGATATAGAAAGAATTAAAAAAAACTTAAATACCAAAAAAAAAAAAAGAAAGAAAGAAAGGAAACCTAAACAACCCAGCAATAAATGGGATAAGGAACTGAACAGACACTACTCAGGAAAAAAAAAATACAATCAATCAACAAATATTTTAAAAAATGTTCAACATCTTTAGCAATTAGAAAAATGCAAATCAAAACTACTCTAAGATTTCATCTTACCCAAATCAGAATGTCAGTTATCAAGAATACAAGAAATAATGAATTTTGGTGAAGATGTGGGGAAAAAGGTACACTCATACATTGCTGGTGTGATTGCAAATTGGTGTATCCACTTTGGAAAGCAGTTAGAGATTTCTCTGAAAATTTGGATTGGAACCACAATTTGACCCAGCTATTCTATTCCTCAGTCTACATCCAAAGGACTTAGAATCAGTGTGGGATAATGACATAGCCACACAAATGTTTATAGCAGCTGAATTCACAATAGCTAAACTAGAAACCAACCTAGAGTACCATCAAAAGATGAATAAATAAAGAAACTGCAGTACGTACACACGCACACACACACACACACACACACACACAAACAAACAAACATAATGGAATATTACTCAGTAAAATTGTAGCATTTGTAGGTAAATGGATGGAGTTGGAGAATATAATGCTAAGCAAAGTAAGCCAATCCCCCAAAAAACTAAAGGTGGGAATGTTTCCTCCCTTTAGCGGATGCTGATCTATGATGGGGCCAGGAGGGAAGAATGAAGGATCTTTGGATTGGGCAAAGTGGAGGTTGGGGAGGGGTTATGAGGGTAGAAAAGATGGTGGAATGAGATGGACATCATTACCCTAGGTATATGTATGATTGCACAAATGGTGCGTCTACACATTGTACAACCAGAGAATTGAAATGTTGTGCTCCAGTTGTGTATGACAAATTGAAATGCATTGTGCTAGCATGTATAACTAAGTGGAACAAATAAAAAATAAATATAATAATAAGAAATTACTCAGCCCACCAAAAAAGATATAATCCATGCTTATACAATTATATCAAAGTGAATTCTACCGTCATGTGAAACTAAAAAGAACCAACAAAATGCAATCTCAAAAAAATCAGCATACTACAGTGATTCAACCACATCAATGTTTATAGCAGCTCAATTCACAATACATAAGCAATGGAGCCAACCTCAGTGCCCTTGGACAAATGAATAAAGAAAATGTGGTAAATGTACACAATGGAGTGTTACAATTACTCAGTTATAAAGAAAAATGGTTTTATGGTGTTTTTGGTTAATGGATGGAAATGGAGATTATTATAAGTTAAATAAGCCAAAGCCCAAAAGTTAAAGGTTGAATATTATGTCTGATATTTGGAAACTAATCCAAAATAAGGGGGGCATTAAAATTAATCAAAGTAAGATCAGAAGAGTATTTAGTTGATCTCCTCCAGGCTATCATTACAATAGGCCTTAAAGCTGTGATTGAGATAAGAAGGGAACACAGTCCTTTTGACTTAGCTCAGCAGTTGGAACTGTATAAAAACCAAGTTAAAATATTTGCAAATACATTTCTTTATTCAAAAAAATAGCACAGGAAAAATAATAATTTAAATATAATTTAAGAAAAAAATCAGAGAAATACAGGAGGGAGTAAGGGAGGGTGCTAGAATAAGAGTATGCACTATGTATGGAATTTCTTCCACCTGGTGTGAACGGGTTTCACATTTACTGACAGCCTGGTGATACAAGAAAGAACCCTGCAAAGTCACAGGGATTTGTCATGCAGGGAGACCTTGTGCCATGCCCCACATCCAGACATCCCAGGGGATCAGAGGAGGGAGACTAGCAGTGCTGAGAGGCTCCAGGAACACCTGGGCCCCTGGTGCACATTCCTGTTCCTTGTTTCATGTGCTGTTCCTGCAGGTGGCAAAGGTCATGCACAGATGTAGGAGTTAATGATTCTGCAAGGCAACCTTTGATTTTTGTTTTAAACTGGCCCAACTTACAAAAACCATAGATGCAAATGTTAAAAAAATGCAAGGCACATACATTTGCACTATGAAAGTGATCATTTAAAAATAAATAAAAACACAAAGGCCAAAAGGTTGGGTGGGAATGAAACAAAATTTCAGCACCCAAGAGCTGTGATTTGCTTTTTTTGTTTGTTGGTTTTTAGTACTGGAGGCTGAACCCAGGCCTTGCACATGCTAGGCAAGTGCTACATCCACAGCCCTATTCATTTCCTTTAAGAAAAAAAAAAAGAAAAACCTGGATTGCTGGATTGGCAATTGCAGAGGACAGTGGGGAACTTGCTGGTGTACCACCCTCCCACTTTTACAGGAGGCAGCCCACACAACATAGGAGCCCCATAGCAATTGGCTGCCCTACTTACATGTCCTGATAGATATCTACGAGGTACATGAGCATTTTGAAAACATTCCCAACATGCCAAGGCAGGGAAGAGAAAAGTAAATATGAAAGTTTCAACCAGAAAACAGCTGTTTATTCCAAGAAGAGATAAGGGCACAGGGACTTGTCTTGTTCTCCCTCCACATGAGACTTTAAGGGCTCAAGGACCAATATTCATTTTCTACTGGTAAAATGCAGGCTGTAAATTTGTACCATTTTCATTTTTTTGGTTGGGGTTCTTTTTCTTGTCTTTTCTTTTTTGGAACTGGGGATCAATCCCAGGGCTTTGCCATTGAGCTGCATCCCAGCCTTATACATTTTCTTTACCCCAAAAAGCTTAAAAGGAAAGACAGCCACTCTGAAACGTATGATGTTCACAGAGACTTATAACAGTCATAATTAACAAATGGCTACTGTTCCCATGTGCTCTGTATACTAAACTAGAATCAACTCTGGGAAGTCAAACTTTAAACCTAAGAAATAATGACTTCTTATTTCAGCAATTCTTAGCACTTTCCCCAACCTGCCCTTCAGGACAGAAGACCCACAAGCATTCAATGTTTAGTGTGTGACCTGCTTTTGCTAAGCAAGGACCTAACAATCTACTTTCAACCACAAACCTCCAAGAGATCTTCTAAGATCTTCTGAACCTGTTGCAGCCTGTAGTGAGTCCCTAAAAAACAGTCCAGGACCCAAGAAGGCATGAGACTCAAGTATTCAGTGGAGTTTTCCATATAGGGAATGAGATTTCCCAGAGGCAGCAAACTGAACCAGGATCAAAAGAGATACTCATCCACACACAACAACTGCTTCCTGCTCTCCATGAAGTCAAGAAACTTCCTGAATGAAGAAACCAGGGCAGCAGTGAGAGCACTGAACAGACTCAATACAAGGAAAAGGAAGGCTGGAAAGGTCCAGAATGCTCAGATTTGAAAGATGATCTCAATGCATCATGGAAACAGACATACAGAGCAAATAAAATGAAAACTAAACAAAATAGCCAAGTGTATGGCACACCTGTGATCTCAGCAACTCAGGAGACTGAGTTAGGGGGTCAAAAGTTCAAGGCCACCCTCAGCAATTTAGTGAGGCCCTGTCTCAAAATTTAAAAATAAATAAATAAATAAATAAAAAGGGACTAGGGACATGGCTCCACGATTGAGCTCCACTGGTTTCAATCCCTGGCATCAAAAAAATGAATTAAAAAAATCATTTCCATTTGGCTTTCATTTCAAAAGGTTCCAAATTAGAGAAGAGATGGGAACAATTGAGCTCACTGCCGTTATCCCTAACAATGGTAGCTGGTTCCCAATGGACAGGGTGGGCAAGAGAACAGGGTATTATACACATGGCAGTTACCTGTGTGTGGAAATGAGTATAGTGATGTTTTCATGTTTAATTCAGATTTATTTTAAGTTTTGTACTTAAATTTGATTTTAAAAAAAACCCTTTTATTTTGTGGTGTTGGGAAGGCAACCCAAGGCCTCACCCATGCTAGGCACTTCTCTGCCACTGAGTACAGTGCAGCCCCCTACAATTTTTTCTTATGTAGTTGTGCTTTCCATGTCTTCTCTGAAGAACCTTTCTTAACTCTAAGATGACCTTATTTAGAAGCATGCTGTTAACACATCCAGGCATGTAAGGATTTTCCAGAGAGCCACCTGCTCAGCTGTGGTTAAGAACCTGTGCCCTTGGACTGCAGCACCTTCAGGGTACTGAGAGTGGTCCAGCTCATAATGCAGCCTGTCTTGTTGCATGTGCCTATGGGCACACCTGAGAAGGGTAGGTGTCCTGCCACATGGGGCACTGAAGCCCCTGGGTGCTGTCTGGGTCTGGCTGGTCTGCAGCTTTCTCCCCAACATCTGTACCATATTAATTCGCCTACCATTTGTTTTAAAAGTCACTGGAGGGGCTGGGGTTGTGGCTCAAGCGGTAGCGCGCTCGCCTGGCATGCGTGCGGCCCGGGTTCAATCCTCAGCACCACATACAAACAAAGATGTTGTGTCTGCCGAAAACTAACTAACTAACTAACTAAATAAATAAATATTAAAAGTCACTGGAGAGGAGGCACAGAGCTCCACAAAGCTACAAATCTGAATCTACTGGCTCCTCCTCTCAGGCACTTGGTTTGGGACTGGATTTGATTCTCTACCTACATAGTCCTACTTGGTACCTTTGTTCTCTATTCCTATGTGACTCAGTTCTCAGTGAGGGCTGGGGTGTTCAAGCCCACCCCCCATCCCACCCAGGGGTCCTGGCAATACCTGGATACATTTTTGCCTTTAAGACCTAGGGAGGGGGCAAGAAATTGTCTCTGTACCCTTGCCCACCCAAGACTTCCACACTCCAGAAGTCCTGAGCTTCCTACCCATGGGACACTACAATACCCTCACAATCAGAGAACAGTGAGTGTGGAAGTACTCTGCTTTTCCTGGCCAGTTCTCTGGCCTAAGCTATATGGTTAGCAAAAGGGAAGCTTGCTCTAGCCCTACCAAATGCACTCATCATCCACTACTTCAGCTAAAAGGCAAGGTCAGAGGCCAGAAACCAAGATTTGTGGTACTCAGGGCTGCATCCTGGGATATACAGGTTGCTAAGTGTCTGTAACACAAATGAATAAACACAAATTAGTACAGTCATAAGAGGAAGACTGCATAGCATCCCAGTTGTTTCAGAGACAGGAGAATCATGAATTTAGGTCAGGCCAGGCAACTTAGCAAGACCTGTCTTAAAAATTAAATCTTTTTTGTTTTTTTGGTGGGGGGCAGTACTTGGGATTAAACTCAGGGGCACTCACCTACTGACTCACATCCCCAGCCCTATTTTGTATTTCATTTAGAGCCAGAGTCTCATTGAATTGCTTAGTGCCTTGCTTTTGCTGGGGCTGGCTTTGGACTCATGATCCTCTGGTGTCAACCTCTGAGTAACTGGGATTACAGGCATGTGCCACCATGCCCAGCCTCAAAAATTAAAAATTTAAAGTAAAACGGGGATGTAGCTCCATGGCAAAGTGCTGTTGAATCATTCCAAGATGCGCTTATATAAATGCAGCTTACAACTTACTCATTTAGCAATTTTTCCTGAAGCTGAGAGAAGGAGATTCCCTTAAGGGCAGCCCAGATGTCCTCAGACTGGCTCCCAGAGTCCTTTCTTGGAGGGGCCAGCTGCATACAGTAGTGCAAGACAGGGAGGATACCCAGCCAGTCAATGACCCTTGCAACCAGGCATCTTTGGCACAGGTTGACCAAGTACACATGCCATCTGGAAGGGAACCAAGACCTACCGTGAGCCATGGATGGCTGTATCCAATCTGTCCTGTGGTCTGATGTCCCAGGAGGAAGGGACAGCCTCTTGCACCCAGCAGAAGGAGCATATTACACACCTAGATGGAGTCCCAGGCCAGGAGGTACAGGGTGGTAAGGGGGACAATTTCCTGGCCCCCACCAAGTGCACCAGAACATCACAAATGCCAACAGACACCCACTAGGGTCATTTCCACCCACACCATACAGATGAGGTATTGAGGTGCTCAGTTTCCAACCAAGGAATGCACACAGGGTCTAGGATTTGAACCAGGCAGTCTGGCGATGGTGGACCTAAACACAAAGCAAACATTTTTGGTTTTGAACTGGGATTGAACCCAGGGATACTCTACCACTAAGCTATATCCCCAAACTTTTTTATTTTGAGGCAGGGCCTCCCTAAGTTGCTGAAGCTACTCTCAAACTTGTGATCTTCCTGCCTTAGTCTACTGAGTCACTGGAATTATAGGCAAGTGCCACCATGCCCAGCTACAAAGCCCCTTTTTAAAAGGAACAGCACATGATGTGTGTTCCATGGGCAAAGAAATTGATGCTTCTTATTCTCTCACACCCATGCACAGCTGTTTGTAGATTTCCTTACCACTGTCTCTCTTTCATATAGGGCACAGCAACTTCCTGGGTCTTTAAAACTCAGGAAACCCACAGGTGCTAAGAGCTCAGAAAAGGCCACCTGATGTTACTCAAGCTTGAACCAAACAGAAGCAGAAAAGACCCTGATCTTCTGAGCACAGCAGCTCAGAAAACGTCTCCCCTACCACATAAAAGGTCATGGCTGACCCAGCAGGGGCAGTGTGCTTCCAGAGCTACCAGCACAGGTGGGACAGAAGGGACAGCATCCCTGTGGGTTCTGCAGCTTTTCTAGGTGACACCTGCAGGCAGTCCTGGGCCCCAGTGCTAAGGTGTGCTGAGAGTGAAGAGGAAGGTCCTCCCAGGAGCACTTCTGTCATGTACTTTATATTATTCATTTATTTTTCAGATAAGGTTCCACTAAGTTGCCCAGGCTGGCCTTAAGCTCTTGGACTCAAGCAAGAGCTTGAGATGACAGTGCCACCATGGTTCCTGACTCTGTAAAGCTTTTTGAAGTCAGGATATTCAGGAAAAAAACAGAATTTATCAACACTAGCAATGACATACATGCCAGGAAGGTGACAGGAGCAAGTGGTAAGATGGCTGTGGTTTTATTTTTCCACAGTGTGTGCTCAGCCTTTCTCTGACAAGCAATTATCTCAAAACCAGATAAAAATCATGATAAATGCCCACAAAACCTCTGACAAAAAAACCCAAAACACATGGGATACCTCTCAGATGTGCCCAGGATGTGGTGGAGGTCACTGTGCAGGACATGTGGTGAGCAGGGACTGGGGCAGAGAATGGAGCACAGTGAAGTTAGGTCACCCTCGGATAAGCAGAGTTTGGTATCTTCCACCAGGAAGAGAATAATCAGACCCATCCTCAATCTGCTCCTCACAGGGCAGCCTTCAGGCAGGGCATCCCCAATTTTCCTTCCAGAAGTGGTCTCATCTGCTTTGTCAAATACTTCTACAGTTGTTTCTTCACCTGATGCAGGGGGAAAAGAAGAGGCACGACCATGGAGTGCATGTCCTGGAGGCTGTAGGGCCCCTTGGGCAGGGGATCAAGGTCCTGAGGCAGGGGAGCACTGGGGAGGGTCCCATCTGCTCTACCTCCCCACCTCCCCAGAACATGGGCTTCTGGGGCAGAGGGAGTACATTGATGCTCAGTCCCAAACCCTGTAGTAAGGGCGTCTGGGAGGCCCCTGGATGCTCATGAGAGCTCAATGTCAAACTGAGAGAGATTGCCAGCTCTGTCTCCAAGCCACAGTGACTGAAGGGGAAAGAATGGGCTCCACCCTTTCTTTCAACTCTGCCTAAGCCTGAAAAGAATGCAAGTTGTTGCTAGGAATGACGCTCATGGGTGCCTTCAGGAGGAGAGACATGGAGAGAATTCCCAAGAGGTAGTGTGGAAACAGAAGGTATGAAAAGGTCTTCCTGCCCCCTCTGCACCTGCCCTACTTAGTCACAGAGTTTCAATATGCCTCTAGTAGGTCAGGAGACACTGCCTACACACACCAGAGCTACTGGTGACTGGGGGAAGACTGATACCTTTTCCTCAATGAGGTCAAGGCTATTCAAGGACTGTGCTTTCCCTTTATAAATCATAGGCACTCAGACAACAGAGTAAACCTGCCAGAATTGGGTGAAGAAGTTCCTCAGGTTGATGGGGTTCCAGGTCTAGATGATGCTGAAAATGTGGCCCAGAATGATTTTGGCTGCCATCTTCTTCCCCTTCACCAGCTCCTTCTTTATCTTATTAGAGAAGAAGTCCTGGAATTTCTCCAATGTTCCAAGAGGCCTCATGTAAATTATATCATCATATTGATGCCAGTCTATGGGTGATAGCAAGACAAATGTTACAATTAAGATCTCAAAACCCACCAGCCCAAGGCACCATTCCATGTTGAGAGCCACAGCCGAAGGGGCCCCAGCAAACTTCCAGCTGCCAGCAAACTTCCAGCTGCCAGCTGATGATTGGCTCACAGAAGCCCCAGCAAACTTCTAGCTGCCAACTGATTGGCTCCTCTGTGGTGATGCTCATTGGGCTGTTTCCCTGCCCTTTCAGACCACGGAGCTGCTCATTGGGGAACTTTTTTGGCTCCACCCACGTGACCCAGCCAATCAGCCTCAAGAGCAGGAGGAGTGGGGGAGGTGCAGAGGCTTGTGGGAAGCCGGTGGTGGCAGTTGAACTCTGAGGGTTTTTCCTGAGGAGCTGTGAGGTGTGGTGTGTGTGTTCTAAAAATAAAGTTCATTTCTTTTGACAAGTGGCTCCTGAATTGTGCCCAGCCAGACTGCGGCATTTTTTGGGCCACACGGGAACGACTTAGGGTAAGTGATAAGGTAAACTGCTCACCCCTGAGGGCAGGGCGAGAGGATGGGTAGCCATTTTAAGATTCTTCTTTTGTTTTGTTTCACTTTTGTTTTAAGTTGCCTGTCCCTGGAGATGAGTGAGATGGAAGAAAAACCGCTCACATCTGAGGAAAAACTATTTGCATCTGAGGAACAGATAGGGAGAAAGGATGGATGGACATTTCAGGAGGATAGAAAGGCTATAATGATTTTGTGTTGTTCCATTTTTGTTTCATTCTGTCTCGGTTTTGTTTGGTGTTATCTTGTTGGGTTGTATTATAGTAGAAATATGAAATCAGAAATTAGTAAAAAACAAACTGAAAGACTGTTCAGTAAATTGTTAGAGGAAGGAGGCATCTCAGTAAAATCAAGAACAGTTAGGGCATACGTTGATATAATACAAAATGTAGCCCATGGCTTTTTAAGGAGGAGTTGTTAAATATATCACAATGGAACCATCATGGTGAAGATTTAAAAATAATAGAAAAGAAAAGCCCAGGGACTCTGCCAGTTGGCACATTGCCATTGTGGACGTTCGTATCTTGTTTGCTTAGTCCAAAGCCTTCAGTTCAGACAATGGTAGAGGAAGGAGAAGACATATTGATTCAAGTAAAAGAGAAGGTCTCTCAAGTTAGTCAGACAGAGGAAAAGATTCAAGTAAAAGAGAAGGTCTCTCGAGCTAGTCAGATAGAGGAAATGATTCAAGTAAAAGAGAAGGTCTCTCAAACTAGTCAGACAGAGGTAGAAAGTTTAGAGCAGAAAAAGCCATCAGGGAAAAATTTACAACAGGAGACTGCTACTAACATCTTTCTATCACCAGAGGGTGTAAGTGTCCAACCAACAGCGCCAACTCTACAGGAGACTGCTACTAACACCTTTCTATCACCAGAGGTCATAAGTGTCCAACCAACAGCGCCACCTCCATATGCTGGGAGGCTCCCAACTCCCACAGTTGATAGTTGGGATCCTGAGACAGGATCTCAAATATTAACATGCCCTGTATTTGAGCAGGCAGGAGGGCAGCGAATTCACCATGCTTTAAATTTAAAAAATCTGAAGCAGCTAAAAGAGGCTGTAACAACCTATGGTCCTCAAGCACCCTTCACTGTAAGCATGGTCGAATCTATTACCAACTTGAACATGAAGCCAGCAGATTGGGCTAATATGTGTAAAGCTGTGCTAAATGGAGGACAATACCTGTTATGGAAGGTTGCCAATGAGGAATTTTATAAGGAGTCGGCTAGGCAAAATGCAGTAGCTGGTTATCCTCAGAGAAATCTAGATATGTTGTTAGGAAAGGGACCTTATGAGGATCAGCAGCAACAAATTGCATATGATCCTGGTGTACACATACAAATTGCTGTAGATGTGGTTAGGGCATGGAAGACTTTACAAGGAAATGGAGGTTTACAAGGTCAATTACCTAAGGTAATACAAGGAGCTAATGAACCTTACGCTGAATTTGTAGATAGGCTTATTCAAACAGCTACCAGAGTTTTTGGGAATACAGAACAAGCAATGCCATTAATAAAACAACTGGCTTTTGAGCATGCGAATCGTTGGTGCAGAAAAGTCATTAGACCATGGAAACATGAAGATTTAAACACATATATTAAATTACATAGAGACATTAATGAACAAGGGCAAATCGTGGCAGCTGCAGTAAAACAGGCTTTAGATGCCAGGCCAAGAACATGCTACAATTGTGAGCAAACAAGACATTTTAAAAGGAATTGCCCCATGGGAGGAGGGTTTAACAAAACTAGGTATCAAAGGAGTAGAATACCGTGTATTTGCCCATGAAGCCATAGAGGGAGACTAATTCATTGAGCTAATGAATGCTGTTCTCAAACCACCATAGAGAGTACTCTGTTATCAAAAAAATGAACAAGGACCAGGTGTTTATCCGCGATATTGTGGAGAAAGGCATCAGGCTCCATTGCCAAAAAATGAACAGGGGGGCCCAATGCTCCGGGGCCCAAAACCACAAATATACGGAGCACTGGAGGAACCCAGCAATCCCATCAGGGTAGTGCCCAGGACACATTGTCCATTAGATCCCTCATCAGACAAACCAGAGGGAGTGCAGGGTTGGACATCTGCGCCTCCGCCAGAACAGTACTAACTCCAGAGATGGGAGTTCAAATCATTCCCACAGGAGTAAAAGGACCTCTTCCCAAAGGAACAGTAGGCTTATTATTGGGATGCAGTTCTTCTACTGGGGTAATTGATCCCAATTATGAAGGTGAAATAAAAATTATAGCCAGTTCTCCAAAGGGTATATCAGTAATTTCACCAGGAGATAGAATAGCACAGTTACTAATAATACCAAGCCTACATGATAAATTTTCCAGTTGTACTGTAGAAAGAGGTTCCAAGGATCAGGCTCCACAGGTGTAGATTGGGCTATGCTTTCTTTAAATTTAGATTCTCGCTCCATGCTAAAACTAAATATTCAAGGACATGAATTTAATGGACTAATGGATACAGGTGCAGAACTTAGCATCATCTCTCATCAAGAATGGCCAAAACATTGGCCATTACAACAAGCCACTCAAATGCTTTGAGACCTAGGAGTGGCAACTAATCCCCATAGAAGTGCAATGGTATTAGATTGGAAGGATCCTGAAGGATGTGAAGGAACTATACAACCATATGTATTGGATCATCTCCCTGTAAATTTATGGGGATGAGATGTCCTAGATCAATTAGGTTTGACATTAACAAATAACATCAATCAAAATGCACCCACTATTATGGCTAGACAAGGTTTTAGGAAAGGAAAAAGATTAGGAAAACAAGAACAAGGTATAGCAGCACCAATACAAATATATCAAGGAACAGACAGACATGGGTTGGATTTTCAGAAAGGGCCACTGAGACAATAAAAATTACTTGGAAATCAGAAAGACCAGTATGAGTTCCTCAGTGGCCCCTGACTAAAAAAAAGGTACAAGCAGCCCATGACTTGGTCAAACAACAATTAGCAGAAGGACATATACAACCTTCTGTATCTCCCCATAATTCTCCCATTTTTGTCATCAAAAAGAAATCTGGTAAATGGAGATTATTGCAAGATTTAAGAGCCATTAATTATGAGATGGTTATTATGGGACCTGCTCAATTGGGGATTCCTCAATTGTCTGCTTTGCCAAAACCCTGGTATGTTTTAGTTATAGATATTAAAGATTGTTTTATTTTCAATTCCAATTCATCCTGAGGATAGTCCACGTTTTGTATTTACTATCCCTGCACTGAATCATCAAGGTCCTGATCAGAGATATGAAGGGAAAGTACTCCCTCAAGGGATGGCAAACAGCCCAACTATGTGTCAAATTTATGTTAACAAAGTAATCCAGCCACCTAGAAATCAAAATCCTGAACTACAAATATTTCACTATATGGATAATGTATTATTAGCACACAAAGATAAAAACACATTGCTAGAATGTTATGCCACACTTACAAACTTATTAAAAAAATTATAATCTAGAGATAGCAATAGATAAACTACAATTAAATTTTCCAATTAATTATTTAGGAGTTCTATTATCCTCAACCATGGTCCGTCCAACAAAAATTCAAATATGAGTAGATCAACTCAAATCACGTAACGACTTTCAAAAGTTATTAGGAGACATAAATTGGATAAGGCCTTATCTAGGTATACCAACAGGAGAGTTGGGAACTTTATTTGATACCCTAAAAGGTCCATCAGATCCAAATTCACCCCGCATGTTAACGCCTGAATCAAGAAAGGCATTAAAAATTTGTTAAGGTCTGTAAACAAGTCAGGATGGCACCTGGTATTTTGCCAGGCGCCATACAGACTTGTTTACAGACTTTAACTTTTCTCTGGTAAAATACCAAATGTTAAGGTCTGTAAACAAGTCAGGATGGCACCTGGTATTTTGCCAGAGAAATGTTAAAGTCTGTAAACAAGTCTGGATGGTGCCTGGCAAAATGCCAGAGGGAATAATTTGTGAAGTAACAAAAGCGAGCCATTAAGTGTGGAGATTCCTTATTGGTTGACTGCTGTATCTATTTTATGCTAATTAGATAAGCTATGTAAAATGTATAAATATCGCTCAGATCCTACAACAAATGGCTCTCACTCCTGCTGCATCAACGTACACAAGTTATTCGTCACCCCCTGGTTATTCTGCTGCAGCCGAACTGCGGCAGATG
Organism: Callospermophilus lateralis; assembly: GCF_048772815.1. NCBI lineage: Eukaryota > Metazoa > Chordata > Mammalia > Rodentia > Sciuridae > Callospermophilus > Callospermophilus lateralis. The sequence goes on from NC_135323.1 coordinate 38,893,107, forward strand.
GTGGCCCATACGGGGAGCCCCAGGACACACGGGGGTAAATGATGAAAAAAAGCTGCCCATCCATAGATAGGACGGGAACAATCTGCTCATCCCTAGGCAGATAGGGCGAAAGGAAAAATGGCCATTTCAAGATTATGGAGAAGATTGATACAGTATGTTTGTGTCTTGTTTTGTCTTGAAATGTTGTATTGTCTTTTTGACAAAAATATGGAAGGGGTAAAAATAAATTGATAAGGGAAAAAAGCACCCCAATGGAACCAAGAATAGTTAGGGCATATGTTGATAAAAGCCCAAAAATTCTAGTCAGAAAGAAAAAGAAAGTTCAAAAGAAGAAGGATTATCAAGAAAAAAGTTGCAGCAAAAGGCTATTACTGAATACTTTTCGATACCGGAGGGTACATGAAATGACAAGGCGGCTGCCACCTGCCCAAGCCGATCATGGCACAACAAGAATTTCCAAGCGGCAATTGCCGGCTCTTCCCTGCCCCCCTGCCCGGGGGAACAAAATGCCACTGCGAGCCCAAATTTGGATTAATCAGGGCTTAGTGGTGCGGAAAGGCATATGTGTCCAAAAAATGTACATAAGCCCAAGGTACTTTGGAAGGATATTCTAACAGGACAATGGAAAGGTCCTGACCCAGTAATTGTCTGGAGTCAGGGGTCTGTTTGTGTGTTTCCACAGGGAGAACAGCAGCCAATTTGGATTCCAGAGAGATTTACTAAGGTCCTCATCCAATGATTGTCTGGAGTCGGGGGTTTGTTTGTGTGTTTCCACAGGGAAAACAGCAGCCAATTTGGATTCCAGAGAGATTAACTAAAGTGATTTCTACAGACCAAAAAGAAGATGATTTTGCTCAAATCCATAACAGCTGATATCCAAAACTCCAGTTTGGCTATCCTTACATCTGTGACAGAACCAGGATGCTTTTTTCAATATTTATTTTATTATTACCCTTTCCCACATCATGAAGTTGTATTTTGTTTTTTGAGCTCATACAGACCTAGGTTAATATTTTGCTGATCAGGTCTATTTTTTGACTATAGAGTTTTTAAACATTGCAATGGAGATTTCACCTGTAAAATGTTATAAGGCCTTTACTATTATGTTATGTGTTGTACGTATTATATTATGTGTGCACACTTGTGTTTTATGTTGTATGTTTGTATGTACGTATGTCCATATATCATATATGATGAGCGCTCATGAAAAAATGGAACCAAATATTTTTTTTTATTCACGTGATTTAAATGGTTTAATTTAAATTGGGTAAACACCTGTTGATGATTGTTTTAATATGTGAACAAAAAAGGAGGTTAACAGATCTGTTTGTTTACTTTCACCTTTCCTTTTCATTATATTTAATAATTCTGTTCAAGATAATGTAAATTGTTAAGAAAAAATTGTTTTCTTTTAGTGCCTTCTGGAATGTTACATAATTTTTTCTTTAGCCATTATTGCCAGAATTCCTATCTTCATCCCAGTGCTGGTGAAGACAAAGATAAAACCAATCTATAGCTTCTGCAATAGCCATCACTGAACTGCTTGCAGAACTTGCCTGGACTATGTATCACTTGTATGCATTGTGAACTGTCTGTTGGTGCAGCGACTTGTGGTAGTGTTGGGGTATTTTTGCTGATGGTGTCATCGGTGGTACAATTTTTCCAAAAGGAGCCGTCAATTGGCTTGGTGTATCTTCCTCCCTTCTGCTTGTCATGGTTGTTCAACTAAAATTTTGGGGCCAACAGAGGTGAGACAAAGAACCTCACCCCCCTGCTGGTACAAAGACCTACCCACAGGTGTGACTGTATGCTGGACCGGTAGTCAATGACGGGTAAGATCCAATTGCAATGGTACCAACCTAAGACAGGAGGCTGACGCCTTTAGGTCAGCTCATCCGATGAATGGTAAGGACCATATGTACTATTGGACAACTTAAGGCAGGCACGGTCCCTAAGTCACATGCTTGTTGTTTAAACAGAGGGGGGAGATGTTGAGAGCCACAGCCGATGGGGCCCCAGCAAACTTCCAGCTGCCAACAAACTTCCAGCTGCCAGCTGATGATTGGCTCACAGCGGCCCCAGCAAACTTCTAGCTGCCAACTGGTTGGCTCCTCTGTGGTGATGCTCATTGGGCTGTTTCCCCACCCTTTCAGACCACAGAGTTGCTCATTGGGGGACTTTTTTGGCTCCGCCCATGCAACCCAGCCAGTCGGCCTCAAGAACAGGAGGAGTGGGGGAGGTGCAGAGGCTTGTGGGAAGCTGGTGGTGGCAGTTGGGCTCTGAGGGTTTTTCCTGAGGAGCTGTGAGGTGTGGTGTGTGTGTTCTAAAAATAAAGTTTATTTCTTTTGACAAGTGGCTCCTGAATTGTGCCCAGCCAGACTGCGGCAACCCCAGAAGACAGAAACACAGGGGAGCAGCCATGCAAAGTGGCACATGTCTGTAATGCCAGTGGCTCAGGAGGCTGAGGCAGGAGAATCACAGATTGTAGGTCAGCCTTAGCAACTTAGAGACCCCTTCTAAAACATAAACAGAAACAGGGGAATACAGTCAGATGATGAAAGGTAGGAAGAAAAACAAGAGGATTCTGATAAACTGAGGTGCTCAGAACTCACTCCATCAGCCACCATGGGCAGGGCAAGCCCCTGCAGAGAGAAATCCTAGACAATCCACAGTGATGAGCTTAAAACCAAGTCTCTGCTTAGCCATGCAGTTCAGCAAGCCTGGTAAAAGCTTTAAATATGACCTCATTCAGGTTAAACATTTGATACCAAAACTCCATCTCTCACTAGCAACTGAGTCCTGTTCTGATAAATTAACATGGTGCATAGTGGGACAGCAATACCCACCCCAAAGAGAACAGTGAAGATTATCCAGCAGACACAGAGACACTAGCAGGTGCCCAGTACAGGGCAAGGGCTGATTTATGGTTACTCTGAGGACCAACTGCAAGAGACACAATTATAGACCAAGAAAACCCAGTGACATTAACTTTAAAAATTAGAAAACAAAAGTGGTTAACGAAGCACCATGGTGCATGGCTGTACTCCAGGCAATTTAGGAGGTTGAACCAGGGGGATCCAAAATTTGAGGGCAGCCTAGACAACTTAGAAAAATGTGACTCAAAATTTAAAAATGAATAAAAAATCTAGGGATCTAGCTCAGAGGTATATCAGAGGTAGAGCACTTGCCTAGCATAAACAAGGCCTTAGGTTCCATCCCAGCACTATTAAGAAAAGAAAGAAAATTTAAAAAGACAGGAAACCTATAAAAGGTCAGAGAGCTGGGCATGATGGTACATGCCTATAATCCTAGTAACTCCAGAGGTTGCAGCATGAAAACCACAAATTGGAGATCAGACTAAGCAATTTAGGAGGCCCTAAGCTACTTAGGGAGATTCTGTCTCATAAAATAAAAATGTCTGGGCACATGGCTCACTGGTAAAGCACCCCTGGATTCAATCCCTGGTAGCAAAAAAATCCCTATGTGTAGAAAGGCACACACAAGTAGCAGTGAAATAAGTAAGAGAGGTGCTGAGCAGGACTCCTGAGGCCCAAAGCAGGTGCTGTACACACTACTGTCACATTGGTAGGCCCTGCCACCCCAGCTCTACCTTGTCCCAGCCAGGTGACAATTGGCCAGAATTCATATGCTGATTTGGGCATGGCCTCCTCTGGAGCTTCTCCTGACCCCACTCTAGCCCCTCCCTTTGTGGAACTTGTCAGAGCAGAAGCTCCATCTTTGCTTGTGGAATTATCTGATGAAGTCCAGTTTCATCTCAAAGCTGAAGTACCTCAGAGTACACTATTGTTAATAAAAATTATGTTTAAACTCATGTATCATGGTGCACATACAGCCACTTAAGAGGATGAGGCAAGAGGACCCTTGGAGCCCAGATGCTTGAGGTTCAGCCCAGAAAACATATTTTTAAAAATCCTGGGTCCCGGAGGTTGCTCAGGACAGGGCTGGGTGCTTAGGCAGGCCAGAACAGCCAGTATCTGCAGAGATGGTCACCAAGGAAGAGCTGCTGAGGGACTGAAGAGGTGAAGAGTGTTTTTTCCAAAGATTCAGCAGGTCAAATGTGGAAGCCACCCAAGTGCCACCAGCAAAATATCCTGAGGACCAATAACAGAGACCCACAGGGAGGCTCTGGACACACTGTCCTGCTTCTGGTCATGACCCGGCCACCTCCTGGAAGGGCCAGCCATCAGCTCCCTGTTCCCTGCTTTGTTCCAGAATCTGCCTGGTACCCAGGCAGCCCCAGTCCTTCCTCTGGCTTCATATTCTTTCCTTTCGATTTCCTCTCTTGCCTAAGTTAACCACAGCAGGGGCATCACACAGCAGAGGACCCATGTAGACCAGGCAGTCTGCTCCACACAGCAGCACCCAGGCCAGGACACAGGTGCCATAAGAGAGGCCTTTTACTTCCAGAGTGCAGGAGGGAGGATTTGACACACAGGCAGCTGTTCACACGCTCACCCGCCTTTTGCAGCTGCTCATAAATGTACTCGTACTCCACGGTGCAGTTGGAGCTTTGGCTGCAGTGAAGGACGTACTTGTAATGGATGGCTCTATCCAGGCTCTGCCAGGTAATGACAATGCTGCCCTCGATGAGGGACCCATACTAATGTAAGTCCCTGCAAATCAACAGACACTGTCCAGTTATTCTGAAGTTTTACACCAGAAGATTTCATTCTCAAACACACCAGGAACATAGACCCAAAGCTATAATGGACACTGACCAAGATGACATGTCTAGAACAGGGCAGGGCTTCCTTTCTAGTTAGAACAGAAAAAAGAGCCACAGTAAATCAAGACAAATAATGCATGCTGGAAGTACCAAACACCCTCACCCAGGGAACAGGGGCACCCCAGGGACTCACTGATCACCTCTAACAAACACCGGGCAGACTGGGGGGCCCAGGACTCACTCAATGTAGTACATCTCACAAGTATCACTCCCCTAGGCTGTCCAAGCTCTTCTCCTCCCCTGATGAACACAGTGTGGAGCTTGGGGTCAAAGGTGATATGCATGGAGATGATGGCATGGAAGTACATGGTGATTCCCTCCTCGGGGTTCAGCCAGCTGGAAGAGGGAAGGAAGCACTATGGTCACCAACTGCTCTTGGCCCAGCCCACCTCCTCTTTCTCTACTGGTCATTTTCACATCTGGCCACTGCCCACCATGAGCAACCAAGAAAAGGAAAAGAGAGTGTGAAACCCCAGCCTAGCCAACCCACCTCCCCTGCAAACCCCACAGCTGGACTCGTCACAGGGGCCCTCAACAGATGCGGACAGCATCCCTGTGCCCTGGGCCTGGGTGGGTCAGCCTGGTACCTTGAGGGGATGGCCTCCACACTGGCCTTCTGGTTCTTCTGCTCCTTCTCTTTTGTCACAGCAGCTGTGTCATTTTTGTCACTCCCTTCTGGATTCCTCAGGTCTTTGGGCTCTGAGCTGTTTTCACCTGGTTTTTCTCCAGGAGCAGCCAACCTGTCCTTGGTCTCACCCTCCTGAAACAAGCAACCAAGCCCCAGCCTAAGAGGTTACCCCTCAGCCATGCATCTCACAGCAGCCCAGATGGACTAACCAGTCCTTCCAGTCCACTCCTATGACCTCTGAAAACCCTTCCCCAACCTTTCCTGGGCCCTCCTTCCTATCTCACTCCTGGGCACACTAGTTCCTTCCACTGAGAACAGGCCGCCACAAGATACCCCCTGGCCTTAGCATGCCAATCCTTTCATCTGAATGTGTCCCCAGGGAACCCAAAGCTCACCCCTTATTCCCTCTAGCCTCTGCTCCCACAGAAAATTCCTGGTAGCCTCACCCAGCCTCCTTGCTGAGGGGACACCTTCCCCCATGGCACCAACCATCACATTCCTGGGAACCTTCCTGGTACCAACCATGCTCTTTTTCCTAGCTCACTTCCTGTTGCCTGGCTTGGCCTCAGTCTTTCCCCATCAAGAATGAGAGCTCCTTAAAGGAGGGCTTGGTCTCCTTTGCACTGTCCCTAGCTCTCCATAAACTTGCCACACAATCAGACTGAAGATGGGCTAGTGACTGGCTGCAGCAGAAGGAGTCCCCCAGCCCAACTTGTACCTGGCACTGTTTCTTGAAAGCATGGGGACTTTCTGGCAGCTCATTTGCTGACTGAACCTTATGTTTCATTTGTTTTCCAGCCCTGTTAACTGGAATATCTGGCTCAGCCATAGCATGAACTCCCTGGAGGAAATAAAGACCCCAAACTCCCTGAGCCACAGAGACAAATGGAAGGGCTGCTCTGCCCCAATGGCTTAAGATCAGCATTGGCCTTAATGCTGAGTGTGGGGTCAACAGTCCATTCCCACCTCCACAGCTGCCCTCCCAGATAGGGAAGCAACATCTCACCCACATGGCACACAAAGGTGCTAGGGCCAGTTCCATGCCCCAGACCACCATTCACTATACTCACCCCAAAGGCTGGAACCTCCACATGCTGCCTGGCCCTCTGTGCTTCTTTCTGAGGCTCAGAATCCCCTTTGGACTCAGGCATAAGGAGCCCCTGGGCAGCATCTTTAGGCTTAGTGTGGGCTTTGCAGGTAGATATGGGCGGCCCAGATACCTCCTGAGAGAGAACACTGTCCTCAGAGGGCATGGAGGTGTAGAGGTATTTTTCTTCCATGTTATCCTGTGGTTCTGGCCTGCTCTGAGCCACATCTCCTGTGGCTGCACCCCTGCACTGGCCAACTGAACAAGACTGTTGAACTTGGCTTTGGGGCAGGGTTGTGTCCTTGGACCAGGGGTGTGAAGGTGAATTTGGACCCTGGGGAATGGAAGGCAATGGGGCTAAGGAACCCCGCTCTGAGGAAGCAGTAGTGTCCTGATTCTTTCTCCTTTTCTTCCTTTTGTTTTAAACAGGAAGGACATGCCAATTTTACTTCTTAGGTTTACTACAACTTGCCCCACATTTCCCTTCCATTTTTTGTCCCAATTTCTCTGGTACAGCAAGCTTAGCTCTACTGAACCACTTACATTGGTCACTCCTGCAACTTCTTTTTCATGGGGGAAACTGAATTAAGACACCAAGGGTGTGGGTTGGGGGAACCAAGGAGCAAAAGGCCAGGCAGAGCCTTGCATAAAGGAACCGGAAGTGTCACTACAAGATCACTCTTGGACACCATAACATTCTCAGTGACAGTGACACAGGTTTTTTCAGGACAAACTTGTGGGGGTGGATGTGGTACCCAGCAGTGGCTTTTATGCTTAAAGCCTAGGGAAGTTATAGTGGGGAAAGGGAGTGGGAAAGTTTCTGTAGTTAGGCCAATGCTAGGTGTCATCAGGGAAGGGTCCTGTGGTGTCACCTTGGTGGTCACGGATGTAGTCATTGCTCCTTGTTGAACCAGATGTTTCTCAGGATTCCAGTCCCAGATGATGATCTCCTTCCCTGTGTGATGATAGGTTATTGCCTGGGTTTAGATCAGGATGAGTAAGCATAACCTGGGATAACTCTTATTCTAATGTGAAGAATTTGCTCAAAAATGGAGCTATCAAGTTCTTCCTAACAAAACCTGACTGCAGTCTTCAGTCCAACCTGCTTCACTTCCTGGCCCTGGGGACATATCATGGGAAACCCTGGTCTTCTCCTTGCTCTCTCCAGTGGATCTGACCCCAAGAACACATAAAATGTGACTTTGCTTCTCTTCTGCATATTTTGAAGGTCCTGGCATCACATCCAGGTTGCTTAACCATAGAGCAGTTGCAGGGCACAGAAGGGTACTCTCCTGCTGGTAGAGGGCCGGCAGAGGCACTCTGCTGTATGTGCAAGCATGTGGATATCTGTGTGTTTGTATGTATATTGAGGATGGGAGGGGCTGCTGGAGGTATAAGTGCTGAGAGCTGGGCTGCTGAGAACAAAGGTCTTGTGAGTGAAAGCACAGGAGGCAGGGCTATCCAGGTTTGAGGCTCACTGTTTCATGCCTGCTTTGGCTTGGGATTCTGGGCTCTCTACCTCCCAGACCCATATATCTGGATACAGGACATGTGTTCCAACATGGGAGAAATAAAACACTTGCATCTCTTTCTGAAATGCTTACAAGAAAACTGCCAAATAAGGCGGACCTATAGCTCCCAGTTTCTGTGGCATTGATTTTCCAGCTGTCTTCAGATCTTTGGGTAAAAATTGTTTAGAGTCAAGTTGTGGGGATGGGGCCAGCTCTTCTTATTGGTTATGAAAAATGAAAAACCCCGAGATAGTGTGGCCTGGGAAAAAGGAACTAAAATCCATACATTGATAGCTTTTATCTCTCCCAAGATAATTTCTTCCCAGATGCTGGATGCAGGTGAGGAGAAAGTGTTTCATCAAACCTAAAGTGATAGCCTCTAGGAAACACTAATCTCTTTAAAGATAACCCCCTTTCAGGTGTCGCCACTGACCCCCAAACCAACAATTCAAATTCCTGAGTGCCCAGACTGACATGCTCACTAAATCACCCACAATCTATATAAGCCTAGTCCTCTCCTTTGTTCAGTGGCTCATTTTCCACGAAGAAAGTGAGTCAAATACTGTAGGTATAGTCCTGTTCCTTAATAAAAGCTGAAATGATCTATGAAGTTTGTGCCTGTCCCAGTCTCTTTGTTTTAACACTTTTCTGGGCCTGAATATTCTTGCATGAGGATCCTGCTTCTCTTGGAATAATAAATATCCCAGTGCCAATCTTTGCCTGGGTTAAAACAGGACAGGCTAAAAAGGTCCTGCATCAGCCCTAAATGTGTTCCTCACTGTAGGCTCAGACCCACCAACCAGGAGGTCAGCAGCTGGTGGCAACCTCTAATAGCATAACAAGGCCCCAAGGTGGGTGCTCAGCCATGAATGGCATGCAGGTAAAAGACAAGGAGGTTGACTAAAAGCCACAGGGAGCCTTCTCTGAGGTATGAGCACCTAGGAGGTGGGGGCTTGGTATGTTAGAACCTCCCCCAGCCTTAATTAAGAAAAGCTACCCTCAGGATCACATCTTCATTGCCTCCTGTAACCAAGTCTTCAGGACCACCCCGCCCCATCACCCAGACTATACCACAACCCCTAATCATCCTGACAGCCCAAACTCTCACAAAATGTGATGGGGACTATTCAAAATGCAATGAACTGATTAAGGGGGAGGAAAATTAAGACAAAACAGGGGGACTCATTTACTTAAAACCTCTTACCCTGAGTACCACACCATCCTCTTGGGAGGCAGTCATGCAGCCCCCAAGCTGTCAATCAAAAGTCAAGAGGAGGGAGACTTGGACAGGACTCTGGATGGTTCCTGGTAATAAGAGTACATTATGGTCTGGAAGTGGTCCACAATTAAGGTCTTCTTCAGAAGCAGAGACCACACAGCAAATTGACTCCTAAAAATATTAATAGGCACCATCAAGGCCTCTTCCTTCCTTCCTTTATCCTTCCCTCCCTTCCTCTTTCTCCTCCTCCTCTTCCTTCTTTTTCTTCTTCCTCCTCTCCTCCTTCTTTTTCTTCTTCCTCCTCTCCTCCTTCTTTTTCTTCTTCCTCCTCTTCTTTTCCTCCTCCTCCTCCTCCTCCTCCTCCTCCTCCTCCCCCCTCCTCCTCCTCCTCCTCCTCTTCTTCTTTTTCTTCTTCTTCTTCTTCTTCTTCTTCTTCTTCTTCTTCTTCTTCTTCTTTCTCTCTCTCTCTCTCTCTCTCTCTCTCTCTCTCTCTCTCTCTCTCTCTCCTCTCTCTCTCCTCTCTCTTTTGGTATGGGAGATTGAACCCAGGGGTTCTTCATCCACCAAGGCACATCCCCATATCCCAGACTGTTTTTTAATTTTTAAACAGGGTCTTGCTAAATTGAATAGTGCCTCACTAAGTTGATGAGGCTGGCTTTGAACTGGTAATCATTCTGCATTCTGTCTCAGCCTCCCATGTTTTTAGAGTTACAGTTGTGTGCCACCATGTTTGGCTTGTCCTTGAATTTTATTCTTTAAATTTACAAGACAAGAACCAATAAGAAAGTTGGCCAGATGTGGAATCTAGTCTCATCACAAAACTCCAGTTTTTTGGGACCTCAATAAAACTGGTGCACCATTCCTCTTCTCTCTGAGGAGGACCCATTCTCTTCCTATGAGAAATAGAAAGGCTGATGGTTGTCCATTTTGAAAATGTAGTCTTAATTGGATCCAATGATAGCCATTTTGACTATGGTCCTTTATTTTGCCTCCCCCCCCCCAATTTTAAAAACAGCCAAGTTGTAGATTGTAATCCAAGCTCCTCCAATTAGAGTAAAGGGTAGTGCTGCCTTAGATTAGAGATATTAGCAGGCCAAGCGGCCACACTTGCTAGCCAGGTTCTGTAATATGGCCTCACCCACCCACTCTGGAGCTCACGTTTTATTTTTTCCAGCATCCTGATGATAGGTAGTAGCTAGCAATGAGCAGTGAATGCAGGCAAGGTCACAAATGTTTCTAAATTACTTTAGGGTTTTCTTTAAACTAATTCCAAAGTAGATGATAAAGCAATGGGGTGGTAGTTAATATGCAGAAAGTTAAAAAAAAGCAAGGGAGCTAGTTGGAAATCACATCAAGAGAAAAGGATTAATGGGACTAACTCTTGACAGGGTTCCAGGAATTATGGCCAGAGGTTTCTCCATTTTTCTAGGAAGGAAGATTGCTTCATTAGCACAGGTGCACTAAGGTAACTTCTCACTAGCTATTGACCCCAGTGCCCACATTAACATGGGATTCACTTGTAGATGAAGCCCCCATAAATCTTCTTTGTTGTTCTTTGTTAAGAGATGGCCCACTCTCCCGTGGAGAGTGCTTTCTGCTTAATCTTCATTTTCTTTCAACTATATTTTCAACTCACTTTCACTTATAATATCATTCTTTTGCATGCTTGTGGTGTCTGACTTTAAATTTTCTTTCATCAGACCACAAGAACTGAGGTTTGGAGTTTTAGCTCCCTGCTTCCCTATGACACTGGAATTTCTAACATCCCTTGATATTGTTTCATTTCCCACTTTCCTGTCCTTTCTGATAAACTCATACCTTTAACTCTGAGCACTATGTCTGAAGTTTTTTTGACCTGATCTCAAGAACCCTTCACAGTGCCTCAGTTTGTAGGGAGGCCCCAGCCCCATTGTTTCCTTTCATTCTAAACATGAGATACTTGTTCTGACATGGGGCTTATTTCCAGTTTTTGTTTGTTTGTTTGTTGGTTTGTTTGTGGTACTGGAAATGGAACCAGGGTCTCACATGGTAGGCAAGCACTCCACCACTGAGCTGCATCCCAGTCCTTTTTGAGACAGGGACTCTCTAAGCTGTGCAGGCTGTCCTTGAGCTGTGATCCTCCACCTCAGCCTCCAGAGTGGCTGGGATTATAGGTGTTGCCCCTGTGCCGAGGATGAGATGAGTCATATTCTTTTAGTGTTAGTTTCCACCCCCCTAACAGAATTGCATTGCCAGCTAGTGGGTCACTTTCTTCCTTAACAGGGGACTTATGATGCTGATTCATTCATTTTTTAAATGTGAACTGCAGGAACATTAGAGAAATTCAAGTGGGGACTGCTGAGAATTCTTGCCTCAACAAAACCAGTGAAAAAACTTGCAAAAAAAAAAAAAAGCCCAATCAGCTTTTTAAGAATTTGGAAATTAGGGGAAAAAACACTACATTTTATTGGTGTACATTAATTATACAAGGTGGTGAGTTTTATAGGGGTGTATTTGTATCTACAGGGAAACATAATTTGGCCAATCTCCTATCTAGTATCTTCCCATTCCTTCCCATGCTCCTTCCTCCTAATTCCTCCTCTACCCTAAATGTTTCCCTTCAACTCTCCCTCTTAATATCTTAGCTTGCTCATATCTACAGAGTCCTTCAGGGCCACATAGAGGAACACAGAAAGTTTCATAAGAATTCTGGAAATTAACCTGTGGTGACAGCAGTCTGGGAGCATTTATTTAAGAAAAATGGTGGGGCTTTGTAAGTACAGTGACTTCTAAAGCATTTTGAATTGGCTCATCCCTGCTACCGACTTCAATTCTGTGGCAGTCTTGTAAACAACAGGGAGGTGGACTCCCTCTGTGGAGTCCCTGGAAGGCATCCCTCCTTAGCAAGGCTGGCTTTCTTTGACCTGTGTGTCAAAAGAGGACAGTTAAGCACCATGTCTCTTAAGTTCCCCTCTCTATTCACAAGAGCCTAGCCATGTCAAGGCAATAATTAGAGAGCACAGTTGGACCAGAATGTCCACAGTAAACATTATCTCAAATCCTAGTTCATGTAAGATATATGTCATGTTTGTATAAATATGTCAAATAAACTCTATTGTCATTATATGTAAAAATAAAAAATAAATATGAAAAAAAGCATAAATAAGGGTGGCTAAGTTTTTGCAATGGAATTAAAGGCTGGCCTTTAGGGTCTAGTGCCAAGAAGGAGTCGGCCACCTGGGTCAGCATCACCAGCTCTGGAGGGCTCTGCCTGAGTCTCTGAACAGGTCATCCTCCTGTGTGGTCCATCTCTCTGCTGGGTACTGCTGGCTTACTGTAGCTGTGCCGGGTTCCCTTACCCTTTAGTCCTCTGCATTTGAGCTGCTTCTTCTAGTAACAACCCAGAGGAATCTCACAGAAGATGAACTGAGCCCTAAAATTCAGACTCAAAAACAATCTTTATTTTTCTTTTTTGCAGAGCTGGGACCTAGGGTGTTCAGCACACTAGTCAATTGCTCTACCCCTGAGCATGTTCCCAGCCCTTTTTCACATTTTACTTTGAGACAAGATCTATAAGTTGCTAAGGCTGGCCTTGACTTTGCAATCTTCCTGTGTCAGCCTTCTGAGTTGTTGGAATTACAAGAGTGTGCCACAATGCTGGCTAGAATAGTGGTTCTTTCTAAGGGTGAAGGCCTCAGGAGACTTTCCAGAATGAGTGATATGTTATCTTGATTGGTAGATTCACAATCAAGGGGGGACATTTAAGCTATCTTGGTATTTAAACATTACCTCAACACACACAAATATTTTAAACATCTGTAGAGAAGGAGGGTCTAGTGTTCCATCCATGCCCCTAAGGCCCTCTCCTTTCTCAGAGTTTTGGACTGTTCAGATCATGTACTGTCCTGTCTTGATTCACTGAACAGTTCTTTCACCTTCTTGGTTAAATTTATTCCAACTATTTTATTTTTTTGAGTCTATTGTGGATGGAATTGTTTTCCAATTTCTTTCTCAGCAGAATCATTATTGGAGTATAGAAAAGCTATTGATTTTTCTATGTTAATCTTGTATACTGATTCTTTTCTGAGTTTATTTATAAGAAGACAGATAAATCCACCTAGATACAGTCTTCTGGTAGTGTTTGTTGAGTCTTTGAAGTATAGTATCATGTAATAAACAAACAGAAATAACTTGACTTCTGCTTTTCCTATTGGTGTTCCTTTAATTTCCTTCTCTTGCCTGATTGCTCTGCTAGAGTTTCAAGAACAATATTGAATAAGAAAAGTGAGAGTGGACATACTTGTCTTGTTCTTGAATTTAGAGAAAATATTTTCAGTTTTTCTCCACTCACTATGATGATAGATATTGGTTTGTCATATATAGACTTTATGATATTGAGGGGACTTTACATTGTATAAAGCAAAATATCAGTAACACTAGTAGAATTTTAATCCATTATTCCACATATAAAATAAAGGAATGTAATGATTAATGAACAAATAAAGTTGATTATGGAAATTTTATTATTAAATTGACACATTATGAAAGTTTCCCTAGGGCCTTTTCTAGCCCAATCTTATAGATGAAGAGTCAGATCATGAGCAATTATCTTGCGCCTAAAACATTTTTTCTAATTAGGTTTTAACCTAGAAATCTCTAATAAAAGTGTAAAATTTAGAAACATTGAATGCTTTAGATCTCAGTCTAAATGTAAAATTGGCAAATACATAAAATTAATCATGGAAATTGTAAGGTCAGGCAACAGTGGCAACAAAAAGGAGGCAAATCTAAAGAGACTGCTGAATGAGGCTTGAGATTCCACTCCCAGGTGGAACTCTATCAGAGTGGATAGGAAGAGGGTCTGAGGAGAAACTGCATGGGGGCTCTATCGGACTGGAATTTTATGAGGCTTACAGCAGGAAGGGAAGGGATTGGAACAGGAAAGGAGGTTTTTAGAGTTCCTTGTCCCTCTGAAGTTGGTGGGGGAACTGGATGAGATCCAGGATTGGCCAGGAGACCCTGCTGATTGACAGACAGTTCCCTCGGTGCCTGATTGATGTTTCTTTTGCACATGGACGCTGCTTGGTACTTTGTTCCTAAGTCACTGCCACTGACCTGACAGAAATAATATTCCAAGTTTCCATATATTCAGAAGGAAATTATAATTTATCTAAGGTCTCATATTTCAATAACAGAAAATTACTTTAGATTCAATTACTATTCAAGGTTTGAATATGATGACAAAAATGGCAAAGGAATTTACCCTACTATAGTCAGTGGTGACCATCCTGTGTAAATATCACTCAGATGGCTTTCCAATTTTTAATGGTGTTTTTAGAAATATTTTGTAGTGTATGTTAATGATTTCAGACATTTACCATAAGAACATCAATGTTACCTATTTTTACATTACCTATTAATAATACTGTTTATTTTTATAATTTATAATATAGAATATAAAATGTTTTATAATTGTTTATATGTTTATGTTTAGTACAAGTGTGTTATTATTAAATAACCACATCTCTGTTTATTTCAGAACCTCAGTAATTTGTGCCTCCACCAAAGAGAAAAAACGTGAATATTTTCATTCACCTCTGCTACATGTATTCCCATTGGGAACAAGTTATTTGTTATGTTACTCAAAACTTTATCGTGAGAAAAGTCCCAGTTCTCAAATAATTTTAAATACTCAACAATAAAGTTTAGGTTTTCATTGGAGTTTTACAAAATGTGATTTAACTAACTGGCCTTGAATATATGGCTAAGGTAGTTTTTCTGATATCTAAACAAACTACAGTGATGCCCACTGCTCCAGAGCATCCTTGAGTCACCCTGGATGCTTTGATTAATAACACACATTGCAACAATTTATTTCTGGCAGCGAGCTGAATGGAATACATTAAGTCCCCATCCTGCATTCTGAACTGCTTTCTGTTTACTTTGAATTGTAATTCAAGGCATTGAGATCAGGCTCTAAATTGCTGGATATTTTAGCCCCTAGTTTTCTATAAAATTTTTAGTCCCCTTTGTTCTGTCATGGTGGAAATTTCCCTGAGATAATGTGACTCCATGTGTGTGATTTGGGTGTATATGGCAGTGTACATCTTTCTCCCTTTCCCAGAGAAACCATGAAAACATGCCTTCCCATACTTCAAGCAGGACTTGAGAGCATGCCAGTGCTGTTGCCAGCTCCAGTGAAACTCTCCTTCCCAAAGGAAAATATAGGAAAAGGAACTAGATATATTTTTCTTCTAGTTTTTATACATTTGTTTGTCTAATGAGTAGAGAGGTACAAATAAGCACCCAAATATATTCATTCCATGCTACAAATCCCTTAAGAGTGTTAATCCCCTCCTTTAATAGTTAATCATTTAGTATTTACTTGTTTTCAAATAAACAGAGACTACAGAAAGCAGTGAGTAGTGAGTTTAGTAAAGAATGCTGGTACTTTGCAAAAGAAGAGAGATTAATACTGCTATTGCTGAAGTATGTACGTGATAAACCCAGAAAAATTCACAAAAAATCATGAGTGAGGCAGAGCTGACATAGAATATAAAAATTTCTTTAATTAAATATAATACTGATGAAAAGAACTCAAAATGCAGAATCCTGAATTACTCCAAACAGAAAGCTAAAAAAGTAAATCTATTTTCCTAAATAAAAGTAATTTAATTTTAGTTCAAATTCAAAATTACCCTGAGCAGAATTAGATAAATTATAATTCAATATTATAATATTATATTATTAAAAAGATGTTTATTATGAAAAATCAAACCTGGATATAATCAAGCATCTAGGTTGAATGGCTAAGTTTTCAAGTTATGCAATGCTCATAAAACTAATTAAGTGATACTGGAGTGCAAGTGAAAAAAAAGTAAGACAAAACAATCAGAATATAGAACTTTTTACAAAACAAAAATTTCTACTTTCTTACATAAGAAATGAAAAGGAAAATATAGGAAGATTAAATGAAACTGATCTCTAAAACTGGATTTTTCTATATGTGGCATAAAACAAATATTTAAAAAAATATAAGAACATCAGGGACATATGGATACCGACTTGTAATTTGTTTATAACACTGCAGTTTTTATTGTTTTGTGCATGGTATTGGAATTGCAGTTAAGTTTTGCTAAAGTGCCACTATTTTGTACTGAAGTTATTATGGATGAAATGCTATGCTATCTGAAATTTACCTCAAAAATAATTTGAAAGGACTGGAAAATATGGGTAAAATAATATTGGTTATAAGTTGATAATTGACCAGGTGAGTCCATTATACTATTCTCTATATTTATGAATACAATTAAACTTTTGGTGATAAAAAAGAGAAAAGAGTATCTTGAAGAGAGAAAAGAGTATCTTGAAGCTAATTCTTATAAAACCAGCATTTCCATTAGGCTCCATATTAAACTTTTACTCCACTCTCTTTCTTATATATAATGATAGATAACTGACCTGGTGTGTCAATCAGCTTTCCACCGTTTTAGCATATGACTGTGATAAATAAAAAAAAAAAAAGAGGAAGGTTCACAGATATGGAGGCTTCAGCCTTTTGTTCACTGGATCATTGGTTTGGAACCCAGGTCAAGATAGCAGAGAGAAGGAAACAGATGGGTTCCCCTTCACAGCATAAAGCACAGTGACCTAACTTTCTCCCATTAAGCACCACCTCTTAAAAGTTCCACCATCTCTCAATTACAGCACAGTATTGCAAATAACCTTTAACACATAGGCCTTCGGGTACACTTATCCAAACTGTTGCATGCCATATGAACCTGAATTAAGAGTATTGATAAAGATAATAAGAAGTTTGAGATATATTTACAATAAAATGTAATTTTGGATATATATATAAAGTTGAATATAGAGGAATGTTCAGGAATATATAATATATTAAAGATATATAATAGATAAGAGAATAGATCAGGTTTTATTATAATAAATATGGGGTAATTTAGGTGATTTAGAAACCAGGCTCTGAAGTCTTCTTTGCTAATTTTCTGCATTTATAAAATCTACTAAAGTTTCTGAGCTTAAAATACCTCACCATAAAAATTGGTAGTAGGAGTACTTGCTTCAAAGGAATATTGTGAATATTTAACAATTCATGATGGCATTTAATAATAGGCAATATGTAACAACAAATAATACCTACATGTTCTAAGTATGTTATTAACATGAAATAATTAATTTAATCATCACAAAACCACCCTTTGAGATAAAAATTTTATTATCAGGTTTACAGATGAGGAAACAAAAGCACAATATTACATAAATTTTTCAATATCATCCAGCCAATGAGTAGCCGGGTTGGGATAGTCTTTTCTGTTTGTCTCCAGAATCTGTCATCTTTAACCAAGTATATGGTATGCAGAAAATTGTCAAATAGTAAATGGTTAACAAAAGTTTTAAGGACTGTGGTTGTAGCTCAGTGGAAAAGTGTTTGCCTAGCATGTGTGTGGCACTCTGTTTGATCCTCAGCATCACATAAAAATAAATAAAGCTATAAAATTTAAAAATAAATAAATTAAGTAAAGTTTTTTTTCTATCTACAACCATATAGATGAACCTTACCCTCTTTCAGAATTATTAAATTTTGAATTTGAAAAACAAAGATTAAAGAAAGTTTTTCATAGTAATTTTTAATTTAGTTTTCCCTTAGCAATGAAAAAATTGGTTTCTGAGAACTTACAATATCACAATCACCATACTTAACATTTTCCTTAGATCAACATCTATAAGCCACCAGAAATTAGGAAATCTTGAATAAAGAAGGAAAGTGAACTTTCCTTAGTGTCTCCAAGAAAGGATGAGAAATTAGCAATCAATATGCATCTATCATACTGAAAACATTAATGAATAATATTATACCAAGCTCTCATTACAATCTTGAGAAAGGCATTATTATCTCATTTTCTTATATGACAAGATGAAATCAGAGTTTACAGAAATTAATTAATTTGCTTAAAATAACAAACCAATAAATAATAGAGCAAGTACTTAAACCTAGTTTGGACTATCTTCAAAGTACATGAACTTAGCTACATCTCAAATATTGGCCTTTTTTCATTCATTAACTTGAGACAATAAACCCCAGTTGTAGTGTCCAGAAAAATTTGATTTACTTTTGTCTTATTTATTTTTTTCACATAATATAATTCCCTTTTGAAATGCTATTTTCTTGAATAGAGAAAAAATTTGATCCAGTGGTCAGATTTCTAAGAAGAAAATGCATTATGAATAAAATGTTTAGTGGGTCTTAATCAGTAAGATTTCTAAATACAGCTTATTAATTGTGATGCTTATTTCATATATATTTGTGAATATACTGATCCCTGAGTGACAGAACTGAGAAGGAAACTAGACCAAATATGGGAATGGTAGAGAAAAAAGTTGAAATGGCTTCCAATCAGAAGGGCCAGCTTTTCTGTCCTTTACTGTAACTTTCCCATAGCCATTCAGTTCAAAATATAATCTCTTCTATCAAATCATGTCAAATACATCAGTCCCAAATTAAATTTGTTTCTCAAGATTTCATACATGGTATTGTCATCCATATGTATTTGATGATGCTACTTTTGTCTTTCCACCTGTGTTAAGATTCTGCTTAAATGAAAGGAGTACTATGTAGATAAATCTATGTAGAGAATGCATGGATGGATAGATAGATAAACAGTCAGACAAAGACAGGGCAGATAGGTACCTTCAAAGGGTTAGAAATCATTTCTGATATCGGTCCATACTCTGGGCATCAGTGAATAGTAGTTTCTGCCTTATTTGTTACTTTTTCTTCTTCTAGGTGGTTCTCTGTGTCTTCAAAGTCAAATCTTAGCCAATTTTTGTCCTTAGATTGGGGAAACAGGAATGACCAGGCTAGGAAACATTTTCTTAAGCCAGTGAGACTGCTCCTTTAATCGTGTCTACCACAGTATACAGGTAAATATATCACCACATGGTCATGCCTAGCTTCCAGAAATCCCCAGTATTTGCTTCTGCACCAATTGGTCTCTATCATTTTCTTCTCAAAATCTTGTCATCTTGGGGCTGGGGATGTGGCTCAAGCAGCAGCGCACTCTCGTGGCATGCATGCGGCCAGGGTTCGATCCTCAGCACCACACACAAAGATGTGTCCGCCGAGAACTAATAAATAAATAAATAAATAAACCTCTCTCTCTCTCTCAAAAAAAATTGTCATCTCTATTTTTCAGTCAGTGGTTATATAATTTTTAAGTTTGTTGTAAGGCATATTGGAGATATTTAGTTTGAAGATTTTTAAAATTTAAAATTTAAAAATGTTGTACAAATATATTATTACTAGTGTGTAACACAGTGAGAAAAAAATTAAAAGGAACCAGATTTACAATATGTACTATTACCAAAAAAATGATAAGGTAAAACTGTCTTTTTGATCAGATGCTTCATTTAAGGAATAATTGTCATTACCTGCCCCAAGCTATCATTACCTATTCATAGCCTAATAATCCATTTAACTTTTTTAGGAATGTATAAATGAAGAACTTCTTCAGGGCAGAATGGTAATTGATCAAAAAGGCATGGCTTTGAATTTTAGGTGCTGAGTTAATGACAGAGCCTTTGATTCAAGTGTACTTAGATAATATCTTCTAAAACGTGGTCTAAATCAAAGGTTGGCCTCATTCTCTTCTTTACATGAAGCTTTTTTCAGGGGAAATAAAGAGGTAGCAGTTAACATTAAAAAGCAACACTCAACAACTATAGCAGAATGGATATAACAAAGTCATATCCATTTAAATTTCCAAAAGGGATTTTCTAATCTTCTTGCATCATCTCCCCAGTGCAACTTATAGTAGATCATTTAATTTTTAATGACTATGAATTTTCTGGATCCTACTGCTTGAAATATAAATGTATAATTTCATACAAATAATTGGAAATGGAATTTGCAATTCCAAAAGAATCTATTTAAATTAAATATGTACGTCTTATGAGCATAACTGTTTAATTTTTTAATAAATATTTATTTTTTAGTTGTAGTTGGACACAATACCTTTACTTTATTTATTTATTTTTATGTAGTGCTAGGATTGAACCTAGGGCCTCTTATGTGCTAGGCAAATGCTCTACCACTAAGCCAAGACCCCAGCCCAGATGTTTACATTTTTTTAAAGAGAGAGGGAGGGAGGGAGGGAGGGAGGGAGAGAGAGAGAGAGAGAGAGAGAGAGAGAGAGAGAATGAATATCCATGTGTAGATTGTCTAGTGAGTCCCTGACATAGCCCATGGCAGTAGAGGGCTTGTCCAAGGAGTCATATCCCAGCAATGGGATGATTTTGAACAACTGGTATTATGTAGAGAGAAACATTTTTACTTGGGGAACAGTAAAGATGGTATTTATCTGGACCCCCAAAACCTGCATCCCAAACCTAATGCATCTTCAGAGCAGGAGATTATCAATTTATCAGGGGACACCCACTCTGTTCTGATTACAAGGGTGACCCCATGCAACTTTGGCTTTCTTTGCTGAGTGTTTAGGTACAACAGCTGGAACACAACACTCAACAGAGCACCTCTTGGTCTTTCTGGGCTTGCAAAATTCACATACCAAAGTGGAGGCGAATTCGAGGTCTGAGAAGGATTAATGCCCTCTGGCATCTGCAGATGGCCTCTGAGCATGCTCCATCGTGTTGTGGCTGTGGCTGCAGGCGGCGGCTGCTGCGGCTTTGCGAGCTTCTCCCAAAAACGTCTGCTGTGGCATCTGCAGCACGCCGGGCATCACAGCGACAATCAGGGACAGGGACTCTATGGGGCGGCTGTGGAACACCATGCTATCCTCCTTGATGCTGATCTCGGCCTCCACATACTGCATTCCCTTCTGCTGGCTGGAGATGAGGGCAGCCAGCAGCACTATTGTCCCGTTGATGTTGGACTGGCTGGTGCAGCTCTGGATCCCAGACGTGAAGGCTCAGTGGGAGAAACCTGATTCCTGGAGGTACCGACACCCCAGAAAGTTCACCTCCTCGCTGGTAATGCTCATCTTAGCCTCACCTTGCGGCGACAAGGTCTTTACAAAGTGGGAGCCACTCTTCAGAAGTAAATAAAGGCCAGTCCTTTCTTCTTACCAGGACTTATGTTGAGACCTCTTCCATCTTCTATCACTCGCGGCCTGCAGCGCAGCTTCCGGCCGCCCGCCACCCGCGCCCGCCCTCGCTGAGCCCGGCAAGGCCGTGGCCGACTAGGGCCCGGTGCACCAGAGCAGCCAAGAGCCGTCCCCGGGTTGCCCCCGCCTCTACCGCGGAGTCCGGAGAGGGCGCAGGCGCTGGAAAGTTTCGGTGCCAATTGGCGGTGGAGGGCGGGGCAGCGGCGGGGCTGGGCGCTGGCGGCTCCTCGCTCTGGAACGCAGATTTCCTTCTTTCTAGTCTAGGATAATTAGATAATTAGCCCATGTGGCGAAGCAGTCCTAGAATGCAGGAGACTATAGTGGTAGAGACCTGGGAACTAACCCAAGTTAAATCCACATACCCCAGGTGGTTTCTCTCCTCAAATAGGGAGAAGCTGGGGCTATATGATGAGTTCCTCCCTCGTTACAGCTGCAAGCATAAGACCAGTCTCTGCCTTCCAAATCCATGTTTGTTAAAAAATCATATTGGTTTCTCTGTAGAAAATTTATTGAATATATATATATATATATATATATATATATATATATATATATATATATGTGTGTGTGTGTGTGTGTGTGTCTATTGGATCCTTCTGTTCCATAGACTCATTTTTATGCTAACTCAACACTATCTTGATTACGGTAGGTTTTCAATAAGCCTTGAAGTCAGAGGGTATTAGTTTTCCAACTGAAGTCTTTGCCATATTATTTTAGCTATCCCAAATCTTTTGCATTTTGATATAAATTTAAAACTAACATTTTAACTTCAACTTTTATAAATTTTCACTTTTGTTGATGTCTATGTTTTGTACACTCTGGGATTATGATAAATTTCAATTCATAGTTGATATTTTAGAAAATAATAGCTTAAAAATACTGTGCCTTTCAATCCAGAAATATGATGTATCTCTCCATTTATTCAGGCCTTTTTAATTTTTCTCAGCTCTATCTTAATCTCTCAATCTAGAGATCTTACATATTTTGCCAAAACATTCCTAAACATTTTGTTTTATGGTACTACTTAAAATGGTTTATTTTAAATTTTTCATAATTCAATTTTGTCGTTAAGTAAATCCCAGCCATAGTACTCCGTGTCTATACCTTGGTTTCCTCCACCTATGAAACAGAGGTAATAATACCATCAAACCCTTAAGTTATTAACTGTCCTGTGAACAGTTAATAAAAAGAAATATAGAGTAAAAAAAAGCTAATGATGAGACAGATTTCGAATAGTATGCTGCAGAGTATATGTTATATATAAAGTTTCACATACAAAGATAATTCAGTTAAATTACACAGTCTCATTCCCACTTAAGATTTTTCAGAGCCCAGATTAGAATTCAGAGATTTTTTGAAAAATGTTGCTTTGGAATGCCTATGAAATTTGTTTTATTTTGAAGTTAATTTGAGCAGTGTCATCTATCCTGAGATGACAATTTAAAAGGAGATGTCAACATTGAGATAGTTCTGCTCTCACAGTATGATGGGTGTTGCCAGAAGTTACCCACCCCATGTCCTTCAACAAACACCTCACTCTCCAAACCTCCACCCGTTCCTCAGAACCTCTGCATGGTTTTCTATTGCAATAAGTGAAACCTGTATTTTGTGGAAATGTGACATTTTCTTAGTTAGACCTGGAAAAAATAATAATTAAATACTGTCAATAGATAAAGACCCATATGACACATGCATGGGTTCCTGATAGAGTCTCTTTTTCAAGCATAACTGAAAAGCATAAGTTCAAAGTTCAAAAAAAGAAAACTGATTATGATAAACATCAAATAGATCATTATTTGAATTTACCAGTTGCTATTTCCCCTCTAATTTTTAAAATAATTTGTACCAGTAGGGATGAGAATAAACAGAAGGAAGATAAATGATGTATGAAGAAAATATATCACAAAGTTGTATTTTTATTTAATTTTAGTGTATTTCTTTTCAGATTGTAAAACCGAATGACTCAATGGAGCCTGGAAAAATAAAGAAAACTATGATGGAATAAAATAAATATAAATTTTCTTTTTATGATCCAAAGAGATCTGTCATTGGCCCACTAGCATCTTTCCTTTCAGTCACTCTTTCCATACTATACTACACCCACACATATATGTATACACTTAAACACTGATGTTTTTAATCCTGTTTACTATTTATTATTATTATTATTATTATTATTATTTGGGATCAGGATTTGAACCCAGTGCTTAACCACTGAGTCACATTCAGCCATTTTTATATTTTATTTAGAGACAGGGTCTCACTGAGTTGCTCAGTCATAAGTAATAAAAATGTTAAATTTTATTTTTCTCTTATTAATAATATTTAGGCAATTCCAAAGTTTTGCAACTACAAATAATCCTGTAATAAACATCATTGTACAGAGTAAATTCCTAGAAAAAGTACTTTTGGTCAAATTAATGATTTTTACAGGCTTTGATTCCTAGTTTTATTTTTTAGGTTAATCAATTTACACTAGCACCAATTGCATATGAAAGTAAACATTGAAATATGTCATGAAGGAGAAATGTGGATCATGATTTTGAGTCTTTACTTTTTCTTGCTGCTTTTATATAAATTCTAAATACTTCATGTTAAATGTTTACATCTTGGTAATTGAAAAGAATTAAAAAGCTAACAGAAAAAGTCAGTAAATCAGAAGCTGAGACTAACAATGCACATATCAGTGGCCTGGTTGGTGCAGAACGTGGAGTCCCTACTCATGGGTCACCAGACCCAGCTTGGAGCATAGCACAAGAAATGACAAAATAGAGCCTAGAACCTGCCCCAGATAGTGGAGTGGAGCACTGTGGAGATATGGTGGCATAGAGATGCAGGCTCACAGGTACTTTAAGATTAGAGCGCCAGACTGCGACTCACTTCACTGCAGGGCACCAGACCAAGGACTGAACTTGGGACATAGAGGACAAACAGCCCAGCCTCCCCACCTCCCTGACACCCTGTGCAGAATTGGCGGTTGCCATCTTGGAAAATCTACTGCATCAGCTTTTGGTGGATATAGCAGGCAGCCAGATTGGTATCAGAACAGGTGTGTGAGTCCCAGCCCCCTTGGACCCAGCTATGACAATTCAAAACCTTTCTTGTCAGCTCTCGGTGGGTGTGGCTATCAGAGGAAATATGACAGAACAGATTGCCAGTTTCCAACTCCCCCTCGCCACAGCTGTGATAACTTGGTGACCACCCAGCACAGAGATAGCGCTCAGCTGATCAGGAGCATGGTGGCCAGGGCACCACAAGCCCAGAGTGAGCCTAGGGCTGTGGAGAAGAGTCCCATTAATTGGGGCCTGGCGGACAGGAGAAGTGAGGGGGACAGAGACTGGGAGCAACCCAAAGAGACCAGGATTGGAGAGGCCCGGGGCAGGGGAGGAAGAGCCCTAGATTTTATCCCCATTATCACAAAGAAAAATGAACTAACAGCAAAACATTTTAAGATCTCTTTACATATAAGGAAAACTAACGGTTTGCCACATTTGTTAAAAATATTTGTTTTACTTTTGTAATATCTTTTAATGTATTATATGTATACAATAAGAGCATTACACACATACACACATATAATGTACATGGATATTTTCATATAGACAAGGGAACTGATATTTTAATTTGCTATTTCTCTCAGATCTTTTGTGCTTTAGAAGTCCTAGCCTAATGTCATATATACGGATATATATATCAGTATGTTATATGTCATACATACATATATATATATATATATATATATATATATATATATTCATATATATATATTCATATATATATATGTTTGTTTTATCTTTAACTGGAATTTATTTTTTATGAATTTCTTAAGAATATTTAAACAATTATTAGGGAACATTTATTGGCTAATTGTATGTTCTGCTACATATTTTTAAAATAACTTTCTTCCTAAAATAAGTTTTTATATAGGCCAAAATAGAATTCAGGGCTGTTTTGTCCTATTTTTCTGTCTATATATTCTTGGATCACCATGTTCTTGTTCTCAGAGCAACTGGGGGGTTGAAAATACATGCTAATCTTGAAATCTTTTTTATTTATTTATTTTTTTTTGTATTTATTTATTTTTTTTATTTTTTTTAAATTAATTTTTATTGTAGGTTGTTCAAAACATTACATAGTTCTTGATATATCATATTTCACACTTTGATTCAAGTGGGATATGAGCTCCCATTTTTACCCCATATACAGATTACAGAATCACATCAGTTGCAGAACCATTGATTTACATATTGCCACTCTGGTGTCTGTTGTATTCTGCTGCCTTTCCTATCCTCTACTATCCCCCCTCCCCCCTCCCCTCCCCTCTTCTCTCTCTACCCCATCTACTGTAATTCATTTCTCCCCCTTATAGTTTTTCCTCCTTTCCCCTCACTTCCTCTTGTATGTAATTTTGTACACCCCTGAGGGTCTCCTTCCATTTACATGCAATTTCCCTTCTCTCTCCCTTTCCCTCCCACCTCTCATCCCTGTTTAATGTTAATCTTCTTCTCATGCTCTTCGTCCCTACTCTGTTCTTAGTTACTCTCCTTATATCAAAGAAGACATTTGGCATTTGTTTTTAAGGGATTGGCTAGCTTCACTTAGCATAATCTGCTCTAATACCATCCATTTCCCTCCAAATTCTATGATTTTGTCATTTCTTAATGCAGAGTAATACTCCATTGTGTATAAATGCCACATTTTTTTAATCCATTCGTCTATTGAAGGGCATCTAGGTTGGTTCCACAGTCTTGCTATTGTGAATTGTGCTGCTATGAACATGGATGTAGCAGTGTCCCTATAGTGTGCTCTTTTTAGGTCTTTAGGGAATAGACCGAGTAGGGATCTAATGGATCAAATGGTGGTTCCATTCCGAGCTTTCCAAGAAATCTCCATACTGCTTTCCAAATTGGCCACACCAATTTGCAGTCCCAGCAGCAATGTACAAGAGTACTCTTTTCCCCACATCCTCGCCAGCACTTGTTGCTGTTTGACTTCCTAATGGCTGCCAATCTTATTGGAGTGAGATGGTATCTTAGGGTGGTTTTGATTTGCATTTCTCTGACTGCTAGAGATGGTGAGCATTTTTTCATATACTTGTTGATTGATTGTATGTCCTCCTCTGAGAAATTTCTGTTCAGGTCCTTGGCCCATTTGTTGATTGGGTTATTCGTTATCTCATTGTCTAATTTTTTTAGTTCTTTGTATATTCTGGATATTAGGGCTCTGTCTGAAGTGTGAGGAGTAAAGATTTGTTCCCAGGACATAGGCTCCCTATTTACCTCTCTTATTGTTTCTTTTGCTGAGAAAAAACTTTGTAGTTTGAGTAAGTCCCATTTGTTGATTCTAGTTATTAACTGTTGTGCTATGGGTGTCCTATTGAGGAATTTGGAGCCCAACCCCACAGTATGTAGATCATAGCCAACTTTTTCTTCTATCAGACGCCATGTCTCTGATTTGATATCAAGTTCCTTGATCCACTTTGAGTTAACTTTTGTGCATGGCAAGAGAAAGGGATTCAGTTTCATTTTGTTGCATATAGATTTCCAGTTTTCCCAACACCATTTGTTGAAGATGCTATCCTTCTTCCATTGCATGCTTTTAGCCCCTTTATCGAATATAAGATAGTTGTAGTTTTGTGGATTGGTTTCTGTGTCCTCTATTCTGTACCATTGGTCCACCCGCCTGTTTTGGTACCAGTACCATGCTGTTTTTGTTACTATTGCTCTGTAGTATAGTTTGAAGTCTGGTATAGCTATACCGCCTGATTCACACTTCCTGCTTAGCATTGTTTTTGCTATTCTGGGTCTTTTATTTTTCCATATGAATTTCATGATTGCTTTCTCTATTTCTACAAGAAATGCCGTTGGGATTTTGATTGGCATTGCATTAAACCTATAGAGAACCTTTGGTAATATCGCCATTTTGATGATGTTACTTCTACCTATCCATGAACAGGTATATTTTTCCATCTTCTAAGATCTTCTTCTATTTCTCTCTTTAGGGTTCTGTAGTTTTCATTGTATAAGTCTTTCACCTCTTTTGTTAGGTTGATTCCCAAGTATTTTATTTTTTTTGAGGATATTGTGAATGGGGTGGTTGTCCTCATTTCCATTTCAGAGGATTTGTAGCTGATATACAGGAATGCCTTTGATTTATGCGTGTTGATTTTATAGCCTGCCACTTTGCTGAATTCATTTATTAGCTCTAATAGTTTCTTTGTAGACCCTTTTGGGTCTGCTAGGTATAGAATCATGTCATCTGCAAATAGTGATAATTTGAGTTCTTCTTTTCCTATTTTTATGCCTTTAATTTCTTTCGTCTGTCTAATTGCTCTGGCCAGTGATTCGAGAACTATGTTGAACAGAAGTGGTGAGAGAGGGCATCCCTGTCTTGTTCCAGATTTTAGAGGGAAGGCCTTCAGTTTTTCTCCATTCAGAATGATGCTAGCCTGAGGCTTAGCATAGATTGCTTAATATTACTTTTCTTCAAGATGCAGTATTTAATAATAAAAATATATATTACTTGAATTTACTTAATGGAGATACCAAACTTTGCTTTTCCTTGCTTTCTCTTCCAGAGCCCCCAGGAGCAGAAATATTTAAACCTTCTTGCATGTGGTTGGTCTTGGGTGTATAATGACATCTTCTGGGGAACTGGAAGAATATTGAAGATTGTATCAAGTAGCTCAAGAAAGAATACTGTGAAAAGGCAAATTACCTACTCTTTCTTTTCTGTTTTATTATCTGTAAAAACCAGTTGCAGAAAATGAATCAAGTATGTTTCCCAAAATTTTTATGTTCTGGAAGTTTGTGTAAATATTGGGAACTAAAAACAGTTAAAACAAAACATTTTAAAATTGACCCTGGAATTCTGTAGAGGTATTTATTTGATGAGTGTGGAGTTAGTCCAATAGTTCATTTACTTGCTTATGCAGTCTTTAGCTTATTTGTTTACTCAACAAATTGAGTCACTGTTATGTAGCTGACAAATGCTAGATACTAAGGACAAAAATCATAAGCAAATCAGAAATATCTTTCATCCTCCTAAGGTATACAATCTAGGGGAGAGACACATAATGCTCCAACAATAATAAATATGTATGAAGTTGCAGATCACATGCTGGGAAAAGCCTGATGATTTTTAATTGGTGGATGAAATCAGAGAATAACTAATTGAGAAAATAACCCATGAGCTAAGGCGTACATTTTAAGGAGTTAATTAGGAAAGAGGAGTAGTAGGAATATTTAGACCAAGAAGCAAGTGTACACAGAAGTTCAGTGGTAGAGGAAGCAGGGAGATTGAACAATTGGGAGGAAGTCAATTTGCGGAGCAGATGGGGACAGGATTTTCTGCCTTTATTATAAGAGTAAAACACATATTAAAAGATGCTAAGTCATGTATAACTAAAATGAACCATAAATTTTTTAAAAGATGTTAAGGGCCAAGTATGATGTTGTTAATTTTATTTTCACGCTCTACTCTGAAGATTGAGTAGGGCACGGTGCTGGTTTACAGAGTAGATGGAAGTTAATGGAGCAGATATTTGAAAGCTACGGATATAATCTAGGGGAGTGATGTTTAGAAGTAGGACTAGATCGAAAACCTGTGGTCATCAATCTGTCCCACAATTGTTTTTAAAATATGGCTTTGGAGGAACAAAGACCTCTTGTAAATTTACAGTGTCTATGGCTATTTTATATTTTAATGACAAAATTGAGTAGTTGTAACTAAGACTGCATGAACCTAGAGGCCTGAAATATTTCCATCTTTCCCTTTATAGAAAAAACTTGCCAACTTCTAGATTAGTAAAGCAATCGTGGAAAAATTGACAGTTAGGTGGACTTTGGGACAATCATTGCATTGGTGAAGTTTTCTACTTCTGGTGTCAGTTTTGGTACTGTAATTTTTTGCCTAGATTATTATCTGCATTAATGACATTTTGTGACTTAATATTAAGTATTATTCTATTCTTTCATAAAACTTTGCCTTAGAATCTGTGTTTATATGACTTTTTATATGCCAATGTGCATTTAATCATCTGGGTTTCATTGATGAAAGCTGAAAATATTATCTCTTCTTAATAAGAGGTTTCACAGTATTAGCTCAGAAACTACACCAATTTTATGGTTTTTCCATTTCATCATGCAATAATTTCTTTCAATAACTTTTTAATAACTTTTAATATTTTTTTAAACATTAAAAAATTCTTTAGTTTATTTCTATCATGTATTGTTTAGTAAAGCATGTTTAAAGCCATACATTGCTTTAAGTAATATTATTCATCTGAATGATATTATATAATTATTTATTATTCTATACTACTTTAATAAGAATAATGTCGAAGTTATTTTGGCTTTATTCTATATCAAGAGGTATACTGAGGTATACTGGAAAAGTTGACTAAAAACACTCTAATATTTTTTCTTCCTTGGCTGTATAAATATTATTATCTCCAATTTACAGTAATCAGAATTTTGAGAGGTTTTTGATTTTACCCAAATTTATTATCATAATGTATAACAAATAATTTTTTATACTTCTTGTGAATCAAGTTTATTTTGAATCATCCAGGAGATAGTATAATGCTCATATTTTGGAAGCAATGAAAATTTAGTAAAACATCATAAAAAGCATCAAGATATCTATTAGTTATAATAAATGCAGTGACCCAAAAGTCTTTGTTTCTGGCTAGAATGTTAACACTAATTGATAAAGGAGAAATAATCAAAACATGTTTAGGATTTTTGTGTCAAAGATGGAGATAGAAATGAAGTGAGGTTGGAAAAGGGCTATTTAGCAATGATTTTTATGAGTGGCTGAAAGAATATGATTTTAGTATATCTCCTGAAATGAGGTGAATTCTGCTTCTGTTATGGTTTAGATCCCAAAGGTCCATGTGTGAATGGTTACTCCCCAGCCAGTGGTGTTAATGGGAGATGGTACAGCTTATAAGAGGAAGGTCCTAATGGAAGTAAGTTAGGTCATTGGGGATGCACTCTTGGACAGGATTTTGGAACTCTGACCCTTATCTCTTTCCCTTTGTTTCCCAGCTGTCAGAGTGGAGCGTCTTTGCTCAACCAACTCCTCCTTCCATAATGTCTTGCCTCACTACAAGGGTAAAAACAACAGAACCACTGAACCATTGCTTGAAACTTTCAAAAGTATGAGCCAAATCTTTTCCTCTCTTTAAATTGATTTTTCTCTAGTATTTTATCATAATAATGGAGAACCAACTCACTCAACTTTTTTTTCTAGGTCACTTTCCTGGTGTTCTGAACTAATCAAACATATAAACCCTTATAATCTCTAGCAAGAATTACTACTAAAACTCAAATTTCTATCATTAGTTGTGATATTTTTACTTGTCTAAAATAAACCTTATTAGCTACTAAGAAGTTTTGTCCCATTTTATTCTGTGCATTTGGACTCTGAGCGGATAAAAAATGAACTAATATGGTGTATGGCATGGAGAGGTGATGGAAAGTGTTTGAGATGCTTCAAAATGCACCATCTGTATTAGGATTCTATAGCCTGCCAAGTTTTCTTGGAAATGAGGGATAGGAAGGAGCAGTAGCGTACAGATTCTCTTACTCTTCTTTCTGACTGGTGAGTATTCCATGGTAGGAAAAAAAGATCTGTTAGCCACAGCTATGATCTTCATACTTGAAATTAAGGTGTTTATTATCAGATGAGAAAGTAATTTGCTTATTCTTATCATTTTTTTCTACCCTCTCTGTTATGGTTTAGATATGAGGTATTCACCAAATGCTCATGTGGGAGAAAATGCAAGGCAATTTAGAGGTGAAATTATTGGGTTATGAGAACCTTGACCTATAAGTGCAACAATCCATTCATAAGGATTAACTGGGTGCTAACTGTAGGTAGACAGGGTATGTCCAGAAGAAGCAGGTGACTGAAGGTGCAACTTTGTGGTTTCTATTTTGTCCCTGGTGAGCAGAGCCCTCTCGGTGCTTCCTGGTTGCCATGTCCTGAAGTGCTCCCTTCTTTCATACCCCTCCACCATAATCTTCTGCTTTACTTGGGGCCCAGGGAAATAGAGTTGGCTGTCTATGGATTGAGACTTCTAAACCATGAGCACCAAGTAAATATTCCTTCCTCAAAATTGTCATTGTCATGTCTTTGATCATAGCAATGGAAAAGTTGACTAAAAACACTCTAATATTTTTTCTTCCTTGCAGAATATGGTAGATACTATCTCCTAGTTACCAAGTTAAAGTGAAAACCAGGGAACATTTTTCTTTACTGGCAGGGTACTCACACTCTGAAATGACCAGTGGTTGTCCTATAAAAATGTACTTGCCTCATTTTTATTTCTGTGTATACTAGTCATTTTATTCTTCATATGCATGATCCAAATTCTATACTATAAAATATCTAAGCATTCAAATGTGACAAAGTGAATTAAGCTTAAGACCCTGTGGTTTGCTTGCCTTTAAAAATTAGGACACTGGGGCTGGGGTTGTGGCTCAGTGGTGGAGAGCTTGCCTAGCATGTGTGAGGCACTGGGTTCAATCCTCAGCACCATATACAAATAAATAAATAAATAAAATATAGGTGTGTATCCATCTACAACTAATAAAAAGTGTTACTTAAAAAAAATAGGACACTGAAATTACAATGGCAAGCTTCCACAGGGGGCAGGGGGGTTGAAACTAAAATCTCACTTGTCTTTCCTCAGCAGTGACAATTTTATGATTCCCTTGATTCCCTGTCTAGATGCAGGGTATTAACTCTGCCATCTATGAGTTCCTCAAGTTCATTCTTCTTCATTTATGGTAGAGAATGGTATGTAAATGTGGGATTAGTTTAATCTCTATTCTTTCTAAAATTAGCAGGGTTGTTTCAATCAGGGTCCCAGATAGAGTTGAAGTTAGTTAACTAGTCCCAGAAATTTCCCATGCCATCTTTAAATACCAATATTTATGTGATTATATGCTAACATTAATGCTGTTGTTTCTCAATGTTGGTGCATTAGATATTCATGCCCTAAGTTATTGCATACTCTTTTCTGAGGAAACTTAGGCCATTTTACCAATGTGTGACCATGGAGAGAGCATTATTACTCTCTGCTTTTGTCTTTCGAACTCTCTCTTCTCCTAGCCTTAGAAAGGTGAGTCTTAGTCTAGGAGGTCTTTTTTTCTTTTTTCCTTTTGACCCAATGCCCAAAGTATTATTGTTCTACTGTGAGTGTAGCCCATCTGCTCTGAAATATACATTGAAACCATTCTTTTAGGATTGGGAATGTATCTCACTGGCAGAGTATGGGCAATATCCTAGGTTCTATCCCAAGCACTGCAACAAAAACAAACACTAACCATATTCATTCTGGGGAGAAAACAACAGAGAGAACAACCTTCAGAAGACTCCTGCTGCATGAACTGGTGAACCTGTAGGCTGTGGCCCCTTGGGCTTCTCCCTTGTTCCCATAGAACAGAGGCCAGCCTCTCTGTTAGTGTTACCTTATCAATCTTCAAGTAAATTTCAGTAGGAGGAGAGGTGGACGGGGAGCAGAAAGGGTGAGACCTAGAAGTACCACAAAACATTCAGAGGAATGGAAACATCAGGTTCATACTTGGAGGGACCATAGACCAGCAGGGGAGTTTCATAAAGAGTCCTGTGCTGAAAATTTGGGTTTGGGGCATTCAGAGTAGTAGTTCGTGGCATGGCAGGGGTAGAGGTGTTAAGTAAAGAAAGAGATTTTATAGAAGATAAAGAACTGGCTTCCCAACTGTGCTGAGGGCCATCTCAGGGTTAAAGAAGCATTACTGTTTATCTGAAAGATGTTACTTTTGCCTGGATCTCTCATACTTGCCTGTCAGACTTCCTCAACTAGTGTCTGTAACTACAGTCATCCACACTCTCACGACTTCTGCAAAAAAACCTCTGGATGGTTTTCAAGATCTTATCCTTCTCAATAAGGCCTTTATTATCC
This sequence comes from Callospermophilus lateralis, assembly GCF_048772815.1. NCBI lineage: Eukaryota > Metazoa > Chordata > Mammalia > Rodentia > Sciuridae > Callospermophilus > Callospermophilus lateralis. The sequence continues at coordinate 38,926,371 of NC_135323.1, forward strand.
TTCACTGACTGATACTATTCTTAAACTGACTCAGTTTTACATATAGTCACCAAACAAGGGCAAGATGACAGCTACAGTGTCAGAGTCTCATTCTCATCACCTGGCCTCCCCCTCTTCCTGAGCTGACCTCTTTGACCCTGCTGGAAAAGTCGTGAATCTCCTTCACATTATATTCTTAATGAGGCTATTTACCATGCATACTAAAAGATATCATGACTGTATAATGAATTCTCCACTCTGAGATAAGCACACAGAGTGACCCACTTGAGCTGCTTACAATTTAACCTTTTAACAGATGAGAACACTATTGTCACACATAGAGGCACATCGCAATGTTGTCATGAATAAAGAATCTCAGTAACCTACAGTTTTTTTTACATTTATTTTTTTTTAATTAATTTTTATTGTAGGTTGTTCAAAACATTACATAGTTCTTGATATATCATATTTCACACTTTGATTCAAGTGGGATATGAACTCCCATTTTTACCCCATATACAGATTGCAGAATCACTTCATTTGCACAACCATTGATTTACATATTGCCATTCTGGAGTCTGTTGTATTCTGCTGCCTTTCCCATCCTCCACTATCCCCCCTCCCCCCTCCCCTCCCCTCTTCTCTCTCTACCCCCTCTACTGTAATTCATTTCTCCCCCTTATATTTTCCCTCCTTTCCCCTCACTTCCTCTTGTATGTAATTTTGTATACCCCTGAGGGTCTCCTTCCATTTACATGCAATTTCCCTTCTCTCTCCCTTTCCCTCCCACCTCTCATCCCTGTTTAATGTTAATCTTCTTCTCATGCTCTTCTTCCCTACTCTGTTCTTAGTTACTCTCCTTATATCAAAGAAGACATTTGGCATTTGTTTTTAAGGGATTGGCTAGCTTCACTTAGCATAATCTGCTCTAATGCCATCCATTTCCCTCCAAATTCTATGATTTTGTCATTTCTTAATGCAGAGTAATACTCCATTGTGTATAAATGCCACATTTTTTTTTATCCATTCGTCTATTGAAGGGCATCTAGGTTGGTTCCACAGTCTTGCTATTGTGAATTGTGCTGCTATGAACATGGATGTAGCAGTGTCCCTATAGTGTGCTCTTTTTAGGTCTTTAGGGAATAGACCGAGTAGTGGAATAGCTGGATCAAATGGTGGTTCCATTCCGAGCTTTCCAAGAAATCTCCATACTGCTTTCCAAATTGGCCGCACCAATTTGCAGTCCCACCAGCAATGTACAAGAGTACCCTTTTCCCCACATCCTCGCCAGCACTTGTTGCTGTTTGACTTCCTAATGGCTGCCAATCTTACTGGAGTGAGATGGTATCTTAGGGTGGTTTTGATTTGCATTTCTCTGACTGCTAGAGATGGTGAGCATTTTTTCATATACTTGTTGATTGATTGTATGTCCTCCTCTGAGAAATTTCTGTTCAGGTCCTTGGCCCATTTGTTGATTGGGTTATTCGTTATCTCGTTGTCTAATTTTTTTAGTTCTTTGTATATTCTGGATATTAGGGCTCTGTCTGAAGTGTGAGGAGTAAAGATTTGTTCCCAGGACGTAGGCTCCCTATTTACCTCTCTTATTGTTTCTTTTGCTGAGAAAAAACTTTTTAGTTTTAGTAAGTCCCATTTGTTGATTCTAGTTATTAACTGTTGTGCTATGGGTGTCCTATTGAGGAATTTGGAGCCCGACCCCACAGTATGTAGATCATAGCCAACTTTTTCTTCTATCAGACGCCATGTCTCTGATTTGATATCAAGTTCCTTGATCCACTTTGAGTTAACTTTTGTGCATGGTGAGAGAAAGGGATTCAGTTTCATTTTGTTGCATATGGATTTCCAGTTTTCCCAACACCATTTGTTGAAGATGCTATCCTTCTTCCATTTCATGCTTTTAGCCCCTTTATCAAATATAAGATAGTTGTAGTTTTGTGGATTGGTTTCTGTGTCCTCTATTCTGTACCATTGGTCCACCTGCCTGTTTTGGTACCAGTACCATGCTGTCTTTGTTACTATTGCTCTGTAGTATAGTTTGAAGTCTGGTATAGCTATACCGCCTGATTCACATTTCCTGCTTAGAATTGTTTTTGCTATTCTGGGTCTTTTATTTTTCCATATGAATTTCATGATTGCTTTCTCTATTTCTACAAGAAATGCCGTTGGGATTTTGATTGGCATTGCATTAAACCTATAGAGAACTTTTGGTAATATCGCCATTTTGATGATGTTACTTCTACCTATCCATGAACAGGGTATATTTTTCCATCTTCTAAGATCTTCTTCTATTTCTCTCTTTAGGGTTCTGTAGTTTTCATTGTATAAGTCTTTCACCTCTTTTGTTAGGTTGATTCCCAAGTATTTTATTTTTTTTGAGGATATTGTGAATGGGGTGGTTGTCCTTATTTCCATTTCAGAGGATTTGTTGCTGCTATACAGGAATGCCTTTGATTTATGCGTGTTGATTTTATAGCCTGCCACTTTGCTGAATTCATTTATTAGCTCTAATAGTTTCTTTGTAGACCCTTTTGGGTCTGCTAGGTATAGAATCATGTCATCTGCAAATAGTGATAATGTGAGTTCTTCTTTTCCTATTTTTATGCCTTTAATTTCTTTCGTCTGTCTAATTGCTCTGGCCAGTGATTCGAGAACTATGTTGAACAGAAGTGGTGAGAGAGGGCATCCCTGTCTTGTTCCAGATTTTAGAGGGAATGCCTTCAGTTTTTCTCCATTCAGAATGATGCTAGCCTGAGGCTTAGCATAGATTGCTTTTACAATGTTGAGGTATGTTCCTGTTATCCCTAGTTTTTCTAGAGTTTTGAACATAAAGGGATGCTGTACTTTGTCGAATGCTTTTTCCGCATCTATCGAGATGACCATATGGTTCTTATTTTTAAGCCTGTTGATGTGGTGAATAACATTTATTGATTTCCGTATATTGAACCAACCTTGCATCCCAGGGATAAATCCTACCTGATCATGGTGCACAATTTTTTTGATATGTTTTTGTATCCGGTTCGCCAGAAGTTTATTGAGGATTTTTGCATCTAGGTTCATTAGAGATATTGGTCTGTAGTTTTCTTTCTTTGAAGTGTCTTTGTCTGGTTTAGGAATCAGGGTGATGTTGGCCTCATAGAATGAATTTGGAAGTTCTCCCTCTTTTTCTATTTCCTGAAATAGCTTGAAAAGTATTGGTGTTAATTCCTCTTTAAAGGTTTTGAAAAACTCTGCTGTATACCCATCCGGTCCTGGGCTTTTCTTAGTTGGTAGTCTTTTGATGGTATCTTCTATTTCCTCAATTGATATTGGTCTGTTTAGGTTGTCAATATCCTCCTGACTCAATCTGGGCAAATCATATGACTTAAGAAATTTATCGATGCCTTCACTATCTTCTATTTTATTGGAGTATAAGGATTCAAAATAATTTCTGATAATCTTCTGTATTTCTGAAGTGTCTGTTGTGATATTGCCTTTTTCATCCCGTATGCTGGTAATTTGAGTTCTCTCTCTTCTTCTCTTTGTTAGCGTGGCTAAGGGTCTGTCGATTTTATTTATTTTTTCAAAGAACCAACTTTTAGTTTTGTCAATTTTTTCAATTGTTTCTTTCGTTTCGATTTCATTAATTTCAGCTCTGATTTTAATTATTTCTTGTCTTCTACTTCTTTTGCTGTTGTTTTGCTCTTCTTTTTCTAGGATTTTGAGTTGAAGTATTAGATCATTTATTTGTTGGTTTTTTCTTTTTTTAAGGAATGAACTCCAAGCAATAAATTTTCCTCTTAGAACTGCTTTCAATGTGTCCCATAGATTCCGATATGTTGTGTCTGTGTTTTCATTTATCTCTAAGAATTTTTTAATTTCCTCCTTGATGTCTTCTATAACCCATTGATCATTCAGTAACCTATTGTTCATTCTCCAAGTGATGCATGATTTTTCCTTACTTCTTTTATCGTTGATTTTCAATTTCATTCCATTATGATCAGATAATATGCATGGTATTATCTCTACTCCTTTATATTGTCTAATAGTTGCCCTGTGACATAATATATGATCTATTTTTGAGAAGGATCCATGTGCTGCTGAGAAAAAAGTGTAACTGCTTGATGTTGGGTGGTATATTCTATATATGTCAATTAAGTCTAGGTTATTAATTGTGTTATTGAGCTCTATAGTTTCCTTATTCAACTTTTGTTTGGAAGATCTGTCCAGTGGTGAGAGAGGTGTGTTGAAGTCTCCCATGATTATTGTATGGTGGTCTATTAGACTCTTGAACTTGAGAAGAGTTTGTTTGATGAACATAGCTGCACCATTGTTTGGGGCATATATATTTATGATTGTTATGTCTTGTTGGTGTATGGTTCCCTTGAGAAGTATGTAGTGTCCCTCTTCATCCCTTTTGATTAACTTTGGCTTGAAATCTATTTTATTTGAAATGACTATGGACACTCCTGCTTGTTTCCGAAGTCCATATGAGTGATATGATTTTTCCCAACCTTTCACCTTCAGTCTATGTATGTCTTTTCCTATCAAATGCGTCTCCTGAAGGCAGCATATTGTTGGGTCTTGTTTAGTGATCCATTCTGCTAGCCTGTGTCTCTTAATTGGTGAGTTTAAGCCATTAACATTTAGAGTTATTATTGAGATATGGGTTGTTCTTCCAGCCATATTTGTTTATTTATGTTACTAAACATGGTTTGTTTTCCTCTTTGATTATTCCCCCCCACCTTTACTGTACTACCTCCCGCTGTTGGTTTTCATTGATATTTTCCATTTCCTCTTCCTGTAATATTTTGCCGAGGATGTTTTGAAGAGCTGGTTTTCTAGCTGCAAATTCTTTTAACTTTTGTTTATCATGGAAGGTTTTAATTTCATCTTCCATCCTGAAGCTTAATTTCGCGGGATACACAATTCTTGGTTGGAACCCCTTTTCTTTCAGTGTTTGAAATATGTTATTCCAGGATCTTCTAGCTTTCAGAGTCTGTGTTGAAAGATCAGCTGTTATCCTGATTGGTTTACCCCTAAATGTAATCTGCTTCCTTTCTCTTGTAGCTTTTAAAATTCTCTCCTTATTCTGTATGTTGGGCATCTTCATTATAATGTGTCTAGGTGTGGATCTCTTATGATTTTGCACATTCGGCATCCTGTAGGCTTCTAGGATTTGGGATTCTGTCTCATTCTTCAAGTCTGGGAAGTTTTCTCGTATTATTTCGTTGAATAGATTGTTCATTCCTTTGGTTTGGACCTCAATACCTTCCTGAATCCCCATGACCCTTAAGTTGGGTCTCTTTATGTTATCCCATATTTCTTGAATGTTCTGCTCATGGTTTCTTAACAGCTTTGCTGAGCTGTCTATGTTCTTCTCCAGTTGAAATACTTTGTCTTCATTGTCTGATGTTCTATCTTCTAAGTGTTCTACTCTGCTGGTAGTATTCTCAATTGAGTTTTTAAGTTGGTTTATTGTTTCCTGCATTTCCAGGATTTCTGTTTGTTTGTTTTTTATAACCTCTATCTCCCTGTATAATTGATCTTTTGCTTCTTGGATTTGTTTATGTAATTTATTGTCGAAGTGGTCGAAGTGGTCTTTCATTGTCTGATTTTGCTGTCTAATGTCTTCCTTGAGACTCCAGATCATCTGAAGCATGTATATCCTGAATTCTTTATCTGACATTCCATCTGCTGCAGATATTACCTCTTCTAAAGTTGAGTTGACCTGCATTGCTTGTGGTCCTTTCTTTCCTTGTCTTTTCATACTGATCGCGTTTCTTTCTGCTTGGTGAAACTGTTGTGTTATTGATTTTTCCCCCTATATATTTATATTGCTCTTGTATAGCTGCAAAGTCTCCCTCGCAGGCTTTGGCGGTGGCTCTGCCCCTCCTCCAATTGAGGCAATGTGCCTTCCACGCCAGGAGGCCGCTGTACCTGTACTTTCGATGGGCCTGTTCTTTCGGTGGTCACAGGTCCGCCTACCTTGCAGGCGTGAGCAGCGGCTTTGCCCCTCCACTGGCCACTAGGCCTGTTCTGTCTGTCGGTTGCAGATCTGTCTACCTAAAAGGCGCTGGTGGCGGCTCTGCCCCTCCCCCGACCGGGGCGATGTATCTGGTGGGCCACTGGGCCTGTTTTGTCGGTGGTCACGGTTCCGCCTACCTTGCACACGCGTGGAGCAGCTGTTTCATTAGTGCCTGGGCACACTCTCCTTGTTTGCCTCCCTCAGGCCCTAAGTTTGTAGAGCTTGGGGCTGAGAACCCCCAGCAAATTTGCTTACCTTCTGGTAGCCACGCCCCCGTATCTGGTGCAAGAGACCTCAGTTGTCAGCACTGGTGGGAGCTGTAGCTGGGAGACCCGCGCCGCGCGGCTCCCGCCGGCTCCTGCGTCAGCACCGCCTCAGCTCCCGCAGGTTCCCGTGCCGCTGCCACGGTTCCCGCCAGCTCCGGCCGGCTCCCTCGCCGCTCCTGCTAATTTAGAGTCCGCTGGGAAGGAATCTCTTTGGCCGATCTTTGGTGACTTCCCCTCTCTGCTATGGCGGGCCCCTGGCTCCTTGCAGGAGTGACCGAAGGGAGACGTGGAACTGGCTTGTCTCTGGTCTGACACAATCTCTGGTTTTAGATCCCAGTTCGCTAATTCATAGAGGCTTGGTTAGATTTCCTTCCCATCCTCTCAAGGCGGGGAGCCCTTTCCTGGGTGGGCAGGGCCGTTAGCAGAGCCGGAAGGGCACGTGCCTTCTGTCGGGCCAGGCGGGGACCCTTCTGGCTGCGCTGGGCCACCGGGGGCGCCCACAGAGCCAGGCAGATGGCTCCCGCGTGGCTAAGAGCCGGGCGGGGTGACCCTTCGCAGAGCGGGCGGGCCGCCAGGAGTGCCAGGATGGTGGGAGCTGTCTGCCGGCCGGGCAGGGACCCTTCTCGACGAGCAGGGCCGCTGGGGGCGCTTGTAAAGCCGGGCGGCTGCAGCCTCGTGGCTAAGAACCAGGCGGGCGGGGTGGCTGTTTGCAGAGCAAGAGCGGAATGGCGGGAGCTGTCTGCCGGCAGGGCGGGGACCCTTCTCGCAGAGCAGGGCCGCCGGGGGCGCTTGTAAAGCCGGGTGGCTGCCGTCGCGTGGCTAAGACCCAGGCGGGCGGGGTGGCTGTTTGCAGGGCAAGAGCGGGACCACCAGGGTAGCCGGGATGGCGGAAACTGTCTGTTGACCGGGCAGGGACCCTTCTCACTGAGCAGGGCCGCTGGGGGCGCTTGTAAAGCCGGGCGGCTGCAGCCTCGTGTCTAAGAACCAGGCGGGCGGGGTGGCTGTTTGCAGAGCAAGAGCGGAATGGCGGGAGCTGTCTGCCGGCAGGGCGGGGACCCTTCTCACCGAGCAGGGCCGCCGGGGGCGCTTGCAAAGCCAGGTGGCTGCAGCCACGTGGCTAAGACCCAGGCGGGCGGGATGGCTGTTTGCAGGGTGAAAGCGGGGCCGCCAAGGTAGCCGGGATGGTGGAAACTGTCTGTCGGCCAGGCAGGGACCCTTCTCGACGAGTAGGGCCGCCGGGGGCGCTTGTAAAGCCGGGCGGCTGCAGCCTCGTGGCTAAGAACCAGGCGGGCGGGGTGGCTGTTTGCAGAGCAAGAGCGGGATGGCTGGAGCTGTCTGCCGGCCTGGCGGGGACCCTTCTCGCAGAGCAGGGCCGCCGGGGGCGCTTGTAAAGCCGGGTGGCTGCAGCCGCGTGGCTAAGACCCAGGCGGGCGGGGTGGCTGTTTGCAGGGCAAGAGCGGGACCGCCAGGGTAGCCGGGATGGCGGAAGCTGTCTGTCGGCCGGGCAGGGACCCTTCTCGCCGAGCAGGGTCGCCGGGGGCGCTTGTAAAGCCGGGCGGCTGCAGCCTCGTGGCTAAGAACCAGGCGGGCGGGGTGGCTGTTTGCAGAACAAGAGCGGAATGGCGGGGGCTGTCTGCCGGCAGGGCGGGGACCCTTCTCGCCGAGCAGGGCCGCTGGGGGTGCTTGTAAAGCCGGGTGGCTGCAGCCGCGTGGCTAAGAACCAAGCGGGCGGGGTGGCTGTTTGCAGAACAAGAGTGGAATGGCGGGAGCTGTCTGCCGGCTGGGCGGGGACCCTTCTCGCCGAGCAGGGCCGCCGGGGGCCGCTTGTAAAGCCGGGTTACTGCAGCCGCGTGGCTAAGAACCAGCCGGGTGGGGTGGCTGTTCGCCGAGCGAAAGCAGGGCCGCCAGGGTAGCCGGGATGGCGGGAGCTGTCTGCTGGCTGGGCGGGGACCCTTCTGCCGCGCTGCTCTGGGCCGCCTGCCGCTTGCAGAAGCGGCGGGTGGCCGCGGGATTGGACTCTGAGCCCGTGCTGCCGGTCAAGTTTCACTTGTCTGGGGCAAACTGTCACGTCTAATAAACTTACTAATTCTCGGCAGGTCTCCTTTCAACGGAATTTTGCTAGAAGATCCTCAGTAGGTAGAATGTAGCTGTTTTAATTGGTGTTTCTGATCCCGTTAATGTGGAGATATTGAAAGTGCAGCTTCCTCACCGGCCGCCATGTTGGATCCCCTTTACATTTATTTTTTTAAATTGTTTTTTAGTTGAATTTTTAAGACTGGCTCTTATGTTTTTTTTAATTCTGAAAAATATCTGGAAAACTATATGAACTGATGAAGATTATTAAAAAATGTTATATGCATATCTAAATGGGAATTTTGCACATTCAAGGAAAAAGCCCAGTTTTCCAGGTGCTATCTACAGCTGGATCGATTTTATGACTGGCAGTAAGTTTCATCACTTTCTGAGTCAAGTGCATGGTGGGTATTTGGAAAGTTTTGTTATCAGGCCAGAGGGGTGCAGGTGGGCAAGATTGGAGGTTTGGAGAAGGGATGGAAGTGTATTCATGGAAAATTGGGGATGGAGATTAGAAGTGAACTTTTGATGTAAAATGTGCACTGGATGAGATAAAACCCTTCCTCAAATTCCTACACATTGTTTACAAACACCTTGGTGAGTAGATTATTTATTTTAAATGGGAAGGAAGCTAATCCTGATTGACTTTTGAAATGGGTTGACTTAGAGGCAGCATGAGGGTACATTTGTCTAATTTTTCATGTGTTGGGATGCTCTTATTTCTAAACTATCTTGTCTCTTAAAGCTTGAAATCTTAGCAATACAGATACTTCTTTTAAGCAATTGTCTTTTAAAATGAAGTACAACCAGAAAGAGTCTCTGCATCTTTCATAGGAATAAATTTGTGTTTCCTTCAAGAGCTGCTGAACAAACTGGTAAAGAAGGTAAAGCAGTCAAATTTCAAACTGGGCTCTGCCTGTGTACCCAAAGGAGCTGCCAATGCAGGACAGGGTAGCCTATGAGAAAAGAGCCTCTGCTTTATTTTTTATTATATCCTATCCTCCCCTGTGATTTATCTAAAGACTGCAGCTCCTGAATCTTGGTTTTGGGCAAGCTAGAAAGAGAAGCTGATGGAGACCCAGGAAGGACAAATGTGCAAGAAATAGGGAGGGAGGAGATTGTGATTGAGGATTTCAGCTTCAGTGGGAGAAAGGTCTGAATGATCTCCAGGGGAAAAGTAGGTATGTTGTGTGTGTGTGTGTGTGTGTGTGTGTGTGTGTGTTTGTGTGTTTTCATGCATGGTGGTAGTGGAGTATCATTGTTTGTTCTTTTATTATTGATTTATATGTTATGAAATTCATGTGTGTCTAACATGTTCTTTAATCTCCACAAATCCTCTGTCTCTGGAAAAAGCCTTCATATATATATATATATATATATATATATATATATATATATATATATTCCACCTAAAGTTTATGATGTGGGACAATACAAGATAGTTTAGAGGGGATATGATTGGGTATGAGAGTTTTAAACCAATCAGTGGATTAATACCCAGATGGGATTAACTGGGCATCAGTGAAGGTGGGTAGAGTGTGGCTGCTGGAGGAGATGGGTCATTAGGGGTGTGCCTTTGGGATATATAGTTTATATCTGAGAGTGGAGTCTTTCTCTGATTCTGATCTTCATATGAGCTGATTCCCCCAGCCATACTCTTCCTCTATGATATTCTGCATTCCCTTGACCCTCAAGGAATAGAATTGGTCATCTATGGATTGAGACCTCTAAAAGTGTGAGTCCCCAAATAAACTTTTTCTCCTCTAAAATTGTTCTTGTTTGGTCTTTTAGTCACAGCAATAAAAAGTCTTACTAAAGAAGATAAAAATAAATGCAAGAAGTAATTAGTGCTAGCAAAGGTAAGATGAGACTTCAACCTGCCCAGGGGATGAGGCCTGTAGGTGGTTCAGCTTTCCTCTGCAGCTGACATCATGGTGTCACAGTTTCTATGGCATGAGGAACTATTTCACTAGTCTTCCCATCACTGAAAGGCTCAGTTTCCCTCTTAGATCTCAACAAGCTGGATCAGCCTTCTCCACTGATCTGCTTTGAAAGATGGAAGCAATTTTCATCTTGTAGGGGGAACATTGCATGATTGAGGGCCCACCAAAGGTAACCGAATATATGAGCTGCCTCATTCTGCAATATTTATTCAGGAGGAAGGTACATTTTAAAAAGGGAAGGCTTAAAATAGCTCTTAGAAACTGTACTAACTAAGAACAATTAAGGAGAGAAATTAAATAGCTATTGCAAAATGTCACTCCTGTTCTCTCTCATTCATATATAGACGTATATGTAGATATATTTATATAACTATATTTAGATAGGTAGATTGGTTTTATCTGTCTGTCTGTCTATTTATCTGGCATGCTATTAAGGAAGGCTAGAAAGCCTTTCTCTCTCCCAACAACTACAAAACTTAATAGGAAGAACTATGATGTAGAAACTCAGCTGCTTGCTGAGACTTTGACCCTCCTGCCAAATTCCTTCTGTACCTCTTTTGGGGAATTTCTTGTTTTCCATTAGTTTTTTATTCTTCCTTTTTTCACTCTGTCCTTCCCTTCCTTGCTTTCTAAGGACTGGGTGTGTATAATTCACTTTAGCCAGCACTTCTTAGTATTTAAATTACTATTGTCATTATTTATCTGTCAGAACTTCTCCTTTTAAAAATGTCATAATTTTCTCCTTTGTCTGATTTCCTTAATCCAAGTTATTAACCTTCCCACCCTTTGACACCCATTAGTGTTTTAATGCATCTCCTGGCATGTTTACTTAGATAATTACACATTTACTTATCTAAGTATTCAGGTGGTGAACTTTAAGTGGGTTATGAACTCCCATTTTTACCCCATATACAGATTGCAGAATCACATCGGTTACACATTCACTGATTTACATATTTCCATACTAGTGTCTGTTGTATTCTGCTGCCTTTCCTATCCTCTACTATCTCCCCTCCCCTCCCCTCCCTTCCCCTCTTCTCTCTCTACCCCATCTACTGTAATTCATTTCTCCCCCTTGTTATTATTATTTTTTCCCTTTCCCTTCACTTCTTCTTGTATGTAATTTTGTATAACCCTGAGGGTCTCCTTCCATTTCCATGCAATTTTCCTTCTCTCTCCCTTTCCCTCCCACCTCTCATCCCTGTTTAATGTTAATCTTCTTCTCATGCTCTTCCTCCCTACTCTGTTCTTGTTACTCTCCTTATATCAAAGAAGACATTTGGCATTTGTTTTTTAGGGATTGGCTAGCTTCACTTAGCATAATCTGCTGTAATGCCATCCATTTGCCTGCAAATTCTATGATTTTGTCATTTCTTAATGCAGAGTAATACTCCATTGTGTATAAATGCCACATTTTTTTATCCATTCGTCTATTGAAGGGCATCTAGGTTGGTTCTACAGTCTTGCTATTGTGAATTGTGCTGCTATGAACATAGATGTAGCAGTGTCCCTGTAGTATGCTCTTTTTAGGTCTTTAGGGAATAGACCGAGAAGGGGAATAGCTGGGTCAAATGGTGGTTACATTCCCAGCTTTCCAAGAAATCTCCATACTTCTTTCCAAATTGGCTGTACCAATTTGCAGTCCCACCAGCAATGTACAAGTGTACCTTTTCCCCCACATCCTCGCCAGCACTTGTTGTTGTTTGACTTCCTAATGGCTGCCAATCTTACTGGAGTGAGATGGTATCTTAGGGTGGTTTTGATTTGCATTTCTCTGACTGCTAGAGATGGTGAGCATTTCTTCATGTACTTGTTGATTGATTGTATGTCCTCCTCTGAGAAGTGTCTGTTCAGGTCCTTGGCCCATTTGTTGATTGGGTTATTTGTTTTCTTATTGTTTAATTTTTTGAGTTCTTTGTATACTCTGGATATTAGGGCTTTATCTGAAGTGTGAGGAGTAAAGATTTGTTCCCAGGACATAGGCTCCCTATTTACCTCTCTTATTGTTTCTTGCTTTTGCTGAGAAAAAACTTTTTAGTTTCAGTAAGTCCCATTTGTTGATTCTAGTTATTAACTCTTGTGCTATGGGTGTCCTAATGAGGAATTTGGAGCCCGACCCCACAGTATGTAGATCATAGCCAACTTTTTCTTCTATCAGACACCGTGTCTCTGATTTGATATCAAGCTCCTTGATCCATTTTGAGTTAACTTTTGTGCATGGCGAGAGAAAGGGATTCAGTTTCATTTTGTTGCATATGGATTTCCAGTTTTCCCATCACCATTTGTTGAAGATGCTATCCCTCCTCCATTGCACACTTTTGGCCCCTTTATCAAATATAAGATAGTTGTAATATTGTGGATTGGTTTCTGTGTCCTCTATTCTGTATCATTGGTCCACCCGCCTGTTTTCGTACCAGTACCATGCTGTTTTTGTTACTATTGCTCTGTAGTATAGTTTGAAGTCTGGTATCACTATACTGCCTGATTCACACTTCCTGCTTAGCATTGTTTTTGCTATTCTGGGTCTTTTATTTTTTCATATGAATTTCATGATTGCTTTCTCTATTTCTACAAGATATGCCGTTGGGATTTTGATTGGAATTGCATTAAACCTATAGAGAACTTTTCATAATATTGCCATTTTGATGATGTTAGTTCTGCCTATCCATGAACAGGGTATATTTTTCCATCTTCTAAGATCTTCTTCTATTTCTCTCTTTAGGGTTCTGTAGTATTCATTGTATAAGTCTTTCACCTCTTTTGTTAGGTTGATTCCCAAGTATTTTATTTTATTTTTTGAGGATATTGTGAATGGGGTGGTTGTCCTCATTTCCATTTCAGAGGATTTGTCACTGATATACAGGAATACCTTTGATTTATGCATGTTTTATATCCTGTCACTTTGCTGAATTCATTTATTATCTCTAATAGTTTCTTTGTAGACCCTTTTGGGTCTGCTAGGTATAGAATCATGTTATCTGAAAATAGTGATAATTTAAGTTCTTCTTTTTCTATTTTTATGCCTTTAATTTCTTTCATCTGTCTAATTGCTCTGTGTTTCGAGAACTATGTTAAACAGAAGTGGTGAGAGAAGGCATCCCTGTCTTGTTCCAGATTTTAGAGGGAATGCCTTCAATTTTTCTCCGTTCATAAAGATGCTAGCCTGAGGCTTTTACAGTATTGAGATATGTTCCTGTTATCCCTAGTTTTTCTAGAGTTTTGAACATAAAGTGATGCTGTACTTTGTCAAATGCTTTTTCAGCATCTATCGAGATGATCATATGGTTCTTATCTTTAAGTCTATTGATGTGGTGAATAACATTTATTGATTTCTGCATATTGAACCAGCCTTGCATCCCAGGAATGAATCCTACTTGATCATGGTGCACAATTTTTTTGATATGTTTTTTTATCCGACTCACCAGAATTTTATTGAGGATTTTTGCATCTAGATTCATTAGAGATATTGGCCTATAGTTTTCTTTCTTTGAAGTATCTTTGTCTGGTTTAGGAATCAGGGTGATGTTGGCCTCGTAGAATGAATTTGGAAGTTCTCCCTCTTTTTCTATTTCCTGAAATAGCTTGAAAAGTATTAGTATTAGTTCTTCTTTAAAGGTTTTGTAAAAGTCTGCTGGATGCCCATCCAGTCCTGGGCTTTTCTTAGTTGGTAGTCTTTTGATGGCTTCATCTATTTCCTCAATTGATATTGGTCTGTTTAGGTTGTCTATATCCTCCTGACTCAATCTGGATAGATCATATGACTTAAGAAATTTATCAATGCCTTCACTATCTTCTATTTTATTGGAGTATAAAGATTCAAAATAATTTCTAATTATCTTCTGTATTTCTGAAGTGTCTGTTGTGATATTGCCTTTTTCATCCCGTATGCTAGCAATTTGGGTTCTCTCTCTTCTTCTCTTCATTAGCATGGCTAAGGGTCTGTCAATCTTATTTATTGTTTCAAAGAACCAACTTTTAGTTTTGTCAATTTTTTCAATTGTTTCTTTTGTTTTGATTTCATTAATTTGAGATCTGATTTTAATTATTTCTTTCCTTCTACTTCTTTTGCTATTGTTTTGCTCTTCTTTTTCTAGGATTTTGAGATGAAGTGTGAGATCATTTATTTGTTGGTTTTTCCTTTTTTTAAGGAACAAACTCCAGGCAATGAATTTTCCTCTTAGAACTGCTTTCATTGTGTCCCATAGATTCCGATATGTTGTGTCTGTGTTTTCATTTATCTCTAAGAATTTGTAAATTTCCTCCTTGATATCTTCTATAACCCATTGATCATTCAGTAACCTATTGTTCATTCTCCAAGTGATGCATGATTTTTCCTTCCTTCTTTTATCGTTGATTTCCAGTTTCATTCCATTATGATCAGATAAGATGCATGGTATTATCTCTACTCCTTTATAATGTCTAAGAGTTGCCCTGTGACATAATATATGATCTATTTTTGAGAAGAATCCATGTGCTGCTGAGAAAAAAGTGTAACTGCTTGATGTTGGGTGTTATATTCTATATATGTCAATTAAGTCTAGGTTATTAATTGTATTATTGAGTTCTATAGTTTTTTTATTCAACTTTTGTTTGGAAGATCTGTCCAGTGGTGAGAGAGGTGTGTTGAAGTGTTCCATAATTATTGTATGGTGGTGTATTAGACTCTTGAACTTGAGAAGAATTTGTTTGATGAACATAGCTGCACCATTGTTTGAAGCATATATATTTATGATTGTTATGTCTTGTTGGTGTATGGTTCCCTTGAACAGTATGTAGTGTCCCTCTTTATCCCTTTTGATTAACTTTGGCTTGAAATCTATTTTGTTTGATATGAGTATGAACACTCCTGCTTGTTTCCGAAGTCCATATGAGTGATATGATTTTTCCCAACCTTTCACCTTTAGTCTATGTATGTCTTTTCCTATCAAATGCGTCTCCTGCAGGCAGCATATTGTTGGATTTTTTTTGATCCACTCTACTAGCCTATGTCTCTTAATTGGTGAGTTTAAGCCATTAACATTTAGGGTTATTATTGAGATACGGATTGTTCTTCCAGCCATATTTGTTTATTTATGTTACTTAACATGATTTGTTTTTCCTTTTCGATTATTTTTTCCCTTTACTGTACTACCTCCCACTGTTGTTTTTCATTGTTATTTTCCATTTCCTCTTCCTGTAATGTTTTGCCGAGGATGTTTTGAAGAGATGGTTTTCTAGCTGCAAATTCTTTTAGCTTTTGTTTATCGTGGAAGGTTTTAATTTCATCTTCCATCCTGAAGCTTAATTTCGCTGGATACACAATTCTTGGTTGGAACCCATTTTCTTTCAGCGTTTGAAATATGTTGTTCCAGGATCTTCTAGCTTTCAGGGTCTGTGTTGAAAGATCAGCTGTTATCCTGATTGGTTTACCCCTAAATGTAATCTGCTTCCTTTCTCTTGTAGCTTTTAAAATTCTCTCCTTATTCTGTATGTTGGGCATCTTCATTATAATGTGTCTAGGTGTGGATCTCTTATGATTTTGCACATTCGGCATCCTGTAGGCTTCTAGGATTTGGGATTCTGTCTCATTCTTCAAGTCTGGGAAGTTTTCTCGTATTATTTCATTGAATACATTGCTCATTCCTTTGGATTGGACCTCTATACCTTCCTGTATCCCAATGACTCTTAAGTTTGGTCTCTTTATGTTATCCCATATTTCTTGAATGTTCTGCTCATGGTTTCTTAACAGCTTTGCTGAACTGTCTATGTTTTTCTCCAGTTGAAATACTTTGTCTTCATTGTCTGATGTTCTATCTTCTAAGTGTTCTACTCTGCTGGTAGTATTCTCAATTGAGTTTTTAAGTTGGTTTATTGCTTCCTGCATTTCCAGGATTTCTGTTTGTTTGTTTTTTATAACCTCTATCTCCCTGTTTGTTTATGTAATTCATTGTCGAAGGATTTGGGATTCTGTCTCATTCTTCAAGTCTAAAAAGTTTTTTTGTATTATTTCGTTGAACAGATTGCTCATTCCTTTGGTTTGGACCTCTATACCTTCCTGTATCCCAATGACTTTTAAGTTTGGTCTCTTTATGTTATCCCATATTTCTTGGATGTTCTGCTCATGGTTTCTTAAGAATCTCGCTGAGCTGTCTATGTTCTTTTCAAGTTGAAATACTTTGTCTTCATTGTCTGATGTTCTATCTTCTAAGTGTTCTACTCTGCTGGTAGTATTCTCATTTGAGTTTTTAAGTTGGTTTATTGCTTCCTGCATTTCTAGGATTTCTGTTTGCTTGTTTTTTATAATCTCTATCTCCCTGTATAGTTGATCTTTTGCTTTTTGGATTTGTTTATGTAATTCATTGTTGAAGTGATCTTTCATTGTCTGGTTTTGCTGTTTAATGTCTTCCTTGAGACTCCAGATCATCTGAAGCATGTAAATCCTAAGTTCTTTATCTGACATTCCATCTGCTGCAGCTATTACCTCTTCTAAGGTTGAGTTGACCTTCATTGCTTGTGGTCCTTTCTTTCTTTGTCTTTTCATACTGCTCGTGTTTCTTTCTGTTTGGTGAAACTGTTGTGTTATTGAATTTTCCCCCTATATACTTATATTGTTCTTGTGTAGTTGCAAAGTCTCCCTTGCAGGGGCAGGCGGCGGCTGTGCTCCTCCTCCAATTGGGGTGATCTGTCTATCACGCCTGTGGGCCGCTGGGCCCCTTCTCCAGGTCGCGTGGTCTGCCTACTTTGAAGGCGCGGGCGGCGGCTCTGCCCCTCCTCCAATTGGGTGATGTGTCTACCATGCCGGCGGGCCCTTGGGTCTGTTCTGCCGGTCAGTTGCAGGTCTGCCTACCTTGCTGGCGCAGGTGGCGGTGCGGCAGCTCTCCAGGTGGTGAACTTAATGGAACATGTTTACTTAGATAATTACAGATGTCTGAAAAATACATAGTGTTCTGTGGGTATTTAATTTTGCATAGATGGTGATGTGTTTTGGGATCTCCTGTTCTTTTCTCTTTTTCCTGCTCAATGTGTTTGTGCAATCTATCCTCATGTCTGTATGCAAATTTAACTCACTGTCTTCGATTACTCATAGTGTATGACATAGGCTATAATATGCTTGTGTTACAATTTATGTTTCTTCCACCCATGGGCAAGTACTCTGCAATATTTAGGTGTGCTGCAATAAAAATCCTGCCACCTGTTTCTGTTTTGTTGTACACCTATTTGGGTTCCCGTATGGAACAACAGACTGATCTTGCTGGGAGGTAGAGTATATGCATTCTTAATTTCAGTAAGGTCCATAGGATTGCTCTGTGGAATGGCTCTACCAGTGTAGGTACACCCAAGCTATTCATTTCTACCCTTTCCTTGTAGCTTGCAAAATTATCCAGTATTCAAAGATTTTCCCTCAATATGTTTGCAAAATGTAATGACTGAATTGTAACTGAAGATGGGGAACATTAGGTAGTTAATCCTTTTCATAAATTTTTTTTCTGAATTCATGTTTTTCTGTAATATGTCCAGGGCAGTAAGTGGCATTACTCTGCTCAGAGTGTACCCCTCCCTGTATCCACATTTCTAACCACAACATCACTCTGAAATCCATTACACAAAAAGTAATGTAGTTTCCTCACTCCTCTGATGGCAAGCTGAGCAGAAATTATATAATGCCAGTTCTAGGGTGAGATTTTTAAGAACCCCACAAGTTTCTGTCCACTCTTTTGCACTTCTGCCAATGGCTGGAGAAAAATACACCCTGGGTAGTATATTGGGCTTTCTATTACACTGAGTTACCTTAACAAACCACAAGCCTCATGATTAAAGCAATTCCAATTTACTCTTTACTGTTCTGCAGTTCCAAAAAAGGATCATGCTGGGCTAAAATCAAGGTGTCAGTGGGACTGTGTTCCTTATCGAGGCTCTAGGAGTATCACTTTCTTTGCCCTTTCTTGATTCTACATTTCTTAGTTTGTTGGTCCTTTTTATATCTCAAAAATCTGCCACATCAGGCTGAGTTCTCCTTATGCTGCTGTTTCTCTTACTTTTTCTTCTGTTGTCTGTCTTGCCTTCCATCTTCTACTTTTAAGGACTCCATGATTACAATGGGCTCAGTCAATTACTTCAGGAGAGTTTAATCTTGTCTCAAAGTTATTTATTCACCATCTTATTTTAATCATCAGCCTTACTTCTCCTTTGCTGTGAAACCTAACTTTTACGGGTTTTGAGGAATAGAACATGTATATCTCTGGGGGACCATTAATACCTACCAGAGATTTGAGAGGTGAGGCAGGAGGATTGCAAGTTCAAAGCCAGCCTCAGCAAAAGCAAGGTGCTAAGCAAAACTCACTGAGACCCTGTCTGAAAAAAAAATATATACAAAATAGGGCTGGGGATGGGACTCAGTGGTCGAGTGGCCCCAAGTTCAATCACCAGTACCCAAAGTGGGAGAAAAAATAAAGAGCATTGTTGATCTGACCTGAATATAAATGCTGACCTGGAGCCATGTGCAGCAGAGATCAACAGAGTGGCTCCAAGTAATCTTCATAAACCTGGCAAAAGATAATATCTGTTATCACTGAAATGTTGAAGTTGTTTGATCTTCTTTGGCAATTGTTAACTAACTCATCTACAGAAAAACTAAGCTTAAAATTTTAGCCTGATTCCATGAGAAGCCAAAAATTTTCTGACAATTTCTTGATGTCGTTTCTGTGCTAACATGCACATTATTTCATCATTTTTCATAGGATCTTCATTTATATAATGATGCTAGATTGCTGTCAGTTCTGATCACTACCATCTTTTTTCCAGAGCAAAGATTGTCTTCCTCAGAATCCCTTCCATCACAAGGCTCTGGGTCAGAATTTGATAATGAGTAGTACTGCAATAAAATTTTGAAGGCAGAAGAGAAGGAATAGTCTTTAATTTGTGAAAGCAGCTGCAAATAAGGAAGTGGGCAGATGAGAGATACTTTGCATCTTCCATCCAGTCATGAGAACCATTCTTTTCCTTATCCCAGGCTGAGTTTTTCAGGGTGGCTTCCCAATCTGTCCTTCCCCAAACTCTTCCAATAGTCTTAAGGCTACCTTCTTTGTGTAAAGCTATGGAATGATGAAATGAAGTATCTTCCTGACAACTAGACAGAAACAATGTCAATAGATATTAATTGAGGACATACTACCTGCCAATCAGTATATAAGGTGGTTTCTGGTTAATTTTAATCCCTATCCCTTTAAGTTATCATTTCTACATGGACCCAACATTTGACGACATTCTCTTCATTCCAAGAGACTAATACATTATTTTCATGTTAATCATATTATTATATCTGGTATTATGTTGACTTCAGTCATATTTCAGTTCATATGATTAATTACTACTTCCATACTATCTATATGTGAAGTGATTTATTAGGAGGGACCTTATGATCAATACCTGTCAAATACTATTCAATATACTCTTCCAGGTGAATGCAAAAGCACTGCAATGACCCAGCTTTTAAATCCCCTAAAAAAATAACCACTTTCTCAGTTTAAGTGACAGTCATCTGTGGGTTACAATCAAATGATTTATAAAATATTTAGAAAGCTTTACTGAAATAAAAACAAAATTTAAAAAAAAAACATGTTACCATTCAATTCATTGAAGTCAATTATGCTGCATTTAAAAATATAACAAATTCTTAATATTTATATTCAATCTTGTGCACAATGATGTCAATTCAAATTTTGGTTCTTCACATTTACTGGAATTTATAGTTGTTGACATTTGGCATTTGTTATTAAGTTAATATTTGTTTTGTCATCTCTCATAAAGCACATGTGTATGATGCGCATGGTTGGCCAGCTTGATGATATGTCTATTTCTATCATATACACTATCATATTTTATAAATAAAATGGTAAGAGTTGGAATTTGATTATAAATGGTGATTCAAAGGATGATCCCACCATAGAAAGCAATCAACTTCTTTCCCCAAATTTCAGATTATTATTGTACTTGTCTAAAATTCATCTTTTATTCCTTCCTTTCTTCCTTTGTGATTTTTCTTAATGTTTTAATTTCTTATTTGTGCATTAATATTATATATGAGTATTGGATTCATTGTTACATTTTTATTTCCCTTTCTATTTAGATGAACCATTTACTATAGACTATGGAAAAAATTTGCCTGCAATTCTCACCTGTTCCAATAATAAGGGTTTCATTTTTAAAGTTATTTATTATAGCAGACATTTGCAGCAAGTGCTTTCTTACAAAGGTACATGTTTGTACTCCATCCCATGTTCCTGTATTAGTGATTTTTTGTGTCTGTCTTTTCCCACCAACTTGCCTAATATTATAGGTTTCTATTTCTCCAGGATTCTAGAATTTGATCTATTGTATTAACTTGCTATCTAGTGGTGGCTGCTCTTTTTCCTTGACGACCTGCCTGATTGGTCCCATGGCTTGCTTTGCCTTTGAGTGTCCATCTTCACTGTCTTCCTTGAGCACAGGGCACTGTGCAGCCTGATTCTATATGTCCTTGACTCATTGAAATCTAGTACTTTAATCTTCTTACCTTAAAGAAAGTGGATACAATAAAGTGTTATCCACACAAATAAAATTTAAAGGTGATACAACCTTCAAATTTTAGCAGTCCAGCATGTTCAAGGACAACTTGAAGTGCTGAGTTTAATATGTAGAAAAGCTTGCACAATTAAAAAAATGTTTTCAGTCTTCTGAATATTTTATGGTTTTGGTCCTAATTGAGAATGGATTCTATCTTTATTGGAAGGAGTGTACAAAATTAAATATCGGAATAAATTATTATATATCTGCCTTTTTTGAAGTGTGGTTATGTGATATTCACTGATACTAGATTAATAAAACCAACATTGTATTTGCAAAATTTGAGAAATACTGAGGTTCATCAAAGTTAGACAGGTTTCTTTTATGTAGGTTTTCTCTGGACCTTTTATATGTTAATTGAATTCTGAATCTTTATGATAAGAGGTAAAGTTTGCAGAATAGCCCTGAGTAATTTGACTACAGATTACTTTTATCTATGCAACACTTTTTAAGATATCTTACTGGATACTAGAATTCTGTGAAGCATGATTTCCATAGAAATGCTGCAAAATAGGCTTTCAGAAAACCTTTTAATGATAAAGGGCACAGATAAAAATAGCTCCCTTTCAATAAGAGAAATATGCCTCATTGCAGCCTGAGTTAATATTATCTGTGAGCCTGAGACAGGAACTCAGCAGGAGAGTTAGATACAATCAAGAACTATCAAAGGCCTAAGAACCCAGTGGGCATTGTGACTGCTCTCTGGTGAATATATCTTTTACAGGCAACCTTCCTTTTTCATTTCAAAAGCACAATGCATCCAGATTACAGACCTCTCTTTTCTTACTGCTGTATTGTAACAAGAATCATGTGATGGAACTGGTTCCATCTAATTCTGTCTGACAGTTCACACAAGGATGTTGATTACATGCCAGCTTTTAACTAGAATATGTTACTCAAAATTAAACTAGGGGAGTCTGTATCTGTAGTTTGCAGTTTTCTTTAAGTTTTAATTCCTAAAACAGTACCAAATTTTTAAAGTGAAATGGGACAGGATAATATCTTTTATATATTAGTCACTATGTTTCTGATTCTTGTATTTTTCTGTTCCCTGTAACCTTAGGCCTTATTTCATTTTGTAAACTTCATATCCTATAGTTACCACCTTAAGGGAAAGAACTTTGGAGATCTTAAAAAAGAGCCAAAGATACTGGCTATCTTGGCCATAGTTGCAATGAAGAATGCAGCAGAAGAAGGAAAAGGACAGAAGACAGATGACCATGTTGAGAGGAAAGGTCTGTGGGTACAGAACTGGAGAGTCAGACTGAGTGATCAGCTGACAGGAAGGGCATCTGCACCTGGGAATTGTATCATGCCCAATGAGCAAGCACAGTCTATCAACAATGAAAGCCACACGGATGCTAAGAAATTATTGCACCCATCACATTTCCATTCAAGGGAGCCTAGAACATTGTACAGAGTGAGCATTCTTAATCTGAAATTCAAAAATCTGAAATGCTCCAAAATTAAAACTTTTTGAGTGTTGACATGATGCCACAGCTGACCTAATATGATAAGTCATAGTCAAAATGCATGAGCACTCAAAATATTATGCAAAATTACCTTCAAGTATGTGTATGGGTGGTATATGAAACATAAATGACTTTTGCATTTAGACTCGGTTCCCATCTCCAAAATATCTCATTATATAATACTCAAATATTTCAAAATACAAATATTTCTGGTTCCATATGTTAGATAAAAGATTCTCAACCTATATAAAAATGGTCAGTTAAGCATGATTTCCGTTGGTGTCAAAGGATGACCTCCCAATGTTCTTTCACATTTTGATATCCAATAACAGGGATTCCCATCTATGGTCTGGGATTTTACCTTCAGTCTTATTTTATGTGAATAACCCTTCTTTCAGCAGCCCAGATCCCTTCAAAGACAGAAGGGTTTTTACTTGTGTAGACTGAGTAGTGTTTCCTCAAAATCTCAAAATAACATCCGTTTAAAGCTAAAACTCATCTCATCCTGGATTACTGGTATTTCTGCCTCTTGGCAAACACAGGATAATATTTGCTTCGAGAATTGTGTTTCTAAAATACACTAACACATTCCTTGGTTGAAGAACTATACCTTTTACTGTTTAAAATTTATTTTCAATCTCATATGAATTAAAAAAAAAAACAAGAATCTCTAACTGGCAGCACACACTTGTAATCCCAGCAGCTCCAGAGGCTGAGGCAGGAGGATCAAAGGTTAAAGCCAGCCTCAGCAACATCAAGGCACTAAAAAAAGGGCTAGGTATGTGGCTCAGTGGTTGAGTGCCCCCAGAGTTCAGTCCCCAGTACCTCCCCCCACTAAAAAAAATTCTGGCTGTAGTTTAAAAATGTAAAGCACAAGATGGTTTTCCAGGATTGTGCTTCTCTGGAAGAATCATTGCAATGAACCAGAATAGGGATATGCTGTTATGTCCAAAGACATTCTGTGAGCCACATCATGCCTGATACAGTGAGTCCTCCCTTAACGGTATGTGCTATACATAGCTCCACCTTCCACATACCCAAATATCTGTATTTCTCTCCAGTGAAGAACCACAGGGTCAACCTTCTAACATTATTGTGAAAAATGTTCAGTTTAGATCTGATGAATGTGCTATTCATCTCATCTGATTCAGGTTTCCATTTTCACCTCTTGCTTTGCATCTATATAAATCTTGAAATAATCTTAGCATGTATATTTGGAAGTATTTCCATTTTATGAGAGAAATTGGAGTCTCTAGGATATTTGAAATAGCAGAACTTTCATTTGGCTTCCTGAAAATGTCGGGGAATTTTCATTTTTATATATACCATTAACTTTTTCTACATGATCAACTTTCCTATTTACATTTTCTTTCATGTCACAGGTATCTTTCCCAGAATAGCAGATGAAAAGCTATAAAAATACTATTGAGTATTGAACATATTTTTGGAAAGTATCTTTTTCTTTATATTCACATATCCTGAATCTTATTTATATTTATGCACAAAGTTTGGTTGAAAAAAATTGTGCACAATAGTTATCTTTTTTTTGTATGTATGAACAGCAGGCTGCTATTTGAAGCAGTATCCAGGACCTGAAAGGAAGATAATGCTATAATATGCATTTCAAGAGAACTCATAAGCATCCTTTCTCCCATTTATCACCTTTACAGCCACATTGATCACATGTCTTTGTCTCTTAGTAAACATGCTAATTGGAAATTAATTTGAAGAGGGCCCTTGGAAAGACAGTGTTGCTTCCAGCTTGACCACCTCTTATTACAGACCTGGGAAAGACTTTCCTTTTCATAAATGGGCAATGGTCTCTCCCTTTTGGGGCTCAATATCCAACCATTTGAGAGCAAAATGTTAAAGTGGTAACTGTACCTATTTCTTACACAGATCAATAACTGAATCTATAAATCTTTATAGCTGTCTAACTGTAATAAATTCAGGATCACTTTCAGAGCCTCAGCTTTTTAATCTATAAAATAAACTTAATATCTGTCATGTCTATTTCAGAAAGTTGTTACACATTTCAAATGAGACTGTAACAGAAAGGAACATTAAACAATAAAAGTTATGTTCTAGACGAAAAAAAGTTTACATGTAATCTCAGAAATCTTCCAAACATGAATAACATATTATTATTTCCTATTTTCAAAAAACAAATTAGAGGCAAATTACATTAAACTGACCTGTGCTTTATAAGTGGCAAATTTCTGTATTTTAGGACCCCAAATCCAGAAACCAAAAGACAAAGAAACAACTGCAATGACTGTCAACATGGAATAAGCTATTATATTTTATAAGCTAATAAGCAGATTTTAAAAATTACTTAAGAAAAAAAGTTAGTATAGGATAGGAGTTAGCAATTCAGAGAAAAATACAACCAGCTAAAGCACTCTTATGTGTTAAAGAAACTAATAAAAATATGAAAATGATAGTGATAATTTTTTAATAAATGTCTGTTTCAGATGGATGAGAGATTATTAAAAAGGTTCTACATCCACATTTGATGATAATGTAAATTGAAGCAAATTTTGGAATGCTTTTTGGTAATCTGTATTAAAATTTATAAAATCTTACCCTCTGACCCAGAAATTCTACATTTAGAAATTTACCCTAAGGGTATTTATACAAATATATTCTTTCCAAATTGATTTGTAGTAGAAAATAACTAGGAACACTACAAATCGTTTCCAATTGGTAATTGATTAAATGAATTTTGATCTATGCTTATATCTGTATAGTTATTAAAAATAAGAAAAATATGTATGTAAAATGGAAATAGGACAAAAATATATTTTGAAGTTCAAAATTATTTTGAAACAATGACTTGCATTTTGGGTATTTTAAAAAAATAAGGTATTTATGTATATATAGTTGTGCCTCCACAACTTCACGGTCTGTATCTTCTATTCCAAAAGCCTGAAATAAAAAAAATATGTATGCACAAATGAAATGATGTGCAGGCACACCCTTCCTGTAGCTTCTTGCCATTTGAGATCCTCAGTCTGTCATCAGGACTCTTACACGAGCCTTGTTCCACATGTATCTTGTTTGTGTGCTGTGCATTTAGGCCTGTGATGGTTGTGTTATAATCAAACAGATAAAGATTTTTTCTCTTGTCATTATTCCCTAAAAAGTACAGTATAACAACTATTTGCATAGTGTTTATATTATGCTGGGTGTTATAAGAAATCTAGAGATGATTTAACATACATAGGAGAATTGTGTAAAATTCTCATGTAAAAGTACTACATGAGGGGCAAGTGCAATAGTGGATTTTTATATCCTTAATCGACACCCAAGGACAACCACACACATCCACAATTTCTAGAGAACTTTGTTCAGTTTGATAACAGTGATAATTTATTGTGGGAAGAAGAGGAAAAAATATTATAGTGACTTTTCCCTTTGTTTACATTTGTTAAATGTTTAAATTGTTTGCACTCCAAGGTGATTTTCTTCCATAAATTCTTTACATTACCCCATGTCACTGTTTGGAAATGCTTTGTAAAACACAAAGAGTAAAATTATTATTATATGTGATCTTCCATCTGTTGGTTTGATGGAGTTCTGCCTTAACAGAGTTCTTCTCAATCATTTTTATTACCCATTCATTGCCATTAGTGCCAGGCATTTGCCTGTATCTTCAGACCCACTCCATGCTTTCTTCTTCCAGCCCCATTCTGAGTTTCAGAAGGGCTGACTCTACAAACTACACTTCCCAGAAGCACCCTCACTTTGGCCTTTGGATAGGTGTGGCCAAAGGGGACTTTCTCTGAAGGTTGGAAGGAGTGTGGAGGAGAGAAGTCAGGGTAGTATTTGTCCCCTCTCTTTGCATTAGAGGCATATTCAGTGTATACAGCTCTTTCTCCTTAGGGAAACTCTCCCTCCATGCCCCAGGTTCTACTCTCCTGCCCCAGTAACTGCTCTTGTTTTTTTTAAATTTAGTCTAATTTGTATATATGACAGCAGAATGCATTTCAATTCATATTACATGTATACTGCACAATTTTCATATCTCTGGTTGCACACTAGAAAAACTAGGGATAACAGGAACGTATCTCTACATTGTAAAAACTATCTATGCTAAGCCCCAGGCCAACATCATTCTGAACAATCCAGGGTTTTTGCTTGGTCTCTTAGATTTGCCAGTCTAAAGTTGCTAGCACTTTCCTGTTCCTGCTAATGTTTCTGCTGTTATGTCTTCTCTGTCTACACAGTCATCCCAAGGTAACCATGGAGGACTGGTTCCAAGACCCCTCATGAATACCAGAATTCACCCCAATGATGATTTAATCTGTTATATAAAACTACATAATATGTATATATAATCTATGCACATTTTTCTGTAGTCCATGAACGATCTATAAATTACTTAGAATACCAATTACAATGTAAATGCTATACAAATAATTTTACTCTGTTGTTTAGAGAATAACTTCAAGAAGAAAATCTATATATGTTCAATACAGAAACAATAAGTTTGAGTATATTTCATATAGGTTTTTTTGATGCCCCAGATGCAGAACCCACATACATAGTATGCAGACTGTTCTTGCAATTCTCTTAAAACTGTTTTGAGTAGGCCCTTGTATTAAAAAAACAAAATCACTCTAGAAGTACACAGCCTGGCTTGTATATTCTGATTCAACTTTGTCTGATATGCAACTTTCATTCAATTTATTTGCCATAAAGTTTACTGCTTAATGTACTAAAAATATTTTTACGAGGATAGTATGCCCTCCTGGCATTATAGAGAGACAAACTAAAAATATGGTTAATATTTTTTCTTCTATTAAAAAATAATGCTCACACCCTTTACTATCACAAACTGCAGTAAGGTGATAGACTCAGAGAGAATAATTAATTGGCCTAGAAATGGCAGATATGGGATTAAGATGCAGGTCTCACTGCCTTCAAAGTCCAAGTTATTTCCAGAAAGATAGCAAGTTGATTTCTGTATGTCTTTTTCTTTCCCTACTTAGTTTCCTCTTTTACTTCACTTTTTCAGGCACATAAAATGCACTAGTCTTCTCTCAACATAGCATTTTATATTTTTCATGGTTACCTTTTGCTCTGCCACAAAAAGAACTTATTAATTGTGCTATGCATCCTTCAGACCTTGCTTTCTGCTAAACTGATGAACAAACATGAGCTGAACTCATATTTGATAATTGCTGCTCTGCCAGAAAAAAAAAAATGAATTTGAAATTTTAACTGAAGGCTGTGGTGGTTTCAAACACACCAACAAATATGTCTATTCAACTTTTCTTTGCTGAAAATGTTCTGGTTGCTAGACACACAGCTCTGAACAAGATAGATTGCAGCCTGGTAGGGAAGAGAGTCATTAAACAATTTTATTGAGTTTTGCATAGGAGAAATGTTCTGTGGAAGACTTTGAGAGAAAATTGCACTGTGGAATCCCGAGATACTCCCCTAAGAAAATTAAATTTGTTTTGACCATAAAGAAGGCATTAGATAAGTAATGGCAGAGTAAGTGAGAAAGAGGAAAAGATTATATTACAGTATTTTATAAGTCTTCGTACAAGAAAGAAAATGGCCCTTAGAGGCCATAAACTAGCTTTTCAGTTTACAATTTTGTTGTTTATGTAGACTACAAGACTTTTTAAGGCCATAATACTTGACTGTAGAGAGAAGAGCCAGCTAAAGCAGAAGAGGTGGGAGGAAGCCTGATCATACAGACCCTCAAGAGACATATTAAACATTATGGACTGTATCTTTTCTATCCCAAGAGAAATGGGAAACTACTGAAAGGTATTTAACAAGGAGGAAACATGACAAGCTATTGCTCTGTAAAATGAATATATTCTGGCTGCATTGTGGAGAATGCACAGGAAGACAGTGATAACAGATGCAGGTCAAGTATTTATGAGACTTTTTGAAGATTCTTAGTGATAGATGATAGTGGCTGGCACTATGGGGTGATGGAGGGAGACAGAGGGAAGGGATGGATTTGAGAGGTGTGTAAGAAGTAGAACTAAGAGAATTGGGGGAGTCAAGGATAGGAGGAATAGAGAATAATTCCTAGTCTAGGATTATGTGGTAGAGTTGAAAAAGGTGCATAGAGAAGCTTAGCACAGAAGGCGTGCATTTAGTTATCTTGGACATGTTGGGCTTTTGGGTCTTTGAAATGTCAAAGTGAAGATGATGTGTGACATTATTGCATATCCTTTTCAAGCACAGGAAAGAAGTTAGAACTTCATTACAAAGAAAAAAACATGGCATTGTTGATACTTGGATGATAATTGAAGCTAGTGGGGGGTAGATGAAATTGTTTACAAAGAAAAAGTAGAGTAAGAAGAAGGCCCATCAGAGAATCCTGAAGAATCAGAAATATTCTGACCTCAAGAATGGAAATAACTGATAAATTCATCAAGATATATTTTTCCTTGAGTGTCTTGGGAACTCAATGATACTGTCCAATTCTATCTTTGGAAGAGACACATTCAAAAAGAAGGATTGTTTTAGCAAAAAAAAAGAGATTATTTTAAGCACTTAGAATGTTCACATTTACACATACATACACACATACATACACACACAAACACACATCTCCTTCTGAACAACTGGAATGGCACACTCACATTTCTCTAGTTCTCAGGCTAAAAAGATATTGCAGACGTGTCTTGACAAAAACAAAGTCACGTTCAACACAGTCTTCATGGGGAACCTGAACAGACTCTCCATATTTTGCTAATGTCAATCTTAATTAAATAGCTTTCCAGTTTAGAATTTTGTTGTTCATGTAGACTACAAGTACCTTCTACACTGAGTTCTGCTTGCTATCAACTGTGGGAGTAATTTTATTCTCCTTTTAGTTATGAGTCTTTTTGAATGGAACTTGCTCATTTCATAGAAACTAAAAATCTGAGTAATGAAAATAGTCTGATGAGGGTCTTCCTTGTTGCCAACATATTGAAGCTAAATTCACTTTTGCTGTGTGTGTGTGTGTTGTTGTTGTTGTTGTTGTTGTCCTGGTTTACTTCAGGGTTGTGTGTATATTATTATGGCTGTGTACCATTGATGAGAGACAGCAAAGTCCCCAAGACAGGGAAGCCCACCCAGTCACCCTTACTGAGACCCATCATCATTTACCAATCTGCTGCATTTTTTTGTAATAATTCCATTGGATTAAAAATATTAAATCAAGGATAAATTACTATTCATGGGTTTAACTATCACTATTATATTTCAACAATAGTTAAACCCGTAATAGGCATAAATTAATGTACAAGAGAGTAGGAGAGAAAAACAATTACTAAAAGTTGAATCAAGTCTCTGAGACGCCAGGCAGAAGTTAAAACAGACTTTCATGATATTCTATCAAGGTAATTAGGGTATAAGGATTTATGTTGGTTTGGAAATAATACTGGATATGTCATGTAATTTAAAGTTATTTTAAGATACCATTTTTAAATAGCTTATTTAAGGTATAATTTATTTATCCTAACATCTGGCCATTTAAAGTATGCAATTCAGTAGTTATCAGTTGCACAATCTACACATTAGTTTTAAAACAACTTTTATTATTCTAGAAAAAATTCTCCCTACTTTTTAGCAGTTACTCTCCCTTCTCCTTCCCCTAGTCTAGAAACCCACTTAAAAGAACCCTCATGGGCTCTACAAGTCACTAGGCACAATCCCTGATGATATTCCTGACTCCATAAGTCAAAAGAGAAGTGAGTCTGAGAAACGGCTTTTTATTTCTTTCTTATTTTCCCCTTACTCTCAGTACACTTGAATCCATCCACCTCTGTCTCCTCAGAATTTTTTTCTTTCTGGTTACACTAGGTGGAAAATACCTACCCATCTACTCCTGTGCCACTTATTACCTCCACCTGAAATATTGCTTTATTTTCACAATCATGAAAAAAACTCATCACTTGTGAATCAGCTTTTCCTCGCTGAGGAGAGTAGTTTTCCTTAGCATCCACACCTTTTCACCTCTCAAAAGCATTTTGTTAGGTCAGCAACATATTTGACTGGAAAGCTGCTTCTTTCTTTCACACTTTCTGGAAGTCTAGTGGGACTTAGTTGGGTCCCTGATCAGCCTTTTGTTCCTTTTTGTACCCATGTAGGAGGAATGCCCAAGCTCCTCTCTGCACTCCCTCCCTCCTCTCTCTCTCATTTAATCTCACCCACTTGGTGTATTTTAAGATTTACCTATTTGGGGAAGAGCTCAAAATCCGTATTTTTAGGCTGTAACCTCCCCTTTTCTAGGGATCATATGAGTAGTGGTTTGAAGAACACAGTCCCCTTCCAAAACCTCAAACTCAGAATGCATCCAACCATACTTACCACACCTGCTCCTTCAGACAGCTTCCAGTTTGTAAATACTCTTCTTAAATTGGTGTACTAAAGCTTTAATCTCCATCAGGTTAAAATCTAGAAATTTTCATTAATCTTTCCCCTCTTGACATTTCATATTCAGTTGCCAATTCCAAAAGGTTGTTTCTTTTTTGATATTTTTCCACCTATCACTTCTCTTTCTCCTTTACTCTGTGGATAAAAATACTAGTTTTCCCAACTCTCTCCTTGGCCTACAGTCCTGACTTTCTTTGATAGTAGAGGCAAGTTAGTTTTTCTAATATAAGATTTAAATGAATCCTATTTTCTATAAAGGTCACAATTGTTTACCTCATATTATATCTATAAATATCCTCAGTCTATTTGCTCAGCTTTAATTTGTCTCTCATGTCACTCAGGTCAAACAAGATCACTTTTTTTTTCTCAAATGCTTTCCCTAGAGTTTCTGTTAGTTCAGTCTATTCTCAGAATATTAAACCCTTAACCTTTCATATCACCCACTGACCAAAGTTTTCTATTATCTTGTCCGTGAAATTTTCCTCTTTTCACCCTGAGAAATGTTTTTTTTCCCTCTTCTGAGCTCTACAACATTTACAGTCTACTCACTCATTTTCTTATCTTTGTTCCCTTAGTAGATTGGAAGAATTCTGCAACCAAATATAAGTGTGTGTGTGTGTGTGTGTGTGTGTGTGTGTGTGTGTGTGTGTATGGTCATATACAGAGGTTTAGTCATATACAGAGATTTCATCATATTATATTAGTTTGTAGTAGTCATGGCTATGGTTATCAAAATATACCAAGTAATGGTGATTTAAATAATATCAAACTTAGTTTTACTTAAACAGATTCAGGGCTGTTTTGATGGCTGTGTTTCATGTCTGCAGATATTCAGGTTTCTTCTTTACCATTGCTATACCATACATGATTTTGACCTCAGGGACTTTTGATGTAAACCTAAAACTTCTCTGAAAAAGAAAGTCTATTAAAATAATCAAGGCACAACTAGCAGTCTCTACTCCTCTCCTCCAGAATAGATTGAAATAAATATTGTGTCTTAAACAAACAAATGACAATGGAGGGTGAAAGGTGGTTTAGGAAAGTTGAAGTCATTTTCAGAGGGAATTATATTGAGATTTTTAGTTTTTTTCTGAGTTCCAGGGATTGAACTCAGGGGCCCCAACCACTGAGCCACATCCCCAGCTCTATTTTGTATTTTATCTAGAGACAGGGTCTCAATGAGTTGCTTAGTGCCTCCCGACCTCCTGGGATTACAGGCATGAGCCACCATGCCAGGCCAAGGCTTTTAGTTTTTACCTAGTAAAATTTATGCTTAATAAAATTATTTTCCTTGATATAATATTCTGTGTTCTGAGTTAGTGTTTACAGTCATATTAATTATAGCAAAAAAAATCTTCCATTATCAGTTTCTAATCGAGCATAGCTTTACTGGATTCATATCTAAATTATTTCTTTTAAAGGAGAGTTTTTTTCTGTATTTTTAAAGCTTGACAATTATTATTACATTTGAGTGAACTTGTAAAATAGCTATGTCAGCTACTATTCCTATGTTAAATTCTTATAGAGTAAGCACTAAATAATTCCACTAAAAGAGTTGTATTTTCCAAATAAGTTTTTGTAATTGTGTACCTTCCTATATTTATGTGCCTGATTCTGTTTTTAAATGAGTATGAGGAAGGTAGTTTACTTTTTAATATTAGCCAATTTCTTTAGTCTCTATTAAAAAATTGAATATATTTTCCTTTTGTCTCATTCTACACCAGCTCTTTTGGTCTTCTAAGAAAAATAAATGGGTGAATATGTCTGAGGAAACTAATTTGTTTGTTCTTTTGTTGTGATTTGTTTTTTTGAAAAAATAATTAATTACCAAATGATCTATTCATGTAATATACCTTTCTACAAGGTAAGTTTTCCAATTTAATTAAGAGAAGGGGGTTCTGGGGATATAGCTCAGTTTGTAGAGTGCTTGCATTGCATGAACAAGGCCCTGGGTTTGATCCCCAGCACCAAAAAAATCAGGATAAGGAGGCCTGGGATCAATTTATCTATCAATCAGTCATCTATCTACATATATTAAGCTTCCCCAGAAGAACAAAATTAATAAATAATATATACAATATCATTATTGTTTTGGCTTTCTGATGAAAAGCTGGATAGTCCCATAAATGCTGTCTATATGCTAGAGAGCTGGGGAAACCAATAGCTGCTTAGTCTAAAAGGCTGGATGCCTCAGAAGAGGGATCAGGGATGTGGCCCCAGTCCAAGGCTGAAGTCCTGGAAGATCTCTGGAGAGTCACTGGTGTAAATGGAAGAATCTGCCAGAAAAAAATTCACCTGATGAAGAAGGGTTGTTGAGCCTGTATATGCACTTCCTCTCTCTTCCATTTCTTTTTGTTTTGTTTTATCTGGGACCCCAGACTATTAGATAGTGCCATACACATTCAGGGAAGTGCCACTCAATTTGTTTACTCTTATGTCAATCATTCCTGGAAGAAGCCTCACAGACACACACAGAATGCACCCAACACCTCTCTCTCTTTCTCCATATACTCATATATAATTATATGTATATAATTATATAATTGTATTTATATATATATATATATATAATTTTGATACAAAATTTTATCTCATTCACATCCCACATGGGTGATGGAATTTGAGTTTCCTCTGCATGAAGCAGGCTGGCTATAAAATAAAACTAAGAAAAGAAAGTGGCAACAAAAATCACAAAAAAGCAAAGGCAAGATGGCTCTACAACCTTAGGGGTCAAGCTTCCACACTGGAATGAGAGAGAGTAAGAGCCCACATTTGCTTTATTGTATGTGGGGGAAACTTCAAAGTTTTTCCATAGAATGTTCTTCTGCAAAATAAGGTAGGAGTTGGGCTGTCCATTCCCAATGGGTTATGCCTAGGAGAGCTAGGAAAGCAGCCTTCCTAGCCCAGTGAAGAATGAGGTCATGTGCTTTGCATAATCCGTTAAGTAGGAGGAGCCACAAAATGACTTGCAATGCCAAACCAAAATCTCCTTGGCTTGGGCTGAATGAAGACACTAAACAGCTCAAGAGTGGCTTCCCACAAGCATATATATTTAATTTTCCAGTGGTTACTAAGTTTCTAGTTGTGTGTGTGCACAACAAGAAAATTAGTAACCACTGGACAATAATTTACAGAGCCAGTGGAGACACAAATATGCAATTTGATGTTCTAGTGGGACATAAAGAAGCTTTTTTTTCCTCTAAATATATTTAGGAAACAGGCTTTGTGAAATAAGAGGATACATTGTCATAGCTGCATCTGCACAATGATGGGCATAGAGTTGTGGTATGTACAACAGTGTGCTAACTCTCTGGACTAGCACCTGAAAAGAAGGTGTGGCTTTCAGCAACAACAGCTAAACTACAACCCCATCAACCACCCCTCACCACCATCTATGGTGGTCATGCTATAAGGAAACTCTGTGTTAACACCATTACCTGCATGATTTTTTCCCATTTAAGGGTGAAAAATTTATTGAAGCTCCAGAACCATGGGGCTCAGGATGGAGGTCATCCTGTGATGTCAGAAATAGCTAGTTGGGGGGGACGGCTTTTTGGCTGGATTGGGATGTGGGGTATATGGCCGCCTGTGGCCAAGTTAGCAACTTGTGTGAATCATCTTCATGTGGTTGTATTTCTGGGTAAATTAGCTAAGGAAAAGTTCCAGCCCCACGATGAAGCATTGGGAGCAGATGGACTCCTTCTGGATGTTGTTTAAGAAAAGTTGGCATTCTATAGCAATCTGCCTGCAAAAATCACACATGCTGGACAGGCAGGATGCCCCTTTGTGTTGTTATTGGGTTTGACTTGGAGGGTGGTGGTCTTCCCCATCATAGTCTTCATATAGAACTATTGCTTGACCAGTTATTTATGGTAAAGAGGAATGTGTAAAGGACGATCTTTATTAATCTCACAATAACATTAGAGTTTGGCATTCATCAGAAAAGGAAATCAAGACTCAGACAGCCTGTGTTTAACCCTGTACTGGACATGGGATTAAAATATATGGGGCATGTTTCTGTGCCTGGGTTCTATATTTAGTCTAAATTGTTTAGTTTTCTTTGTGAGAGGGAAACATTCCAGAAGTGAAGAATGTTGTTTTTCCAGGCAAGCATCTGTCCCTCTGATTGATGCTTCAAGTCACTCTACTCTTAATAATGCCAAGGAAAGGATTTGTAGCCCTTGGTGAGGAAGTAGTTGAACTTCATGACAAATGAAGCAATGATAGAGCAGGGGCAGCCATAGCAGCTGGAACAATGATGGGGCAGAGTGTGATGCCTCCTCCAGTCCAGCTCTGCTTTGACAGGCAGCACAAAGCTGGACTGGTCTGCTAAGTGCCCAGTGATGTCATGCAGAAAATATTCCTAGGGTTTCAGCCATCTTGCTCTATGCATCATAGCAAGTGTCACAGGGGAGGCATTGGGGGTGGGGGGACAATGACTTTCAGAGAAGTAGGACTGCCAGGCACATGGATATACATGTCATAGAAGACAAGAGTGGCTGTGTCCCAGGAGCTAGAGTAATTAGAGAAAGAGAAAAAAGCCAATGGAGCTGGGAACATCAGAAACAAACTCATTAAATCTGGAATTTTCTTGGAATCTAACAGAACCAATTCCAGATAATGACTGATGGGATCCCCCCGCCCATGTTGCTGGTGTTTTTTTTGTAGAAGTAATCAGAAAAATAGCAAACTTCTCATTGTTTTTCTGAATGGTCTTCAATGTAAAGAGCCACTCAGCCTTTGCCTAAACAAACCTTTTTCATCAAGGCCCCTTGGGGTTTAATTTCTATATCTATGAATCTGATTGACCCCAAGAGAAGGCTAAAAGCACATACTTTGTGGGAAACCAGAATTTCTTCAAATTGACATCAGGAACTGACCACAAGAAGAAATTAAATGTTGTGAATGACCCAAAAGTTTTGAGTGGGATGGAGATTTTTATTTTTCCAGTGACAGGAAAGAGTTTGGAGCCCTCCATACCTCCCGTTTGGCATCCTAAGTTAAAGAAACACTTCCCAACTCATTTGTTTTTCTACTGCTGTGACACTGTGTGATTTAATTCTCTGAATAAAACGTTCTTCTGCAGTGTCTTTACATTCTTGATTGTGAGTCCATTCTCTTCTTAAATGAACTATTGATCAATTGATGCACTTGTTCTTTTTGGACTCCTTGGGAACAGTTATGAAGTCATTGTTAAACTCCTAAGTGGGTCAAATCAATTTTCCTATTCCCTTAGAATAAATATCAAATTCCTGTCTTCCAGGAGCCATAAGCAAACAGACCTCTCTCCATTAATAAAATAGAGTTTTTTTAAGTGTTATTGCTGGTAAGAGGAAAAAGTGCTCAGTTATTTTTATAACAATAAAATGTTCTAAATATCTCTTTGAACCTACTAAAATCCAGCTTTCACATGTGCCTGTCAAATTTCATTAATATAAAATGTCTTTTCTTGGAGAATGACTAATAATAAGCCATGAATATCTCTATTTTGGGGTCATCAATTTAGTGAATAAATATTTTAGAGCATTTTCAAAACATAGTTCTCCTTTTTAAAAAAATATTAATTTTTTTAGTTGTAGTTGAACACAATACCTTTGTTTTATTTATTCATTTTTATGTAGTGCTGAGGATGGAAACTAGGGCCTTGCATGCACTAGGCAAGCACTCTACTGCTGAGCCACAACTCCAGCCCCTCCTTTTTAATAGTCTTAAAATCTAGTTGAGTAGACTCAAGGAAATGATAGGATGGGATTACAAAGGTCATAACATTGGAGTACCACAGCAAGAATGAATCTGTTGAGTCAATGCTATGTTAGTCAGCTTTCCCTCCCTGTAGCAAACACCTGAGTTAATGAACTTATAAAGAGACACATTTTTATTTGGATTTACAGTTTTGAAGATTCCAACCCATGATTGGTTGACTCTGTTGCTTTATGGCTGTGGTGACACACCATAGTAGCAGTATGTGATAGAATAAAACTCCTCCCTCTTGCTGTTAAGAAAAAGAGAGGAAGGAAGGGGTCAGCATCCCAGAATCTCCTTCAAGGTCATGCCTCCTTTGACCTAAAGATCTTCACTGCTTAAAGGCTCCAACCACTTCCCAGTAGCATTATGGCCTGATCTAAGCTTCTAACATGTGTCATTTGGGGCCACTGAAGATCAAACTGTAACAAATGGAAAACATGAAAAACAGAAGTGATTTGAACATAGGACAAGTGACAATCTCAGAAAGTTCAGAAAAACAGTCCAATCCATTGGATTCAACTTCAGGTCTCGTTCAGATAAAATAAATAAGAACAAGGTGAGAATAGACTACAGGAAATGAATGAGATAGAAAATCCCATAGGAGTTAAATGCCATCACCAGAGATGTTACACATTTCTATACATAACTGAGTAATAATGATAGTTAATCTGTGCTAAATTCTACATGGCAGGTATTTATTTTCTTTTTCTTTTTCTTTTTTATTTATTTTTATACCAGGGATTGAACCCAGGGGGCACTTAACCACTGAGTATGATAGGCATTTCTAATCTTAACTGTGACAATCAATCAAAAGGTAAATTAACTCAATCATCATGGTATCTATTTCTTGGGTTAGCTATTATTATTCCTATTTTATTGATGAGATGTAATAAATTGTTGTAGTTTACAAATCAAGTAAGCCTTGAGGCTGCACTAAGCATCCAGTAGCCTAATTTCTGAGCTTGTGTTCTCAACCACTGCAAGACACTACCAGGGTAACAAAGGAGTGCCTGGAGCAGGCAATTATAGAAACATGGAGTTAAGAGATGGAGGGGGGAGCAGAACAGGCACAGCAATCCGCAGAGCGGCAGAGCCACCCCCCGAGCCTGCAAGGTAGGCAGACCTGCGACCCACCGGCAGGTCAGGCCCAACAACCTGCGGAGGGGCACAGCCGCCCCATGCGCCTGCTAGGTAGGCAGAACCGTGACCACCAACAGAACAGGCCCAGCGGCCGGCCAGACACCTCGCCCCGCCCCGGTTGGGGGAGGGGCAGAGCCGTCTGGCGCCTGCAAGGTAGGCAGACCTGCGACTCACCAGCAGATCAGGCCCAGCAACCCGCGGAGCGGCAGAGCCACCCCCGCGCCTGCAAGGTAGGTGCACCTGCCACCCACCGGCAGGTCAGGCCCAGCAACTCTCGGAGGGACACAGCTGCTCCACGCGCGTGCAACGTAGGCGGAACCATGACCACCGACAAAACAGGCCCAGTGGCCTGCCAGACACATCACCCCGTTGGGGGAGGGGCAGAGCCGCCGGGTGCCTGCAAGGTAGGCGGACCCGCGACCCACCAGCAGAACAGGCACAGCAATCCGCAGAGCGGCAGAGCCACCCCCCGAGCCTGAAAGGTAGGCAGACCTTCGACCCACCAGCAGGTCAGGCCCAGCAACCTGCGAAGAGGCACAGCTGCCCCACGCGCCTGCAAGGTAGGCGGAACCGTGACCACTGACAAAACAGGCCCAGTGGCCCGCCAGACACATCGCCCCGGTTGGGGGAGGGGCAGAGACGCCACCAGCGCCTGCTAGGTAGACAGACCTGCAACTGACAGAAAGGGCCTAGCGGCCAGCGGTGGGGTAGAGCTGCTGCTCATGCCTCCAAAGTAGGCGGACCTGTTACCACCGAAAGTACAGGCCCAGCGGCCTGCCAGCGTGGTAGGCACATTGCCCCAATTGGAGGAGGGGCAGAACCTACGCCAAAGCCTGCGAGGGAGACTTTGCAACTATACAAGAGCAATATAAATATATAGGGGGAAAAATCAATAACACAACAGTTTCACCAAGCAGAAAGAAATGCGATCAGTAAGAAAAGACAAGGAAAGAAAGGACCACAAGCAATGCAGGTCAACTCAACTTTAGAAGATGTAATATCTGCAGCAGATGGAATGTCAGATAAAGAATTCAGGATATACAGGCTTCAGATGATATGGAGTCTCAAGGGACATTAGACAGCAAAATCAGACAATGAAAGACCACTTCGACCACTTCGACAATGAATTACATAAACAAATCCAAGAAGCAAAAGATCAATTATACAGGGAGATAGAGCTTATAAAAAACAAACAAACAGAAATCCTGGAAATGCAGGAAGCAATAAACCAACTTAAAAACTCAATTGAGAATACTACCAGCAGAGTAGAACACTTAGAAGATAGAACATCAGACAATGAAGACAAAGTATTTCAACTGGAGAAAAACATAGACAGCTCAGCAAAGCTGTTAAGAAACCATGAGCAGAACATTCAAGAAATATGGGATAACATAAAGAGACCAAACTTAAGAGTCATTGGGATACAGGAAGGTATAGAGGTCCAATCCAAAGGAATGAGCAATGTATTCAATGAAATAATACGAGAAAACTTCCCAGACTTGAAGAATGAGACAGAATCCCAAATCCTAGAAGCCTACAGGATGCCGAATGTGCAAAATCATAAGAGATCCACACCTAGACACATTATAATGAAGATGCCCAACATACAGAATAAGGAGAGAATTTTAAAAGCTACAAGAGAAAGGAAGCAGATTACATTTAGGGGTAAACCAATCAGGATAACAGCTGATCTTTCAACACAGACTCTGAAAGCTAGAAGATCCTGGAATAACAAATTTCAAACACTGAAAGAAAATGGGTTCCAACCAAGAATTGTGTATCCAGCGAAATTAAGCTTCAGGATGGAAGATGAAATTAAAACCTTCCATGAAAAACAAAAGTTAAAAGAATTTGCAGCTAAAAACCATCTCTTCAAAACATCCTCGGCAAAATATTACAGGAAGAGGAAATGGAAAATATCAATGAAAACCAACAGCAGGAGGTAGTACAGTAAAGGGGGG
The DNA here is from genome assembly GCF_048772815.1 of Callospermophilus lateralis. Lineage (NCBI taxonomy): Eukaryota > Metazoa > Chordata > Mammalia > Rodentia > Sciuridae > Callospermophilus > Callospermophilus lateralis. Next base: position 38,965,947 of record NC_135323.1, read on the forward strand.
GGGAATGATCAAAGAGGAAAACAAACCATGTTTAGTAACATAAATAAGCAAATATGGCTGGAAGAACAACCCATATCTCAATAATAACCCTAAATGTTAATGGCTTAAACTCACCAATTAAGAGACACAGGTTAGTAGAATGAATCACAAAACAAGAACCAACAATATGCTGCCTTCAGGAGACGCATTTGATAGGAAAAGACATACATAGACTGAAGGTGAAAGGTTGGGAAAAATCATATCACTCATGTGGACTTCGGAAACAAGCAGGAGTGTCCATACTCATTTCAAATAAAATAGATTTCAAGCCAAAGTTAATCAAAAGGGATAAAGAGGGACACTACATACTGCTCAAGGGAACCATACACCAACAAGATATAACAATCATAAATATATATGCCCCAAACAATGGTGCAGCTATGTTCATCAAACAAACTCTTCTCAAGTTCAAGAGTCTAATAGACCACCATACAATAATCATGGGAGACTTCAACACACCTCTCTCACCACTGGACAGATCTTCCAAACAAAAGTTGAATAAAGAAACTATAGAACTCAATAACATAATTAATAACCTAGACTTAACTGACATATATAGAATATACCACCCAAGATCAAGCAGTTACACTTTTTTCTCAGCAGCACATGGATCCTTCTCAAAAATAGATCATATACTATGTCACAGGGCAACTCTTAGACAATATAAAGGAGTAGAGATAATACCATGCATCTTATCTGATCATAATGGAATGAAATTGAAAATCAATGATAAAAGAAGTAAGGAAAACTCATGCATCACTTGGAGAATGAATAATAGGTTACTGAATGATCAATGGATTATAGAAGACATCAAGGAGGAAATTAAAAAATTCTTAGAGATAAATGAAAACACAGACACAACATATCGGAATCTATGGGACACATTGAAAGCAGTTCTAAGAAGAAAATTTATTGCTTGGAGTTCATTCCTTAAAAAAAGAAAAAAACAACAAATAAATGATCTAATACTTCAACTCAAAATCCTAGAAAAAGAAGAGCAAAACAACAGCAAAAGAAGTAGAAGACAAGAAATAATTAAAATCAGAGCTGAAATTAATGAAATCGAAACAAAAGAAACAATTGAAAAAATTGACAAAACTAAAAGTTGGTTCTTTGAAAAAATAAATAAAATCGACAGACCCTTAGCCACGCTAATGAAGAGAAGAAGAGAGAGAACTCAAATTACTAGCATACGGGATGAAAAAGGCAATATCACAACAGACACTTCAGAAATACAGAAGATTATCAGAAATTATTTTGAATCTTTATACTCCAATAAAATAGAAGATAGTGAAGGCATCGATAAATTTCTTAAGTCATATGATCTATCCAGATTGAGTCAGGAGGATATTGACAACCTAAACAGACCAATATCAATTGAGGAAATAGAAGAAACCATCAAAAGACTACCAACTAAGAAAAGCCCAGGACCGGATGGGTATACAGCAGAGTTTTACAAAACCTTTAAAGAGGAACTAATACCAATACTTTTCAAGCTATTTCAGGAAATAGAAAAAGAGGGAGAACTTCCAAATTCATTCTATGAGGCCAATATCACCCTGATTCCTAAAGCAGACAAAGACACTTCAAAGAAAGAAAACTACAGACCAATATCTCTAATGAACCTAGATGCAAAAATCCTCAATAAACTTCTGGCGAACCGGATACAAAAACATATCAAAAAAAATTGTGCACCATGATCAGGTAGGATTTATCCCTGGGATGCAAGGTTGGTTCAATATATGGAAATCAATAAATGTTATTCACCACATCAATAGGCTTAAAAATAAGAACCATATGATCATCTCGATAGATGCGGAAAAAGCATTCGACAAAGTACAGCATCCCTTTATGTTCAAAACTCTAGAAAAACTAGGGATAACAGGAACATACCTCAATATTGTAAAAGCAATCTATGCTAAGCCTCAGGTTAGCATCATCCTGAATGGAGAAAAACTGAAGGCATTCCCTCTAAAATCTGGAACAAGACAGGGATGCCCTCTCTCACCACTTCTGTTCAACATACTTCTCGAATCACTGGCCAGAGCAATTAGACAGATGAAAGAAATTAAAGGCATAAAAATAGGAAAAGAACTCAAATTATCACTATTTGCAAATGACATGATTCTATACCTAGCAGACCCAAAAGGGTCTACAAAGAAACTATTAGAGCTAATAAATGAATTCAGCAAAGTGGCAGGATATAAAATCAACACGCATAAATCAAAGGCATTCCTGTATATCAGCGACAAATCCTCTGAAATGGAAATGAGGACAACCACCCCATTCACAATATCCTCAAAAAAAAAATAAAATACTTGGGAATCAACCTAACAAAAGAGGTGAAAGACTTATACAATGAAAACTACAGAACCCTAAAGAGAGAAATAGAAGAAGATCTTAGAAGATGGAAAAATATACCCTGTTCATGGATAGGTAGAAGTAACATCATCAAAATGGCGATATTACCAAAAGTTCTCTATAGGTTTAATGCAATGCCAATCAAAATCCCAAAGGCATTTCTTGTAGAAATAGAGAAAGCAATCATGAAATTCATATGGAAAAATAAAAGACCCAGAATAGCAAAAACAATGCTAAGCAGGAAGTGTGAATCAGGCGGTATAGCTATACCAGACTTCAAACTATACTACAGAGCAATAGTAACAAAAACAGCATGGTACTGGTACCAAAACAGGCGGGTGGACCAATGGTACAGAATAGAGGACACAGAAACCAATCCACAAAATTACAACTATCTTATATTTGATAAAGGGGCTAAAAGCATGCAATGGAGGAAGGATAGCATCTTCAACAAATGGTGTTGGGAAAACTGGAAATCCATATGCAACAAAATAAAACTGAATCCCTTTCTCTCGCCATGCACAAAAGTTAACTCAAAGTGGATCAAGGAACTTGATATCAAATCAGAGACATGGTGTCTAATAGAAGAAAAAGTTGGCTATGATCTACATACTGTGGGGTCGGGCTCCAAATTCCTCAATAGGACACCCATAGCACAAGTGTTAATAACTAGAATCAACAAATGGGACTTACTCAAACTAAAAAGTTTTTTTCTCAGCAAAAGAAACAATAAGAGAGGTAAATAGGGAGCCTACGTCGTGGGAACAAATCTTTACTCCTCACACTTCAGACAGAGCCCTAATATCCAGAATATACAAAGAACTAAAAAAATTGGACAATAATATAACAAATAACCCAATCAACAAATGGGCCAAGGACCTGAACAGACATTTCTCAGAGGAGGACATGCAATCAATCAACAAGTATATGAAAAAATGCTCACCATCTCTAGCAGTCAGAGAAATGCAAATCAAAACCACCCTAAGATACCATCTCACTCCAGTAAGATTGGCAGCCATTAGGAAGTCAAACAACAACAAGTGCTGGCGAGGATGTGGGGAAAAGGGTACTCTTGTACATTGCTGGTGGGACTGCAAATTGGTGTGGCTAATCTGGAAAGCAGTATGGAGATTTCTTGGAAAGCTGGGAATGGAACCACCATTGACCCAGCTATTCCCCTTCTCGGTCTATTCCCTAAAGACCTAAAAAGAGCATGCTATAGGGACACTGCTACATCGATATTCATAGCAGCACAATTCACAATAGCAAGACTGTGGAACCAACCTAGATGCCCTTCAATAGACGAATGGATTAAAAAAAAAATGTGGCATTTATACACAATGGAGTATTACTCTGCATTAAGAAATGACAAAATCATAGAATTTGGAGGGAAATGGATGGCATTAGAGCAGATTATGCTAAGTTAAGCTAGCCAATCCCTTAAAAACAAATGCCAAATGTCTTCTTTGATATAAGGAGAGTAACTAAGAACAGAGTAGGGACGAAGAGCATGAGAAGAAGATTAACATTAAACAGGGATGAGAGGTGGGAGGGAAAGGGAGAGAGAAGGGAAATTGCATGGAAATGGAAGGAGACCCTCAGGGGTATACAAAATTACATACAAGTGGAAGTGAGGGGAAAGGGGGAAAATATTATGGGGAGAAATGAATTACAGTAGAGGGGGTAGAGAGAGAAGAGGGGAGGGGATGGGGGAGGGGGGATAGTGGAGAATAGGAAAGGCAGCAGAATACAACAGACACCAGAATGGCAATATGTAAATCAATGGTTGTGCAACTGATGTGATTCTGCAATCTGTATATGGAGTAAAAATGGGAGTTCATATCCCACTTGAATCAAAGTGTGAAATATGATATATCAAGAACTGTGTAATGTTTTGAACAACCTACAATAAAAATTAATTTAAAAAAAGAGATGGAGGGGGTCACCATGGGCACAGAAATGACTTCCTGGAGATTGTTTTTTCTCCCTACAGACATACTTAACATTTTCATGGGTGGACAGTAGTTGTTAGTGGAGACCAAGCAAAACAGAGGCCAGAACCTAGAGTCCAGGGGAGCAAGTACCAAGCATTGTTTATAAGGCATGCTTGAGGCAAAATATTTGAAATGGAGAACTAAGGTACAGTCTGAGTTGAAAAAAATAATTCAGAGACAGAAGATACAACACATTGAATGGTGAGGAAGCAGAAAAAAAAGATCATATGATGAAATCAATGTGTTAGATAGAGAGGCAGAAAGATTTCTCAAAGGGAGAGACTTTAAAGAGATAAGAACAGAGGACCAAGAAAGCACCTATTCTAGATGAATCCTGAGAAGGAGGAGGAGGCTGCTCCACCAACATGAGCATGAAAAGACAAAGCATGAGGAGGGTTTGGCAGTCTTTGGAAAGGAATCTGCTAGCGGAATAGATCAAAGAGTGTGGATTCAGGAGTTAATGATATGAGAAAACTCAGCATGGTAGGAAGCCAGTATAGTGTAGAGGTCAAGAACAGAGATTTGAAACCAGACTTCCAGGAGAAAAAAACTGAGCTCTGATAAGCTACATAATCTTAGACAAGCTATCTACACTCTTCTATTCAACACCCTCATCTGCATGATGGATGGCATGTACATTTCTGTGCTACTGTAAGCCTTAAATGACTTGATACTTTACAGTGTGTGGAACAGTAAACAGCATACTATGGACTGTAAAAACATATTTGTTAAATAATTCAAGGGAAAAAAAATCAGGTATGATTGGGGCATATAACTTCTACAGTTTTCATTAAAAGTCAGATGAATGAGAGGTAACATTCAAATATAAGCCTGGATACTGACCCTTATTGGAAGCCTTGAGTTTTACTTAATAAATGTCATTTGTAACTGGGCATGGTGGTACACAACTGTAATACCAGCAGCTTGGGAGGCTGATGCAGAAGGATCACAAGTTCAAAGCCAGTCCCAGCAACTTAGCAAGACCCTAAGCAACTTAGAGAGACTCAGTTTCAAAATAAAAATAGTAATAATAAAAAGGGCTGGGGATGCAGCTCCGTGATTAAGTGCCTCTGGGTTCAATCCCTGGTACCAAAAAAAAAAAATGCTATTTGTATTGCATATATACCATATGTGATTTCCAGTTCTGATATATTGGCCTCTCTCTCTCTCTCTCTCTCTCACACACACACACACACACACACACACACACACACACACACAGAGCTCTCCCTCAGTATTCAAGACGGATTGGTTCTAGAATCCTCTGTAGGCAACAAAATTTGCAGATACTCAAATATCATATAGACAATGGCCAAGTATTTATAATAAGTTACACACATACTCTTGTACACTTTGACATAGGACTAGTTTACTTACGTTATCTAAGACAATGTTAATCTTAAATAAATAGTTGTATTATTTAGAGACTAATGACCAAAAAAAATAAGCTTATTGTTTAAAAAAAAAATATTTTCAATACATTGTCGGTTGAAACTGGGGATTTGGAAGTTGCCAATAAAGAGAATCAAGTTAATTTGTAATGTTTCATAATCATCTCAGTATCCTAGACATCCGTAATATTTAATAATATTTGCTAATGATGGTAATTCTAACAGTGAATGTGACTACATAATTTCATTACCTATCTTTGTCAAAGTCTTGCAATATAATCTTTTGTTTATTTTAACTTTGCATTTCTTCTCCTTGCTTCAATATTATCCTTCCCTCTCCCAGAATCACTTTTGGTGCATTACCATTAGCCAGTGATTAATGACCTATTATTCCTGGGTGTGGTAGTTTATACAAATAGACCAAGGTTTAGATTAATTATGTAGAATCTCTCAAGATTAAGAGGAATAATAGAAATAATAGGAAGATATTTTGATTGGGTGTAGAGAGGTGCCAACAAACCAAGATATTTCCATTATTCTTTGAAGGTTATGGTCTATATAGCCTGGGTCTGATCACTGAGATTTTTTCTTCCTGTACTGGGTAAGGCAAAAGGTGTTATGACTTGTATAATTAATTGAAGTGGAAAGCCTGGCAGTATTCTCCTTGTTGTTTGCCTTTTGGGTTCTACTATATTTCAGGGTCTGACATAAGACATGAATAATGTCATAACCAACTCATTAATAAAAATGAAGATTGTGACAGACGTATTACCTCTGTCCCCCATATCACCTACTAGTTCCTAATGACTAGAATAAACCAGAATGCCACAACTTTTTGGCATTCACATTGCTTATGAATAATAAAAATGCAATTCAAACATATGCTTTCTCAGGCTGGGGTTGTGGCCCAGCAGTAGAGTGCTCATCTAGCATGTGTGGGGCCCTGGGTTTGATCCTCAGCACCACATCAAATAAATAAATGAATGAATGAATGAATGAATGAATGAATGGTCTTGTGTCCAACTACACCTAAAAAATAAACATTTTTTTTAAAAAATATCTTATTTCTTCTCATTCTGTGATCCTCTCATTGTCTGCTCTTTTTCTTAATGCACAATGTGAATGTCAAATCTGTTTGCTTTAATTATGTTAAAAGGTTATGTTGGAAGGTTATTCATTTAGTCTTTAACCACATGAAATAGCACTTATACTATCATTGTCACTTTCTGCACTTAAACAAGAACTTGATTAACAGTAGCTAACCATGAGAAAATAAATGTTCACAGAAATGCGGATATTTTTAGTGCTTAAGCACTTGGTGTCACTTGTATACTCTCAACTACAATTATCTGCACCAAAAGAATGTGAAGTGAAGCAATCAGACGAAGAAATACAGGCATTCTGAGCAAAAATGGACAACTGTTCCTTCATCAAATAACATTCCTTTAAACAAAAGAGACATATCCAAGGCAAAGTTTAAGAAATAATAGTGAGTATGGTTGTTAAGCACCTTTGAACTATGTGAGAAAGCATCATTCTGCAATTAGAAGCATATGGAAATTGTGTGGGAATCAAATATTTGTAAGCTGAATTATGTTTTCCCATTGGCTTTCTTTCCAATTTTGGACATGTCCTACTACTTCATTTAATAGTTTCAGTTCTTCACAAGATAAAAGTTATTTCTGAGGGGGTGAAAATGTTCTGTTTCTAAATATAGTTTCATGGGAACAGTTCCATGGAAGACTACAGATGGAAAAAAGTCATTGTGGTATTTGAGATTTGACATTTTACTGTATAAAAATTATACCACAATAAAACAATAGCAAAAGTCACCATTATTCATCTTAATGTTGTTTCCAATAGCCTTTTGCTTTTGTAAACAGATATTTTGTGATTAAGTAATGATTCTACAGAGCATTTCAAGTACATAGATAAATGAATGCTAAATCCTTCCAATCTTTGTATGTGCTAAAATATGCCACGTGGCTAATTCCCACATCTTGGGACTGCTTACCATTGATAAAGATTGGAGTTTTCATATTTAAGACACCAAACTGGTGACTTTCAAATTGATGTGTAACCATTTTGTGGATTGTAATAAGTGCCCCATGAGTCTGAAGAGATTTCATGGAGGTAAGTAGGCATACTATTGACGAAGGAACAGTTGTTTTAAATTGTGTCTATTACTTTTATTTTAAAGCAGAAATATCCTCACACTGTGTAAGCACTGTTTGAATTCAATTATGTATGCAGATTCTCTTAAAGTCAGGCATAAATGCAATTTACCAAGTGACTTTTGCTGTCATGTAATCTTCCAGCCCAATTATTAAGTATGATCCTTAGCTTTTGTTTCTCTATAAACTGGGTGAAGATTATTCATTTCATTAAATATCTAACTCCTGGAATTAAAAGTTTGTTTAAAACAATTTCAAAGAAATTTTTGATGTGTGTTTAAAAAATAAAAAAGGAATAAAAAGAGAAAACAAAAATCACAACATATCCAAACATACTGTGCTTTATTTTGCCTTTATTAACTAAAATATTTGCCTCTTTCTCATCACCCCAGATAACATAGATCATTCCTGGGTTTTTATTTTTTTTTTCTTAGAAAAGGAAAATCATTTGATTGTACCTAAACTAATCTTTGAAATCAAACAGAGTATGTCTGGTCCTTACCTACTAAACTTTGATTCTAGACTACTGATGTACTCAGACTTCAGGTGCCTGTATATTACCTCTGGCTTTAAAATTTCCCAATTAATTATGTGCTTCCTAGAATCATTTAGAGGCTTTCTTTCTTCTTGTCTCAGCTCTCCAGAACTTAAACATTGTTTCATATATATATTCTTTAAGTTGTAGGTGAACACAATATATTTATTTCATTTGCTTATTTTTATATGTTGCCAGGGAACGAACCCAGTGCCTCACGCATTCTAGGCAAGTGCTCTACCACTGAGCCACAACTCTGGCCCCATAACATTGTTTCTATAATCTACCTGTCCTACAAACCAGCATAATGCTTGAGTTGACCCCCATCCAAAACCTTATTCCCAATTATTTGCGATATATGGTACAGCATTTTGTTTGCTCCTTTTCCACCCTATTGTTAGAAGCCAGAAACAATTCAAGTAAAAGAAGGTATTAAGTTTCTACTATGTGTCAGGTACCAAGCTAAGGAGAGGATGTATATACATGGAGGTTTAGACATAGTCTCTGATCTTGAATACCTCACAATACACTGCAGGCCGTATATTCATAAATAATTTAAAATATCATTTTGAATACCTCCCAGACACTAATGTTGTCAATTACAACATAAAATATAGAAGATAACTTGCTGCAATAATCTAAGATTAAGTCAGTATAATCTCATAGGGAAGAATTCCACATCAGAGAGTTAGATCAGCTCCAGAGATTAGACTACATTGAAGGAAAAGTCTAACATATATTCTACGAGTTTTCACACTTGTCTCTTCTGCTCTTGTGTACTTTGGTATTCACATTATCCTCAATCTCTAAATAAAGTTGAAATGGGAAAACGGAGAAAAAATAAAAATAAGCAAGCTTTTTTATTTGTGAGACCAGAAACTGAAAGACTATTTTTAAATAAACTTGATAGTGAACTCCCTTATGAGAATCCCTGTTAGGCTAGACAAAAGTATCATGAAAGATTGTTTACAGTAGCTTAAACACAAATGTGTGTGCATGCATTTGTGTGTGTGTGTGTGTGTGTGTGTGTGTGTGTTCATTATGAAGACAAAAATCAGATATCTTCCAATGAGTATGTTGCAAGCCACTTCCGTACATAGGGCTGTGACAGGCAGCTTCCTCTTCTGTTTCCTAAGTGCCTGATCGATTTTGAGTAATTTTTAACCCTGTTTTGTTCAATAATATACTATATGGGAGAAAATTGCTAGAGTTTTTCTTTTGTTTCTCTGGAGGAAGGAAAGAACTCCTCATAGAATTGCATTTTCTTCAGGATCCCCATTGGTAGTCCACAGTGGAGACCTGTAATAAGGAACAAGTGTAGAATAACAGCTTACATGAATGATGATGAGCAAGATGTACTGTGGATTTGGGAGTCATTGTTTGCTGCTGCTATACATGGAGGCCCTCTAGTGTTTGAGGAGACAGCCACCATAATTAAGGGCACTCTGTCAGCTCTGGGCATGGCATGAATCTCTCATGCTGTTCCTGTGCTGTGTAAGACACTATTGTGTCTCTAGGGCAGACCCAGGTGGGAGAAAGGCATGTTTAAAGTCAGCAACATGAAAGAAGTTTGCATTTGGTGCCAAAGACCAAGAAATGACAATTTAACATCAATCATCAGAAACAATTGCAAAACAACTAGATGTTTATACATAGAAGATATATTGTCTATTATGAGGCAAATGTATCATGAACAGCACCCTAACACTTACTTACTAAAATCTGAATAAGCATTATATCTCCAAGAGCAAATAAGTTTAAGCTGACGTGTTTGTCAAGATGAAATTGGATTGACCTTCAAGTGCCTTGTACTTCTAGGGTAGCAACTACAGAATAGCCTCATTTAGGGCTTCATTACCATAATTAGGAGAGAAACTTCTACCACTGTCTTGATGAGTTAGTTTTCATCAATAAAATAGATATAAACCTCCTGCATGAAACACATATGTACTCTCCTCTCACCATACATGAGATCTTAGAATCCCAGAGATCATCTATCTTTTGATCCCAAAACTTGCTCATTGCAGAATCACCAGAGGGCATAGAGCTTTTAAAAGACAGTTCCCTTTGCCTTACTTCTTGAATAAGTAGTTATATTTGTTTCATCATTGCCATAGCAAAATTATGAAAATCTGGTGGTTTAAATAAGAAACAATAATATTTTCTCACAGTTTCAAAGGACATGAATCAGAAATCAAGGTGTTGGCAGAGCCACGTATCTATGAAGCCTAAGGGGAATACTTCCTTATCTCCTCCTAGTTTCTGGTGCTTTCAGCAATCTTTGACACTACATTACTTCAGTCTTTGCCTTTGTCTTCACATGACTTTTCTCTTGGTTTATGTGTCTGTCTGTCTCTTGTACTCTTCTTATAAAGACTCCAGGTATATTGGATCAAGGGCCAACTCTATTCCAAGATGAACTCAGCTTAGCTAATTATGACTGCAAAGATCCCGTTTCCAAATTAGGAACTTGAGATAAAACCTAAACATACTTTTGGGTGGGGAGTAACAATTCACTCCATATCATTGGCACTAGGGTGAGAATCACTTAGGTGATTTGGCGATAGCCACATTGAGAACCATTCATAAACCATTCCAATTTCCCTGGGAAGTAGATATGTCCAGGGAGTTTGAGTTGATGGAGTAAAAATACAGATGAGTGATCTATGTAAAACACAATCCTCTAGAATCCCAAATTATTCATTATGATAACCATGTAGCTTCCTTCATCTTGAATGAGAATCACTTGATTTTCTTCAATTTAATCAAAATCTCTATATAAAATGTATTCTATTTTGAAACCAGTTACCTAACTTTAACCTAAGAGTTTCATTTTTTAAAAATTCTAGCAACAGTACTATTCAGTTATTTAAGCAAGACTAAATAGATTGGATGCATTTGCAACTGCAAAGAAGCACACAAATGCATAGACAGACACATTTATCTATGAAAGTGAAATACAATACTCAATGTAGTCTCTCAGAAATGTAGCTATTATTAAGAGTAATGCAAATTTAGGGCTAAATGTTACTTATTTTTTTAAAGCACTTAGAGATGTATAGTTATATGTCTACAAATATCAAATGTTCAAGTAAATGTACAATAGCCTAGTCCACTTCCTGACACATGTGCCTCTCAAATTTCTTTTTAGCTATGTTCAGGGAGTCATTAAGGCTTGTCAGGTATTAATAAAATGAATTCAGAAACAAAGTTTATACTTCCAAGGGGAAGAACATAAAAATATTTTCTGCACAAACAGAATTATATGCAATCACTGTCATAGAAAAGGGTAAAATTTGGGTGAGATTGTCACAAAATGGGCTACAAGAGCCATTGGAATATGGAATAAATAGGGACATGCTGGCATCAGTCCCATAATATGCAAAGATTCTATTAGCTTCTATAAAAGAATAAAAAATTAAAATTGAGATCTCTGTGAGATGATATTTGACCAAAGATCTTAAATCAGAACATAATTGCACTTTCCTGTCCTACTCCCTATAAATTAAGGAAATATCACTTACTTTCCTTATTTTAGGCTGAGTATCCCTAATCTGAAAATCTTGAATTGTTTTAAAATTCAAAACTGTTTGAGCACTGACATGAGCTTTGAGAGGAAAATTTCACATCTGGTCTATGCAATGGCTCATATTTAAAACACTGGTGAACTTATACTATTGTATACAATCACCTTCAGGCTATGTGCATAAGAGCATAAAGTGTATATTAAATATAAATGGTTTTTGTGTTTAGATTTGAGTGTCATCCTAAAGATATAGTTATATTTATACAAATGTATCAAAATTTTTAAAAAATCCAAAATCTGAAATGTTTGGTCCCAAGCATTTTGGATAGAGGACACTCAATCTGTTATATATATATATATATATATATATATATATATATATATATATATATATATATATATATATTCTCTGTCTCTGTCTCTGTCTCTGTCTCTCTCTCTCTCTCTCTCTCTCTATATATATATATATATATATATATAGAGAGAGAGAGAGAGAGAGAGAGAGCTATCTATCTATCTATCTATATACATATTAATAAGGATAAAAATTAAGACATTTGGAAAAAATATTTCCAACTTTAGATAGAATTGAAAGTAATATGAAAAAAGTCAGAAGTTAAATAATGAACATAACAAACAAAGGTACATTTTGTATGTGTATACACACACACACACACACACAACACAGGATTTTCAATTGCAGAGGCATACATTGGGACAATGTACTCTATGAAAACAAGTATTTACAATTAGCCTGTAAAATTATCATAAACAAGGACCCCTTATTTGTATATACTGATATATGGTTCTGAATATAGTTTAATGAAGAAAAATGGGCCAGGAGCAACTAGAGAATTTATATTCAAGAGAATTTGAAATTTGTGATATATACATAAAAATGTTTGTCTTTTCTGATCCTGACATTATCTCGGACCCTATCTCAAATTCATTCTTAGAAGCTATAGAGGTAAGCAACAATATGGCCAATCTGTTTATAGACTGGTATGACATGGGAAATGCATAAAGTTGTTAACCAAGTCACTTTATAAATGTCAGTGATTTGCCATCAAATCAAAGAAATAATTCTCAAGCAAAGTATCAAAATTTAGACATTTGGAGAAAGATATTTCTACCTTGAGAGAGAAGTGAGAGTAACATGAAAAAATTGGAAGTTAAATAATGAACATAACAAAAAAGAGTACATTTTGTGTACAGTGGGTCAGAAATAAAGAGTAGAGGTCAAGTCTTCTCAGAAGTCTGGTGAGTTGAAAGTGTCTGAGTGAGGTTCATTGACCCCAGAGACTAGCCTCAGAAGCCTCTGTCACATTTGTAATGATAAAATTGTCCACAATGGCTGAGTCAGAATATTGGTTCTTTGCACATATTATTGAATTCTCCCCCATGCTTCTTATGAACACTGACATTTAAAAGACAGTGCTTGGGTTTTATAGTACATAAAGAGGTTCAGAGGTGACAGCTATAAAAATATAGGGAAACCCACTAGGATGGAACTGAGTGAGAAATTATAGTATGTAATTGAAAAGTGTTATATGAATTTCCTTAAAGAAATAAAAAAGGTAAAGAAAAAAGAGCAAGTTTATGAGCTAACACCTGATTCCAGTAAAGAAAAATGAATTCAGTGATTTAGAGGCAGCTGCTCAAAGTTCAACCAGAAAGGTGCCTTGGGATGTATCCTTCTGACAGAATTCCACACTCTTGAATATGCTTGAGCAAAGATGCAGCTTTGAATGAAAAACAGGAAAAATATGATGAATATTCATGGGAGAGGGGAAGAAAAATGTTATTCATAAAAAGGCAGAGATGGACTGGGACTGTGGCTCAGCAATAGTACCCTTGCCCACAAAAAGCATTCGTTTACAGGAACATTTTGAATTTTAGTTTAGTATGTGTGAGGCACTGGATTCTATTCTCAACACGATGTACAAATAAATAAAATAAAGATCTATTAACTAAGAAAAAATTTTAAAAAGGAAAAAAAATAAAATAAAAAGGCAGAGAGGAGACATTAGAAATTAGATATGAGTGATATCTAATGATACCGCATAGTCAAATCTTGGAAGACTATTTAGATAGTGTTTGAACATCACAGAATGAACATAATATAAACCTAAATGATAGGAGCCAAACATTCGATGTGGCCTGTTCATGAAATCAAGAGATGTGGTAAATACAAGATGTATGAAGTTGCTGCTAGTGTAACATGGTATTCTGTTGTACAGTAAACATTTTTCTAAATAAAGGAGTACCTTCTAATATAACATACCAAATATAGTAAATGCATAAATCATTTATGGTCATTTTTAAATTATCAAGTACTATGTATCATACATAATATATATGTGCTATCATTTTATATAGAGTTGTCAGTGTTGTTTACATCAGTACCACCACAAACATCTGGGTAGTACATTGTGCTACAAAGTTACAATAGCCATGACATCACTAAGCCACAGGAATTTTTCAGTATTAAAAAAACATTACTTTATGTACAAAATTTGAAAAATTAAAAATATTATGGAACCACAGTTGTATGATGTGTTGACTAAAATGTTCTAATGTGAAACATGACTATATTAACAGGTAAATTGCAGCAATTCTTATGAGTAATGGTATCAACTTAATTCCAGACATAACATTAGGCATAGTTATGTACAGAGCTTTGTGTTATAGACCTAGGGTACCAGTTCCTCTTCTTCATAATCTCCATCTCTAGAGTTAGCAGATATTTAAGCACAAAAATACCCGTTGCTATATTTTGGATTTTGAATGTCCACAGGTATCCAGCCAGTGGCGCTATTGGGATATGGTGGAACCTTTAGGAGGTGGGGCCTAGTGGGGGAAGTCAGGTTATTTGGAGCCTGCCCTTAAAGGAAGTATGAGAAGCCTGGCTGCTCCTCTTCCCCTCTCTGCAGGGAATGTTTAGTGGAGGCAGGGTCATTGGAGACAAGCTGCTCCTTTCCATCTGCATGTGCATTTGGCTGCTGGGGGCCTGGAGGCTGGTGGCCTTTCTTGGCCTTGTCATCCATGGCACTCTTACTGTCCAACTTAGCAGAGCTTCCACCTGTCTTTTTAGACAGCAAAGTTGTCTTGCCGAGGTCCGTCGACCACCTAGTTTCCTTCTGCTTTAAGGCTGACTTGAAGAAGGACAGCCTCTCGTCCTCAGACTTGCTGTCCCTCTTCAAACCACACCATATGCTCATGCTGGGGGATGCAGGCTGGCCATGGAGGAGCTCCGCACATGATTGCCAATACCTCTGCCCTCCCTGGCTCTGGCCTGGCTCACCTGAGGGGAGCTGGGTTTGGAGATGGAGGTGGCAGTGGCTCTGTCAGATCCCAGGCTTTGTCTGGAGCCCTCCCTACTCAATGTCTGGTCTGAAGTCCTGTTCTTCCCAAGAGGGAAGGGGCCCTGAGTAGCAGAGCCTGAGCGTTTGTTTGTTTGTTTGTTTGTTTTGTATTGTTTTTTGGCAGATGTAGAGAAAGCAATGTAATCGAGTGCAGAAGCCAATTTCTGTTTTTGTGGTGAGGGAGATGATGTGGAATCATGGGACTTGGGGGTTGACTCCTTTTTGAGCTGGGCAGGAGCAGGGAATGAGTGCCTTCCACTGCCTCTGGAAGAATCTGCTTTGCTTTGAGAGCAAGAAGGCTTTAGAGAAACTTTTACAGGAACAGGAGAAGAAGGGGATGTATTTCAAAGAGATGATTCTTGGCTTGCCAAGGCTGCTCTCCCCTTCCACATGCTTTTATCTGGCTCAGAAGTGCCTTTGGAGCTGGGGGACCACTTGGGGTGCTCTCTGGTTTCTTTGTGAGGGAGCCTTGGTGGCCTGATTTCACTTCTTTGACTGGAGAGCTGTCTACGGAATCACTCTGATCCATTTAAGCAATATGCTTATTGTTATCAAATGCATGGGAGACAGGAGGTAAGCGATGCCCTTGTGCTAAGTTTTTGCTCTGCATATCTACAACACTGGAGTTCAATTTGCAGGTATCTGGCTTGTCTCTGAACACACTCTCCATGACAGCCAGGGGAGCTTGGCTCACAGCCTTGTGTTCTCTGCAATTATCACTTGCTTCCTGATAACTGCTGGAAAGGTTCCTCAAGTTGCCAAAGAAAGAGGTGGAGAGAGACCTTATCATCCACTGCCTCCCTCTTCTCTAAGGTGGAGGCAGAGCTGTTGAGACCAAGTCCTCTGAGAATGAGCACATCTGCAGCTTCGCAGACAGGGACCAAGAAGGTCTCATGCAATTTTCATTAATAGCCAAGGAGCTGGTCACAGACGATCTGGAGGACAAGCTCTGGATCTGGACACTCCTCACAAATGGCCAAGTTGAAAAGCAACCATCATCTTCACTCCTTTCCCCTTCATCTTCATTCCTTTCCCCTGTCATCTCCATGGACTTGGAGAGCAAGGCCAAGGAGGTGCATCTGGAAGAGGCTGCTGAAGTCTCACTGGCTTGCTTGCTCCCTGGAAGTCCACTCACCCAGTACTCACAGAGGGAAGAACTTGTGAAGCCAGCTACTGAGCTGTTAGCCAACCATAATGGAATGGCTGCCTGCCTTTGGTAGAAGAGGATATAGGCTGTCTGGGTGCACACCTCGTCTTCCGACAGCTGCTGTACATCACTGTCAATGAAGCAATACCAGAGGCCATCCACAGAGTTCTTACAATATGCTGTGAAGTGCCCCCCATGCGTGGTGCCATGGTGATTGCACACAAAATACAGGTCATAGATGTAGTCCTCAGGGTCCCTCCTGAGTCCATAGGGCTGCCTCCACAGGGACCAGTCAAGGGGAACTTGACCATACTCTGAAGTTTTACATTCCTGTCTCCTTCCTGTGGAAACCTCTTGAGGTGTAATGATGAACACAGCAGGCAGAGTCCACAGGCTCAGTGTGATGCTCCCCAGCTGCAACTGCTTGCAATGTGGGCAACAACAGGCATCATCTGGGGCCAGTCATTCCTCTCGCCCTGGCCCCTTTGCGCTGCATCCCAAGAGCTGCTGGGGTCAGGCGAGGGCTCCAGCCACCCCGCCCGGTACTGGCCCAGTGCCAGGTACTCGGCAAAGAGCTCAGTGTTGCTGAGGTACTGCATCATGGCATTCATGAAGCACGTGTTGCCATGGTTGCGGAGCCCCCCACCACTCAGGCACCAGTGGCTCAGGTGGGCTGTGCAGGCTAGGCGGGCGGTGCGTGCGGGAAGTAGCTGCGGAGGCCGCTGCGGTCTGGGCTGCACCCTCAGAGGTAAGGTGCGAGAGTATGGACAGCTTTTTGGGGACGTGGCTCATGAAGCTGCCTGCCTTACCAACCCGGGGGCTCGATGCCCCACACACCTCAGAGCGCTGCTGAGCCAGCAAGCGAACCTATTTCAGAATTTTTTCACAGTTATGAAAATCTGACTAAACACCTGTATCATACGACTTCCATTATGGAAAAATGTTAATTGAATACATATGTGCCACACACTGTACTCACTATGGAGATAGCAAGAATGAATGAATAATCTTCATTGTAGGATGGGTATAAAGCTAATGGCAAAGTTATGCATGGGGAAACATAATACAAGAACAAATAATGAACCCCACATGGAGAAGGAAACTTGCTGGAGTGACAGAGGAATCAAATGAAGAAATGTGGATGAGATGTGGCATAGTGGGATGTTTGATATGAACTCCAGGCTGTAGGGAACAACATCATGGCAAGACAACTAGGAAAATATAGACACAATGCCATTTCATTTTATATAAATCCAGATATGCAAATTTAGTGTAACAAAGTTTAAGAGGTAATAATAAATTATTACTTTATGAACAAAAATTGAAAAGTGAAAAATTTCCTAAATGTAAAAGATTATTAACTTTAACCTTGTTGAGTTAAGAGTTTCTACAATTTCATGTGACCACTTTAGCTGATTCAGAGAAATTTCTCCCTTCTTTTGTCAAAGTTTACCTTCAAATTTCTGTGAATGCATTTGGTGACTTCCATTCTATAATTTTAGTGTGCATAATTATCTTAGTCCATTTTCTGTTGCTATTACTGAATACCACAGACAAAGTAATTTACAAAGAGTAAAGTTTTTTTCCAGCTCATGTTTCTGGGAATCTAAGGATGAAGTGCTGCAAATGGAAAAGTTCTTCTTTTTGTTGGAGCCTCTTTATAGATTCTCAAAGTGGTGTAGGGCATCACAGGGTGAGGAAAAATGTACCAGTTAAGATTTATCTGCCTCTTTTTTGTTAAAAGCAGAGTCCCATTTGTTACAGTTCTACTCCTGTTACCTCATTTAACCTTAATTACCTTCCAAATCCCATACAAGGATTAAATTTCTAGCCTTTTAATAACTCACAATGGGGATTAAATTTCAACATGAATTTTGGTGGGGCATATGAACCATAACCACAACTCTACAAATTATTTCTCTGTACACTATAAAACCATAACTAAAATCCTCATTAAATAGTGCTAGTTGGTCTCAGGCTAATGCCTGAGGTAAGGTTTCCAAATCTGAAACTTTGAAACAGGATTTGAATGCAATAAAATAACAGGAAGAAGTTCACCAAACCACTATCACATGTTCTGTAGATTTAAGAAAATGTCTGGTATGAACTAATAACAGAGCTTCTGGGCAGAGGCATGTGGAGTGTAACGTGTTCCTCCAAGGTGAATCCACTGTTCCAGAATGCCATGATATCTATACAGTTTAGATTTATTCACATGGAAGAAATGTTATTAAATAATGAAACTTTTGAATGATGTAGGCCTTTGGAGCACTTGTGTAAGAGGCAACTCCCTGATGTTGACAAGAAGTACATAATCGCAAGCTACAGATAATTGGCTGGAGAAGAAAGAGAAAATCACAAGACCTTAGAAGTTATATGAAGCCTATGTAATTCAGCCTTTGAGTGAGGGAGGGATGATGGCAATTTTTAAAATATCGTGGCATGTCCAGATTTCTGTTTCAGAGAGATAATTATGACAACAGTGTAGGGGAGGAAAGACTTCAGGCTTTATGTCCTGATGGGGACCTGATTTGTGTTTAGGTCAGAAGATGGGACCTGTCAGCAGTGTCAGTTTGGGGGAAGAAAACACAATTTCAAAAATATTAAACCAGCCATTCAACAAGTAGTTTGTGAACATTTACTAGGAGCCAACAACCATTCTGTGCTTTAAGAGGTAAAATACAAAGCACTTGGGGCTTGACTAGATGTATTTGTTGAACAGAGTTAATAGCAATCTGCTAGGGGGAGAGAAGAAAAGGGGAAGTTCCTTTTGCCTCTGCAGTTTTACAAAGACAATTCAAGAGGATGGATTTTGAATTTGGTTATAAATGAAGAGTCAATTTTGAGAGGCAGATATAGAAGTAAAAGGATGAAACTGGCCCAGCAGACAAACAAAATTTTCCAAGGCCTGGGTGCTCCAGGTCAGAGCCTGTGAAGCCAGCTTATCTAATTCAGCACTGGTGTCCACTGGTGGTAATGGAAGATTAAGTCCATGTCAAGCAATATACTGGGAAAACCTTTGAAGGACAAGATAAATCCTTTGACTTTTATCCTGAATACAATGAATGGTCACTGGAATATCTCACAAGAAATTTTAAAAATGAGATGAAGAATATGTACTATTGAAGGAATCTAGTCTTGGTATATAGTTGGGTCCTCCATTTAAATATAAGTGTCATCCTGTATCAGTTATTCATTGATGCCTCTCCATATTTAGGCTATTTCTGGTAGACTGCGTCGATATTTTTATGATTCACACAGGGTATTATTATCTGGAATAGTGATTTTATATAATTCTTAACTGCCTATTTTTCTCCTATGTTAAGTATTGTGAATGGATTTGTTAGTTAGATTGACAAGATAGTTTGATGGAATTATACTTTTACATGTTCTAAATTATCATATTATGTTATTTTGTCTTCTTTGCAAATATGTATTCCAAATTCAATGCTGGTTACACCCAAATAAATCATTTGCATTAAATCAAACATTTCATTATTCTTCCTCTTTTTAAAAAATTATTTATTTATTTTTTAAAATAGCATGGCATATCCAGATTTATTTAATGATGTTTTTAAAAGAGGTATTTAATAAAAAAAAGAGACATTGCCAATTTCAGATATTTCTTGTCTTTTAATTTGCAATTTACACAATCCTATTTAAAGCTCATTCATTTTTATTCTAATATAATTAATGATTAAAAACATTTGAGAATCAATTTTAAGACTAAGATTAAAAAAAAAACTTGTTTATTTCTATTCAATTTCTACCTAGTGCTGTTGGAATGTTCTCCTGAATGTTGTGGTGGGTTCTTCCTTTAATCAATAGCATAAATTGTCTTTTTCAGAACTACTGCCTCTAGGAAATCTTCAAGGATTGATATTTTTCAATGCTTTTTCCCTTTATTCAGTGCCACTTAAAAATCTGTCATTTTTTGTATTTATAAGTAGCACCTATTATTTAGAAAGCAAAATTAGCAATAACACCCCTTCATCGAAGACTTTAAGACTAACCTTCCCTCTGACACAAAACTGCAAATTCACATAGGACTCAATCATTAATGACTGCACAGGAGATTAAAATATGGCAATTTACTAGACTGGATATTCTTTCTGGGTAAAAATATCCTGCCAATTATATTGAGTCTATTATAACATGCAAGGAGAAAATATTCTGTACACATGTCAATGTCTCCACAAAGTTCAAGGCCAAACCAAGCCCAAAGGTCAGAATAGGTTTTATAAGAAAAGTGCAAGAAGAGAAGTACTTTGGTTACCAGGGGACAAACATTTGTACCCTGAATGGATGTAAAGAGTTCAAAGGGTAAAAAGATGGTCACTTCTTTGCATTCTCCTCAGGGCTGAATATTCACTGTTCCTGAAGATGGTAGAAAAACAGCTACTTTATTAAATAGGGCAGGTTCCTTTGTTTTACAAAGAAAGAGAAAGACAGAAATGCTAAGGAGGCAGGAAGACATGGGGGTAGGGCAGGCTGCAAGCTTACTCTTGCCCTCTACTCACTTTTGAGTGCCTCAGACATGTGCACAGGACTCAAATGGCTTTATTTTTATCAAACTTCTTCTTTGTGGTGTTTGGCTCATTTTCTAGATTTGTCAGAGGAGCATTTTCTTCAGCCAAGTGTTCCCAGGTCAATAACAACAAAGTCTCATTGATCATTCTATTTTTCTATACATGTTGATGGAAAACTCCCCTCTGCAAGTGTTTCCTTTGGTATTCCTTGTACAAAATGTCAATCTTTCTGTGATCTATTTATACAGAGTATTTGTATATTTTCCATTTGTATTTATTTTCAGAAGGTTTCAATCCTTTTGTG
Organism: Callospermophilus lateralis; assembly: GCF_048772815.1. Lineage (NCBI taxonomy): Eukaryota > Metazoa > Chordata > Mammalia > Rodentia > Sciuridae > Callospermophilus > Callospermophilus lateralis. The sequence goes on from NC_135323.1 coordinate 38,987,312, forward strand.
ATCCACATAGAACAAGTAATGTTTGATGAGTGGTGGAAAAGAGAGTTTAAGGTGATAGGATTAGAAATGGATGCATAATATTGCTCTTGAGAGCCACAGCATTCACAGAAAAAAAAATCAAAGTTCCTAAATGACAATCAGGCTCTTGAATGTATACCCATAGAGATTGGAATCATACTTGTTTCAACTGGTGGCCTTTGTGACATTTTCAGAGAGAGAAAATGCCTTCCTTAAAATAACACACAAAAAGTGCCAACCTTTGGGAGAAGTATTTAGTTTAAGACCATGACATGATGATCCTCCCTAGAAAGAATTAACCTGGAAACAAAAGCATAAGTGTAAGCCTCAGTGTCCTAGTATTATGGGAATGGTGATTAGAGGATCTCATTTCCACACTAGACTAACACTGAAAATTTGGGACCAGTAATCCATAGAGAGGAGACACAAAGGAGCAACAATGGAAGGAAGTGAGTGTGCAGAGCAGAGCTCTCTCACTTCATGATCCTTCAGTCTCTGACAAAAATGGACCTGAAGATCTGACCAAAAAGAGACACCAGAAAACTAATGAAAATCAACAAATAAGAGCTTCCAATTAAGCTGCTAATTCAGAACGCAGCAGTTTTCAAAATAAATTGAGGGTTATCTGTCAGTTTTTCCTGAAATAAAACCCAGCCAGATACTGAGCTGCTTAAAATAGACTTATTCCTTAGGAATTACCAAAAGGAGAGAAGGACAGGCAATCTATATTCTGTGCTCTACTCCATAAGTGGCTTGTCTTACTGCCTTTTTTTGCACTCAGACTCTTTATTCCAAGACCCACTAAAAACACCGAAATCCTAGATGACTGCTTGTGTATACAAAGCAATGGCTAAAGAAATACATGTTTCACAGCCCATCCACCCAGGATGACTACATAGGAATGCCTTCCTACTGGGTCTCACCTCAGGGAAGTGAACTCAGAAAAGAGAAGTGGCAAGGTGAGGCTGTCAAGTCCTCTAGAACTGCATAGGGTTACACAGCGGACCTTCAGGAGCCTGAGAATATCCACATGTGCTGTAAAGCTGCTTGTTATAGTCAGGCAGAAAAATAAATGAAGGGTAGTATTGGGCTTAAAGGACCGGTGAACATTCCCAGGGATATAGGCCAGCAAGAAACTTTTCTATCTGGAGAGAGAAAATTGAATGAGGTAGTAGCAGAAAGGTGGAGTTTGGGGGTTTTTGCAACAGCTCACAAACAAAATGTTGATGGGCTCTTGGTTTCCAAACATAAGACTGAAAGAGGAAATAAAAGGCATGAGAGAGATGAAAGGAGAATGTACCAGAGGGCACACAGCCTTCTCTCTTGTTATCTCTACCAAATGAACCAGGAGAGGAGATAATTTAGTGCCTCCATTTAACCTTCATGTGCAACTTTAACTTGAGCTGTCAGTGCATATTCTAAAACATGTTGCCAGTAACTGGAGTTGACACTGACCTTGGCAGAGTTACTTAACAATTCTCTATCCTTCTCCACTGAGTCTCCTCCTTGGAGAAACTTCCCTTCTTCACCCAAGAAACTGCATCCTTTTGATTCCTCAAATCCTTCTCAGAAGGTTTCAGAGATTCTTAAGCCTTAAAACGCTATTAAATATAGCAAACATATCAATGTTGCAAGAAGGATTAAGAGTATGGAATAAATTTTGATGGGTAGCTTTGTTACCACATACTCTGTTGGTCCTTACTATTAATTAATTAGTTAGATAGACAGACACTTGCTTTATTTGATCAGAATCTTATGTGAGACCAGTAGGTGATTGATATTCCCTTCAGGATTAGGTTTGGTCCAGGTGCTCTGTGTCCTCCTAAATTTAGAAGCTAAGATGAATTTGTTCCTCTTTTGCTCTATAACACCAAGACATGCTCTGTAATTTGGGTATGTACGCTTGGCCTCCAACTGAATTACAAACAACTTCCCTGGAAAACCCTTTCAATTTAGTTAGAATTGATATTCCTGACAAATGCAGCATTATCCAACACATACAGAATAACAGCTCTGAGTTTTTAGGGGGAAAATCCATGGTAAACAATATTTACATGACTGTGTCAAACTTTAAAGAATGTTAACTGGATTTATTTACTCATGGAGTTCTCAAAACCTTAAATAGGGAATAAGGGGAGTAAATGAGCTCTCTGAGTCCTAGATCAGACTCTTAGTGACTTTGACTTGGAGCAAGTTATTTAATCTTTCTAAGGATTAATTTACTTATCTTCAAAATGAAGATACAAACACTTAAATCACAGAATTCGTCAGTGGACTAAATAAGATAAAATATCCAAAACAGTAAGATTTTTTTTCTATTTGTTTTGATATGTATTTTGTACTGCTATGCTTCTACATCCTCATGTAATTTAGATTATGTCTTTGGCATACTGAAAATGAAGATTTAATTTTAATATACAAACAAAGCAGAAGTATTGCTGTTCATTTTTAATTCTAGATAATCACTCTTCTATTAGATGCCCCAGTGGAAATGCACAGAAGATCTCTGGGAATTATCTGATCACTTTGTGCCCTTTTCATGTGACCTCAGTTGTATCCTCCACTGGTCATTGATTTTTCTATTGTAGTTTTATAGAGCTTTAAATGGCCCTGCACTAATGATGCCAATGTGTTTTAAAACACTGAAAGGTAAACTGATGCCTCCTACATACAGTGCACACCCTTCCTGAGAAATTAAATCCCTTTAGAGGCACTGTCCTTTGTTCTCATATTACAGTGAGTTGAGTTGCCTGACTTGCTACTCAAGATACATCAGGCTATCTGAGCTCTGAGTTCCCAGTCATATACTTTATATATTGTCATATCATCCAATTTATTCAGAGTGCAATAAAAATCTCCACAGAGATCACTACCTTGGTGATAGTTCAAATGTTAGTTTTAGCCCATGAAAAACTCAAAGTAAATTGTACATTTTTGGCTTTTCAGAATCTTCCCAACCTATTTCATAAGAGATCACATTTCAGAATTAGAGGGGATTTTATTTTTTTTATATAGGAATTTGTAAGCATGCCCTTTGGAAATAAGAGAGAATTGTGACTGGCACTGGGATGAAGGTAGGAATTTTGGCAATGATGGCTAAAGAAAATTGTGTAGCATTCCAGCAGGCACTAAGAAACCAATTTTCTGAACAATTTAGTACATTATCCTGAACAAAATTATTAGATATAATAAAAAGGAAAGGTAAAAGTAAACAAACAGATCTGTTAACCTTCTTTTTTGTTCATATTTTAAAACAATCCTTGTAAATTTCTGAATTTAGGTAGATTATTTCATAGACATCAACATTTTGAACACCTAGAAAAAATTGTAAGCTTAATTATAAAGATATCTATACTTTCATTTGTTTAGCCAATTTAAATTAAACTGTTTAAATCATGTGAATAAAAGATATTTGGATCCATTTTTTAAATTTTCATGAGCACTCCTCATAAATGATATATGGACATACGCACATACAGACACATAACACAAGTGTGCACACATAACATACAACACATAGCACAAGTGTGCACACATAACACAATAGTAGAGGCCTTGTAGCTTTTCACAGGTGAAATCTCCATTGCAATGTTTAAAAACTCCACAGTTGATAAAAAAATAGAACTCATCAGAAAAACATTAACCTAGGTCTGTATGAGCTCAAAAAATAAAATTGAAAAAAGCATCCTGGCTATCACCTGGGTTTGACTCTTCTTTTGATATCTCATCCTTCTTCCTATAACTTGCATATGGGTTTGAAGGTATTCCTACAAGTAAGCCTCAAGGTTTTTTACATTGGAAATAGGCCTTAATGGTGCTCATTATTCATTAGCCTCCAGGTGTGGGAGAACCATTGTCACAGTTGTAAGGATAGCTAAACTGGAGTTCTGGATATCAGCTGTTATGGATTTGAGCCAAATCATCTTCTTTTTGGTCTGTAGAAATTGCTTTAGTTAGTCTCTCTGGAATCCAAATCAGCTGCTATTCTCCCTGTGGAAACACACAAACAGACTCCCAACTCCAGACAATCACTGGGTCAGGACCTTTAATGATAATAACTGTAAGCTGATGCAGCTGTAATGAAAGCTGTAAAATACCAAAGCATCTGAAGGTAAATGCTATCACCATAATTGAAAACTGGTGTTCTAGATGTCCTGTGGCAGCACCTGCAGCAAATAGGGAAAAACTGATGACTCATTAGTTATTGGCATTGGAATGGCAAAACTTCAGGGGCGCTGGGCATGTCCTCCTCCCCGGGAAGCCCCATGGTGGGGGGGCAGGGAAGGGCCGGCAGCCACCTCCGCTGCTGACTGGAAAGTTCCTGCTGTGCCCGTGACCAGCTCGCGCACGCGGCAGCCACCATGCCGGTCCACTTCATGCACCCTCTGGTGACGAAAAGAGATTAGTAGCAGCCTCCTATTGTAACTCCTTCCCTGATAATCCTTCCTCCTCTGAACTTTCTTCCTCTTTCTGACTCGAGTTCCTAGGCTTTTATCAAAGTATGCTCTAACTGTTCTTGGTTTTACTGGGGTGCCTCCTTCCTTTAGCAATTTACTTAAAACCCTTTCAGTTTGATTTTTACTAACTTCTGATCCCATGTTTCCGTAACATAGACAACACAATACACTAAGACAAAACAAAAGAAAAACACAAGGTATCAATCTTCTCCATTTTCTTGAAATTGCCATTCGTCCTCTTGCCCTATCTGCTTCCTCAGAGTTGAGCAGCTTTCCTCCTGTCCTATCTATTTCTAGGGACAGGCAGCTTTCCTCCCATCCTATCTATTTCTAGGGATGGGCAGCTTACCTTGTCACTTACCCCTGAGCGTCCCGGAGTTCCCCTGAAAGGGCCATCATTTGCCACAGTCCAGCTGTGCAAAATAACCGGGAGGTGACAAGCAACTTGAAGGTTGAAGCAGGAACTGCTTTATTGTGGGGAAACTGAGTGGGAACTCAAGGTAGCGGCACCCAAGGTAGCAGGAGCCGCTTTTTTGTGGTACAGCAGATGTATATATACCTTACTGATTACACATAGCTTGTCTCAATTAGCATCATCTAGATACAGTAGTCAGCCAATAAGGAATCCTCATCATCTTAATGGCTGGATGGCTTTGCCTCACAAACCACTCCTCCTGGAAAACTGCCAGGTGCCATCTTGACTTGGTTGTGGCCCTCAACATCTAATAACACCCATTCAATATTTTATGCATTTGTCATATAAGAAATATTTACATAGGTAAAGAAAGAATCTGTGATGTAGGAAGAGATAAAGCAGAATATATTACCTGGGTTAACAATGGAGGAGATAATATAACTGTGTTCAACATCGTTACATTTTTGAAATGTTTGTATTAGTGCTTTATAGTTATACATAGTATTGGAGTTCATTTTGATATATTTATAAATACATATAATGTCATTTGCTCCATTTCAATCCCCAGTATTTTTCATTCAACCCCTCCTCCCACCCCTGATCCTCCTCCTCTACTCTTAGTCTTCCTTCTATTTAATTATTTATTTTTAATAGACACATCATGGTTTCATACACAAGAGAAATGCATGGGATGACTTGTGGCATACAGATACATAATTTAATGAACTTTTCTCCCTAGTTCTTCCCCTTTCCCCCCTCCCCTCCTTCTATTTTTGACATGTATGGTATTCTGTTATAAATAGGATGTGGCAAAAGGTTACTTGATGTGTAGAGTTTTTAAAGTGAAAACCACATCCTGTTGTCCCTACACTTGTTTCTCAGGTGTTCCTGATTCTCTTGTGTACCTCCTACACCTGGTCTACTGGGGACCCTCCTTTCCCTGTCTCCCTAATCCTGATGCTCCATCTCTTTTGTTAGTTATTTAAATATACTTTGGAGGAAAGTAATTCTTCCAGAAAGTGGGGATGAATTATATTCTCTGCCTGGAATGAAAAGGAAGAGAGAATGACTTTGGGAGGAAATGGCCCCAAGTCAGGAAAAATTCTAGGAGAAAGAGGAAGCAGTTATGAACCCATGCTCATCTGCACCATGGGGCTGTTATATCCCAACTATCAGCTACACACACACACACACACACACACACACACACACACACTGCTGATATTGTAAGCTATGAAGCTCAATTCCATTGGTTCTGAAACCTTGTATACACCAAGATTGTAGGCCCATCCCACCTTGTTGACAAAGTCCTCATCCCATAGCTCAGAAGACTTGAATCTGGGTATAAATCATCCTGTATTGGCTGTTGCTCCAGTACTTCCTCTCCCAAGTTTGCAGCAGGCTCTCCTGTGAATAAGTGGGAGGGCTCCCACATGGCAAAGTTGGTAGGCCCTTTAGTCTTGGGCACCTTGTTCTTGTGTGCCTTGGTCTTGCGTGCCTTTGTCTCAGGTACCTTGGTCTCTGGTGCCTTGGTTTTGGTTGCTAATGAGTGGATAGACCTTGCCTTAGGGTTGGTCTTTTTGGAGGTGCACACTAGGAAAGGAAGGCCAGAATGGGGTGTGAATTAGGCATCCCATGTTTAACCCAAAGACTTGGTAGTAGGCATGGTTCAGTGGACCTTATCTGATATGCCATGCATGAGGTCAACCTGACCAAAGGACCCAAGGGAGGCAAAAGTTTACCAGATGCAACATCTAGGAGAGTCAAGTGGGAGGACATTTGGAGTGACTGATATTGCATGCACTCTATCCTCCCGGGACTCAATTCCCAGGCGGATGGTGTGTTGTTTCTTTGGACAGACAAAGAGAGAAAGGAGCTCTGTACTAGGCTCAGTCGATAGGCAGTTCAAACTGGGGTGGGCAGGACCTCAGGTGCTAGGAGCTGTTCTGCTTGTAAGACCAAATCCCCCATACTGAAGGAAAAGTTCTTATTTGGGACAACAACTTGCTTTGGCCTTTGTCACCATTTGCACACTATCATGGGCTCCTATGGGAATGTGGGAACCTAATCTGGCTTTTGGACAGCCTCAGGGATTGGGGGCCTTGGAAATTCCAGCCTCAGAGTTTCAGGAGGAGGTTGGCACTGGAAGACTCCTGAAAGCTCATTTTTAGATTCTCCATCTCCTCTGCAGCCTCAAACTCCATGAACCTTGGTGGGATTTTGGTAAGGGAGGCACAGGCTGAGCTGAGAATCAGGTTGGCCATACCAGGAAGGTGCTTGTGTGGGATTCTAGGCTAGGGAGTATTCTAAGCTACCAGTAAGAAGCTGGTGGCAGGAATTGGAGCTGCGTTCTGGAGTGGGTCAGGTCAGTCCCAGGAGGGAACTGCTACATAGGAAGAACTGCAGTTCTCAGGTGCTAGTACATCAACTAGCACCTGAAGGGCATCAGCTCTGAGGGACCCAGGCAGGTCCCCCAGCTGACCCTTGTTCTGGCTCTCTCCTGTTTCTGCCAGGAAACCACACAATCAGATAAGTTCCAGAAACTGGTCAGAGGTATGATTTTTGTGAGGGAACATCAAGGGTCCTGACCCAACTCAGGGGTAATGAGGCTGGGACATGAGCCCTGGAAGGATCACCTGGGAGACCAGGTTACAGGAGGAGTCATGTGGAAGTGGAAGCTAAACTGAGAAGAGTGAGTTTCTTCCCATGAGGGCTGGTTCTTCCCTCACTTGTTAGAATGGCAAGGATTACATAGAGCAAAGGCATTAAAAAACAAGACATGTCCTTGGGGCATCTGAGGTGCTTGATGGCCCTGACCATGCACTCCCAACTGCCACCCTCTTCTGGAATATTAGGTTGAAGTAGTAGTCACTTTCATGATTTATGAGTGACCCCACCTTGTAAAGAGGTGCCAGTTCCCAGACAGGTGGCCTGAGTGAATTTAATGCAACTTTTTTCCCTCTACAGAGCCATCAAAACAGGATATTCTCTGGCTGGGCTGGTTACACATCCCCATCCTGATCCTGAACCTCAAGGCAGAGTTGGAATCAGGAGTATGGAGGCTGCAGTTTCTGGGATTGTTGCAGAGAGAATGCCCAGCTCTCAAGCTAGAGAGAGCCACTATTTGGAGAGCTAGATGTGGTGGAGCCAACACATAGGTAGGTGACAGGCTGTACCAGACCTTGATGTTCAAACAATTATCCCCCACAAGTAGGCTGTGGGTGCCACAGTCTGGCTGGGCAAAATAACCGGGGGGTGACAAGCAACTTGTGAAGGTTGAAACAGCGAGAGCCACTTTATTACGGGACAGCAGAGGTATATATACCCAACTAATTACACATAGCTTAACTTAATTAATATGATCTAGATACAGCAGTCAGTCATTAAGGAATCCTCATCATCTTAATGGCTTGCTGGTGTTACTTCACAAATCACTCCTCCTGGCAAAGTGCCAGGCACCATCTTGACTTGATTTGCATCCCCAACATCTGGGCCCTGAAAAATGTCTCACTTTTCTGCAGTGTCATGGAAGACCATTCTGTCAAAGTTGCTTGGGTGCTGACATTCCTGCACACCCTTCTTCAGGCCTTCTTCCATGGTTATGGTGAACTCCCATCAGGACAGAGACTAAAGCACTGGGCTGGAATTCATCAGGATCAGCATCCACAAGGTCACTCTCTTTTCTCAGCTTACCAAGCCAACATGCCTTCCTACCTTTGTTACATTTGCCCCATCATGATCAACTCAAAGTATTGGCATTGGAACTTCAAGACACTTAGACCAGCCTTAACACCAAGGGCTGAATTGACCAGTATGATTGTGCTTGGATTCCTAAATGATGCTGTACTATGTGCTGAATGTTTTTATTCTCCAAATTCACCTGTTGAAGCCCTAACCCCCAATGTGATCGTATTTGGAGATTGGCTTTAGTGCTTAGAAGGTTAGATGAGATCCTGAGGGTGGGGCCTTCTGAGGGCATCAGTGGTCTTCTTGGAGAAGGAAGAGACACTGAAGAATTATCAGTCATGTGAGGGAAAAGGAGAGCCAGCTGTATTTTCAAGCCAAGAGAAGAGACAGTTTTTATGGGACTTTGGGTCAGACACCCTTTATCTAGGAATGATGACTCCAGAACAGTGAGAAAGGAATGCCTGTGTTTTTGTTCTCATGTTCCATAGTGTCATGTGTGGCAGCCCAGGCTGACTAAGACAGTGCACAGAATGGACTGAGAGCACGGTTATAAACTGGGACAAAGATGAACATCCCCATCCAGTATCCAAAGACAGCTTCCCCATGAGTGCCACATCACCAGAGGGTCCAAATGAGGAGTTTATGACAATGTGTATGGGTATACACAGAGTACTGTCTTGGGGCCAGCACCCCTAACCCCACTTGTGGTTGTGATGTCCCCTGTGCTGGGAACAATCAGGTCTATGTGGAAGGTGAAATGACTGGGGGAGGCACCATTTTGGGAGTGAGACAGCCAACTTTAATTCCTGGCTCCCATTATCCCCAGGAATCACCTCTGACCTTGAGTCCTCCATGTGATGGTGATGATAATTGGAAAAAAAAAGATTGCCTACACTCACAGGACTGTGATGGGTCCCTGAGATAAGGCACATTTTATTCCCTGGTGTGAGATGAATACACCTGGGAATGTAGGTGTCTCAGCTTGTCCCCCACCCTCAGGACCTTTCTTCCAGTTCCCTACATCCCAGCCTCCTCTATGCAGCCCATGTTTTCCTCCTTGCAGAGCTCAAGAAAAAGCCTGTGGAGAACACTCACATGAAGAAGCAGGAGAGTGCTTCCACATCGGGAGTCTGAGGAAGGTGCCTGAAGACCAGGGTCTTGAAGTTGCCAGGGCTTGAAGTTCTCATAGATGCTGTGAGGTCTGCTGGAGTCATCTGGTGGCACCGCAGCTGGGAAGGTGGGGGGTGGGCCTGCTACATACAACGTACCTGGCCATTGGTGCGCATTCATTGGGAAGATGATGGGGGCCAGCTGGGCAAATGGTTGTGGTGCTGGAGGGCAAAGGCCCAGGTGCCAGTAGATCCCATAGTTTTTGATCCCCCCACTGGCTAAGGCAGGAACAGTGGTCCTCAGGGCAGAAAGTGCCATGAGGAATGGAGCAGGATGATCCACACCCACACAGAATACCCCTGGGGCCCTCCAGTTTAGGGGTGCCTGAGTGTGGGCAATGTTTTGAATATGAGGAGGCCCTGCTGGCCTCAGTTTTGGCCTATGTTGTCCACAGGTGAACAACCCAGTCACATATGATTGTCCAGGGTAAGTTGACAGCACCAGAGGTTTACCCTGGGAGATGGGTGCAGTCACACATGGTACCAGGAGTGGATCTCAGAATAGTTGGTGTGTTGGCACAGGGGCAGCTGGTAGAAAGGGCTGGCCTTTGAACGCAGACATGTGGGCACCAGGATTGAAATTCATGCCTGGTCTCTGTGATGCAGATACTATGGAGGCAAAGCAAAGGGGAGAGTGGAGGAGGGGAAATGGCAGTAGGATTGAGGCCCCCCAGTTCCTTAGTCAGTGGGACTCTGAGGACAAATGCTAAGAGCTCAGGGCCCTGTGGGCAGGGAAATTTTGCAGTTTGAAAATGTCTCTTAATGAATTTCATGCTGTGTTCCCTTAGTCATAGTTATACACAGAGAAAACTCATTTCAAGTACACCAGGATTCCCTGAATGCTATCTGTTGGCCGTGACACCTCAGCTTTCCCTGCGTTTCAGAGACCCCTTGTGCATCCTTTGAAGAAAATCTATTGGCCTTCTAGGTGACTTCCTAGAAATGGATCAATTTGACTCTGTTCATTGGAAGCATGCCCTGCCACATGCTCACCAACAGAAAAGGGATCTTCTCCAGAAAAGATGCAGGTACTCCAAGGCCACTTGTGAAGATGACTGTTTCTAAAGATTATTGCCCCATCACCTCCTCAGCCTTCCTTTTGCTCATACTCCTTGTCAACCACTCCACTTCTTTCCTAGGCTTCCACAAACAAGCAAAAAATACCTGAATTAGATCTCTGCCTAGCTAGAGGCTGAGGAATCCTGAAGTTCTCCCAGGAGCACATTCTGCCCAGCATGTGGGTGCTTCTCCCAGCACTTCCCACAGCAAACACATATGGGGGTCAGATTATGGCCACCTGTGTCCCTAGTATTCATTGGTTCCTGCCATGATGCAGGAAGCTCCTTTCCCAGGGAAGAGGTCTATGTGATAGACACTGAGTTCCCGAGATCCTCTTCTGGGCTCACCAGCCAAGGCCACTGAGGTTTATAAAGTTGATGCAATGGTGAGGATTGGGGTTTTCCAGAGATTTTCACAGACACTGGTCATTTTTATTGGGTCTGGGAAATGGAGCTATTCTGAGGTCCTTTTTCTTTGTGCTCCCAATAATGGAAAGGAAAGTGTCATACAGATTCAGGACTGCACTAGCTGCTACCTTTGGCAAGGTTGTTGGGAGCACATTCCTATTCACCAGAACATTATGCAGAGCAGTCAAAAATGGGAGGTCCATCACACTTCAACATTTGCATGTATTAATCAGGATACCTGACTAACTTCAAATGACAGTTTGAGTAGGGCCCCTTCCTAACTGTGTGCTATACTCCTTCCTGTCTTCATAAGAACTCAGTCATCTTCAACCTGATACTGCAAAATGAAGAATACCCCACATGGTGCTCGCTTTTCATAGAATAGCAAACCAGGGAGATAAGCAAAGTGTTGGTGTCAATGTAAAAACAATGAGCTAAGGCTACACACAGAGAGTGTGAAATTGATAACAATTCAGAAGACCTCACAGAGGCCTAAATCTATGTTGGTTGAGTTTCCTGGGTTCCCTGCCCTTCAGGAATCAAGGACACCTGCTGTCAGAATGGAAGATAAAATTTTCCTGGGCAAGAAGTTGGTGAGGTACCCTGGGCTGTGGCAGCTGGAGTGCCCTGCAGCCTCACTTAGAGGAAGTATATCACACTGCATTTGTGGTCATTGAGAACCCCTCTGGGAAGTTTTCTAGCTAAAAACATTTATATCCATTGCCCAGTTATGATCTGAGACTCTCGGTCAATCCTCTCAGAATGATATCATAGGCAGCTTTCATGTGAATGAAGAATGAACACAGGGTTCAGCATCTCGACTCCAGGGAGCCCTAACTGACCACCACTGAGACACCATCTGTGACTGCCTAAAAAGCCATGCAATGACCTATGTCCATTCTACCAGGAATCAATCCCTTGGCCTCTTTTCTTTCTAGGGACACAGTGTACTTCCCCTTATTTGTCTGGACTTGGGTCTTAGGAGTCCTCCTCCCCATCAGTAGTACCAGTCTTCCTGGGCTTCCTGGGCCATGTCAAGTGCATTGTCTAAGTCTCTTTTCTTTCTTTACTTCTGCTCAATGAGTTTAACACAGGGGAAATACACCATTCTAACTCCCCAGGATTTACAGGGTGACTGGCAGTCAGTTAACAAATCCCTGGCCCTCCAGGCTTACCTCCTTCTAAAGGTCAGGACACTGGACACAGTGTCTCACAGTCTCCACAGTGGGAAAAAGTCAATACAGGACCCAGAGAGTAACCTTCCTGTAACAGATACTCAGGGTCCAAGTGAGCCAAGCTGGGCAAAGTTTAAGTGGAAACCCCAGTGGAATGTTGGATCCAGACATTCTGCCGTGGGGGGTGGGGTGGGGGGACAAGGGCAGCTGGCCTGGATAGGGGCTGGGCAGATATTCCATGAAGAGCTCTGGTAGGTATAAAAGAACCTCGAGTTCCCTTCAGGTAATTCAGAAGTGACACAAGTTGTGTGTGTCTCTGGGTCATTTTGAAGTATTTTCTAAAATCCACAGGAGAGTGAGTGGTTTGACAGGTGCCCCTCTATTTCAACACCCCAATCGTCTTTGCTCCCCCTGATGGACAGGACCAGTGAGTCATGGCTCTCATGATCCACACAATCATGGGTATAAATAGTCAATACTCTAAACTGTAGGGTGTGGATTGCATTTTATGTATAGTGTGTGTGTGTGTGTGTGTGTGTGTGTGTGTGTCTGTGCGTCCACACACACACTTTAAATCCCATCCCTCCTCTGCAAAACACACACTTGGATGTTCATGAAGTATTCAACCCCTATTATGAGTCTTTTCAATGAATGGGGGTGAGGGACCATGATACTCAGGCACTAAAAAGAAGCTTTTTCCATTCTTCCTTCACTTGTTATCTATTATTTGATATCACTGATGATATAGCTGGTGGGGGACTTTTTATTTTTTTTTCACTAGTGATATGAAATATGCAGTATAGAAAAACTATCTTCTTCTATTCATTCCAATCAGTTCTTTTCTTTTTTGTAAATAATCCTTTACTGTAATAAATGCTGGAGAACAGATTTTCAAAGCAAGCTTTATTTGCTAGACCCAGGTCTAAATCAGGGGCCTTGCATACTTTTGAGGCTTTGCCACTGAGCCTCATCCCTTACCCCATGCAGTTTTGCACTGTTTCAAACTGCTAGACCAAAAGTGCACATATAACAACACTAGCCAAATTCAATTTGTTCAAACTGGCACACTGAAATGTCCTTTCATTCTACTATCTGACCATTGCTCTTGTAAAGTCCTGAACTAACATTGATTGCTGAAGGGTAAAAAAAAAATTAGAATTTTGAACCTGGATGTCTACCTAATCAGGAGCATTGTGGGAATGGCTAAGGAACCTGTCTGCCTCCTGTAGTGTTACCGAGATATTCTTTGCCAGAACTGTTCTTTAATGGAACCTACAGATGGACTAGGAGGAAAGCACACATTGCAGTTTGGAGAGTGAACACAAATCAAATGGAAGTAGTGTAAAGGGCTTAAAAACACTGAGTACATATGAGGACCTATGTTTCCAAGCACTGCAGCAGGGTGGTCTCTAATGCAAGCATGGCCGGTTTGTAACAGTGAAAATCACTTTGTCATTTCAGACGCTCCTGCTGAAGGAAGGGCTCTGGGACGAGGAACTGCCTTGCGGGAGACACCTCGTAGGCTTCCAGACCCCCTTCCTCACTTCCTGCACAGCACTCTCGGCTCCCCTCCTGCAGCCCTGAGGCATGTGCACATGCTAGGCTAGAAATGGCCCTTGTGGGTCGCCATCCAATGGCTCTAGCATCAGTTGCTGTTCCAGCGGGGCAAGATGAAGGCACGAGCAGGGTCAGTGGGTACCCAAGGCGGTTGGCTATTGTTCCCACGATGGCGTCCAGAGCCAGTCCCATAAGGCCCAAGGTACTGGACCACCAACCTCTCACTTCCCCAGTGTGTCCCTGCCCAGGCTTCCATCCACAGGGCAGTCGGCCTCCTTGTGAGTGTGTGTCTGCGCCGGGGACACCGCCTGGGCCCCTGCGCCTCGCTGGGCAGCCTGGGGTGCAGGCCTTCCCTCACTTCTGATGGCCATGGGCTGTGCCCCGACCAGGCCTGTGCTGTGCCACAGCCTTCCCTCCTGGAATGAGGGGCTTGTTGGCCAGTGGGGTGCCAACACCAAGACATGGTCCATGTCCCTTGCAGCCTGAGTGGCGCCGTGCTCCAGGGAACTTCTGCAGTGCTTGAGAAGTGTGGGCCCAGTCAGCAGGTCAGCAGCTCCTGTTGGTGTAAGACAAAGTGTCCCGGTCATCTTCTTATTCCCCAGTGAAAACTGTGAATGTCAGAGACACTGTCAGCCAGCATCCGGGTTGTCAGGCAGAAGGACGCTCATTTTTCCTGATGTTAGTGACTTTGCCAAAGGGAATACTGAGCCGCTTTTGCTGAGTCTGATGTGATCACATCAAGATTAATGTACCCTCATAGGTTGGCTGTTGGTGGAAGAGTCTGGACAAAGCAGCTAAATGATTACAGGAGAAACATTTGACCACAAGTTGTTTTGCAATTAAGAAATGCATATTTTATTATTAAATTTTACACAGTAAAATTGATTATATGCTCTCATGTGTATGTTGGTGGACTGTTGGGGGGTCCGTCCTTGTATGTATTTCTGGATGACAGAAAATTTTCCTTTCATTTTGATGGGCATGAAAATCGGGTGGTTGCTTGGATGAGAAAATGAGATGCTGTGCTGGTCCTGGAGGGATGGTAAGAATTCAGAGGGCTCCAGATGTTTTCACTGTTCCTTTGGTGGAGTGGTGGTGGTATCCATAATTTGTGGATATTACATTCATAATTTGGAGCTTGCTGTGTTTTTGATGGACTGACGAGGATGTGGTATATGTTAACAAGTGTGAGTGCTCTCTAGGTGGATACTTGAGATCAAGGGAAAGTGTGACTAGTCTTATGAGACTGATCAGGGTTTGCTATATTTAGAGGGCGTGAGAAGTAAGGGACATAAACTCAGGGAGTTGGGCTTAGGTGTTTGTAATTTGTTTTTTGTAACATTTCCCTGTGGTCTTCTTGTATATTTGTTTTGATCCATGAATTAACACATGCTGGGAAGTTTGTGTATAATCTGTATGTTTGCATATGAACTATGATAATGAATGTTTGGGTATATATCTCTGGGTTTGCATTGTGATTGTTATAATTGGGAAATGGAGGACATGGTGTTTTGGTATGTGGGATTTTGACTAAATTTTATTTTCATGTATATGTACTTGAGTGTGTGAAGACTGGTCAGTTACTAATTTTCTGGAGTAGTTGGATGAATATATTCACTGGGTGGTGTGGAGATGGCAGGTTTCTATATTTTGGAAGACAAGGAGATATTTCTTCATATTTGGAAGTGTGTGAGCTTGTATATGAAGATGATAAAATATTTTGTGTATACTTGGGTATATTTGCATATTTGTTTGCAGTGGGTAACCATGTAGACATGAGGTACTATGGAGAGTTACTTGTGTTTTGAATTTTTATTAATTACCACACCTCAGGTGTGTGTGTGTGTGTGTGTGTGTGTGTGTGTGTGTGTGTGTGTATTTGTATTGCAGGTAGTAATAATAGTTGTGAGGAGAAAAAAATTTTAGGTGTCCATTAGTATGTGTATATAAGGAACATGATAATTGATGTATGCTTTCTGGGGCCATATATATGTTAAGTAGAAAGTTATTTGTAACTGAAAATTAAGGATATATGTATGTGATGGATAGGTGACATTGTGCATTTACACAGAGTAGTTTG
The DNA here is from genome assembly GCF_048772815.1 of Callospermophilus lateralis. Classification (NCBI taxonomy): domain Eukaryota; kingdom Metazoa; phylum Chordata; class Mammalia; order Rodentia; family Sciuridae; genus Callospermophilus; species Callospermophilus lateralis. Next base: position 39,003,336 of record NC_135323.1, read on the forward strand.
GGAATTGTGTTTATATGTGTTAGGGATACATGATACAGTTATTTCTTAGAATTGGAGTAGAGGTAAAGTGTATTTTATTTTATTTTATTTTATTTTATTTTATTTTTTTATTGGTTATTCAAAACATTACAAAGATTGCAGAATCACATCGGTTACACATCCACATTTTTACATAATACCATAATAGTAACTGTTGTATTCTGCTACCTTTCCTATCCTCTACTATCCCCCCTCCCCTCCCCTCCCATCTTCTCTCTCTACCCCATCTACTGTAATTCATTTCTCTCCTTATTTTTTTCCCATTCCCCTCACAAACTCTTATATGTAATTTTGTATAACAATGAGGGTCTCCTTCCATTTCCAAGCAATTTCCCTTTTCTCTCCCTTTCCCTCCCACTTCATGACTCTGCTTAATGTTAATCTTTTCCTCCTGCTCTTCCTCCCTGCTCTGTTCTTGGTTGCTCTCATTATATCAAAGAAGACATTTGGCATTTGTTTTTTAGGGATTGGCTAGCTTCACTTAGCATAATCTGCTCTAGTGCCATCCATTTCCCTGCAAATTCCATGATTTTGTCATTTCTTAGTGCTGCGTAGTACTCCATTGTGTATAAATGCCACATTTTTTTTATCCATTCATCTATTGAGGGGCATCGGGGTTGGTTCCACAGTCTAGCTATTGTGAATTGTGCTGCTATGAACATCGATGTGGCAGTATCCCTGTAGTACGCTCTTTTGAGATCTTCAGGGAATAGTCCGAGAAGGGCAATAGCTGGGTCAAATGGTGGTTCCATTCCCAGCTTTCCCAGGAATCTCCTGCTTTCCATATTGGCCTCACCATTTTGCAGTCCCACCAGCAATGTATAAGAGTACGCTTTTCCCCACATCCTCGCCAGCACTTGTTATTGTTCGACTTTATAATGGCTGCCAATCTTACTGGAGTGAGATGGTATCTTAGGGTGGTTTTGATTTGCATTTCTCTGACTGCTAGAGATGGTGAGCATTTTTTCATGTACTTGTTGATTGATTGTATGTCCTCCTCTGAGAAGTGTCTGTTCAGGTCTTTGGCCCATTTGTTGATTGGGTTATTTGTTTTCTTATTGTTTAATTTTTTGAGTTCTTTGTATACTCTGGATATTAGGGCTCTATCTGAAGTGTAAGGAGTAAAAATTTGTTCCCATGATGTAGGCTCCCTATTTACCTCTCTTATTGTTTCTCTTGCTGAGAAAAAACTTTTTAGTTTAAGTAAGTCCCATTTGTTGATTCTTGTTTTTAACTCTTGTGCTATGGGTGTCCTATTAAGGAATTTGGAGCCCGACCCCACAATATGTAGATCGGAGCCAACCTTTTCATCTATCAGACGCATAGTCTCTGATTTGATATCAAGGTCCTTGATCCATTTTGAGTTAACTTTTGTGCATGGCGAGAGGAGGGGATTCAGTTTCATTTTATTGCATATGGATTTCCAGTTTTCCCAGCACCATTTGTTGAAGATGCTATCCTTCCTCCATTGCATGCTTTTAGCCCCTTTATTGAATATAAGATAGTTGTAATTTTGTGGATTGGTTTCTGTGTCCTCTATTCTATACCATTGGTCCACCCGCCTGTTTTGGTACCAGTACCATGCTGTTTTTGTTACTATTGCTTTGTAGTACAGTTTGAAATCTGGTATCGCTACACCTCCTGATTCACACTTCCTGCTTAGAATTGCTTTTGCTATTCTGGGTCTTTTATTTTTCCATATGAATTTCATGATTGCTTTATCTATTTCTACAAGAAATGCCGTTGGGATTTTGATTGGCATTGCATTGAACCTATAGAGAACTTTTGGTAATATTGCCATTTTGATGATGTTAGTTCTGCCTATCCATGAACAGGGTATATTTTTCCATCTTCTGAGATCTTCTTCTATTTCTCTCTTTAGGGTTCTGTAGTTTTCATTGTATAAATCTTTCACCTCTTTTGTTAGGTTGATTCCCAAGTATTTTTTTTTTTTTTGAGGATATTGTGAATGGGGTAGATGTCCTCATTTCCAGTTCAGAAGATTTGTCACTGATATACAGGAATGCCTTTGATTTATGCGTGTTGATTTTATATCCAGCCACTTTGCTGAATTCATTTATTAGCTCTAGTAGTTTCTTTGTAGACCCTTTTGTGTCTTCTAGGTATAGGATCATATCATCCGCAAATAGTGATAATTTAAGTTCTTCTTTTCCTATTTTTATGCCTTTAATTTCTTTCGTCTGTCTAATTGCTCTGGCCAGTGTTTCGAGAACAATATTGAATAGAAGTGGTGAGAGAGGGCATCCCTGTCTTGTTCCAGATTTTAGAGGGAATGCCTTCAGTTTTTTTCCATTTAGAATGATGCTAGCCTGAGGCTTAGCATATATAGCTTTTATAATTTTGAGGTAAGTTCCTGTTATCCCTAGTTTTTCTAATGTTTTGAACATAAAGGGATGCTGTACTTTGTCGAATGCTTTTTCTGCGTCCACCGAGATGATCATATGGTTCTTATCTTTAAGTCTATTGATGTGGTGAATAACGTTTATTGATTTCCGTATATTGAACCAGCCTTGCATCCCAGGGATGAATCCTACTTGATCATGGTGCACAATTGTTGAGAGCCACAGCCGAAGGGGCTCCAGCAAACTTTCAGACTGCCAGCTGATGATTGGCTCACAGCGGCCCCAGCAACACCTAGCTGATTGGCTCCTCTGTGGAGATGCTCATTGAGCTGTTTCCCTGCCCTTTCAGACTACCAGCTGATGATTGGCTCACAGCAGCCCCAGCAACACCTAGCTGATTGGCTCCTCTGCGGTGATGCTCATTGGGCTGTTTCCCTGCCCTTTCAGACCACGGAGCTGCTCATTGGGGGACTTTTTTGGCTCCGCCCATGCGACCCAGCCAATCGGCCTCAAGAGCAGGAGGATTGTGGGAAGAAGAGGTTGTTGGAGTGTGTGGCGTGTGGGAAGCCGGTGGTGGCAGTTGGGCTCTGAGGGTTTTTTCCTGAGGAGCTGTTTTGTTTATCTTGTGTGGTTCTAAAAATAAAGTTAGTTTCTTTTGACAAGTGGCTCCTGAATTGTGCCCAGCCAGACTGTGGCATTTGGTGGCCCGCACGGGGAGCGACTGAGGGTAAGTAAACCGCTCGCCCCTGAGGGCAGGGTGAGAGGATGGGGAGCCATTTTAAGATTCCTCTTTTGTTTTGCTTCATTTTTGTTTTAAGTTGCCTGTCCCTGGAGATGAGTGAGACGGAAGAAAAACCGCTCACTTCTGAGGAAAAACTATTTACGTCTGAGGAACAGATAGGGAGAAAGGACGGATGCACATGTAAGGAGGATAGAAAGGTTATAATGATTTTGTGTGGTTCCATTTTTATTTCATTCTGTCTCGGTTTTGTTTGGCGTCATCTTGTTGGGTTGTATTATAGTAGAAACACGGGATCAGAAATTAGTAAAAAACAAACCGAAAGAGTGTTAAGTAAATTGTTAGAGGAAGGAGGCATCCCAGTAAAATCAAGAGCAGTCAGGGCATACGTTGATACAATGCAAAAATGTAGCCCATGGCTTTTTAAGGAGGAGTTGTTAAGTATATCACAATGGAACCATCATGGTGAAGATTTAAAAAGAATAGAAAAGAACAGCCCAGGAACTCTGCCAGCTGGCACATTGCCATTGTGGACGTTCGTATCTTGTTTGCTTAGTCCAAAACCTTCAATTCAGACAAAGGTAGAGGAAGGAGAAGACATATTGATTCAAGTAAATGAGGAGGTCTCTCAAGTTAGTCAGAAAGAGGAAAAGATTCAAGGAAAAGAGAAGGTCTTTCGAGCTAATCAGACAGAGAAAGAAAGTTTAGAGCAGAAAAAGCCATCAGGGGGAAAGTTACAAAAGGAGACTGCTACTAAAACCTTTCTATCACCAGAGGGCTTACGTGTCCAACCAACAGCACCACCTCTACAGGAGACTGCTACTAACACCTTTCTATCACCAGAGGACGTAAGTGTCCAACTGACAAGGCCACCTTCATATGCTGAGAGGCCCCCAACCCCCGCAGTGGATAGTTCAGATCCTGAGACAGGATCTCAAGTATTAACATGCCCTGTATTTGAGGTAGGAGGGCAGCGAGTTTACCATACTTTAAATTTCAAAACAGTGAAGCAGCTAAAAGAGGCTGTGACAACCTATGGTCCTCAAGCACCCTTCACTGTAAGCTTGGTCGAATCCATTACCAACTTGAACATGACGCCAGCAGATTGGGCTAATATGTGTAAAGCTGTGCTAAATGGAGGACAATACCTGTTATGGAAGGTTGCCAATGAGGAATTTTGCAAGGAGACGGCTAGGCGAAATGCAGCAGCTGGTTATCCTCAGAGAAATCTAGATATGTTGTTAGGAAAGGGACCTTATGAGGATCAGCAGCAACAAATTGCATATGATCCTGGTGTATATTTACAAATTGCTGTAGATGCAGTTAAGGCATGGAAGACTTTACAAGGACATGGAGGTTTACAAGGTCAATTATCTAAGATAATACAAGGAACTAATGAATCTTATGCTGAATTTGTAGATAGGCTTATTCAAACAGCCACCAGAGTTTTTGGGAATACAGAACAAGCAATGCCATTAATAAAACAACTGGCTTATGACCAAGCGAATCGTTGGTGCAGAGATATCATTAGACCATGGAAACATGAAGATTTAAACACATATATTAAATTATGTAGAGACATTAATGAACAAGAGCAAGTCATGGCAGCTGCAGTAAAACAGGCTTTAGATGCCAGAGACATTAATGAACAAGGGAAAATTGTGGCAGCTGCAGTAAAACAGGCTTTAGATGCCAGAGACATTAATGAACAAGGGCAAATTGTGGCAGCTGCAGTAAAACAGGATTTAGATTCCAGGCCAAGAACATGCTACAATTGTGAACAAACAGGACATTTTAAAAGGAATTGCCCCATAGGAGGAGGGTTTAACAAAACTAGGTATCAAAGGAGTAGAATACCGGGTATTTGCCCACGATGCCGTAGAGGGAGACATTGGGCTAATGAATGCCGTTCTCAAACCACCATAGAGGGTACTCCATTATCAAAAAACGAACAAGGACCAAGTGTTTATCCACGATATCGTGGAGAAAGGTACTGGGCTCCATTGCCAAAAAATGGACAGGGGGGCCCAATGCTCCGGGGCCCAAAACCACAAATATACGGAGCACTGGAGGAACCCAGCAACCCCATCAGGGTAGTGCCCAGGACACATTGTCCATCAGATCCCTCATCAGACAAACCAGAGGGAGCGCAGGGTTGGACATCTGCGCCTCCGCCAGATCAGTACTAACTCCAGAGATGGGAGTTCAAATCATTCCCACAGGGGTGAAAGGACCTCTTCCCAAAGGAACAGTAGGCTTATTATTGGGACGCAGCTCTTCTACTCTAAAAGGACTTATGATAAGTCCTGGGGTAATTGATCCTGATTATGAAGGTGAAATAAAAATTATAGCCAGTTCTCCAAATGGTATATCAGTAATTTCACCAGGAGATAGAATAGCACAGTTACTAATAATACCAAGCCTACATGATAAATTTTCCAGTCGTGCTATAGAAAGAGGTTCCAAGGGATTAGGCTCCACAGGTGTAGATTGGGCTATGCTGTCTTTAAATTTAGATTCTCGCCCCATGCTAAAACTAAATATTCAAGGACATGAATTTAATGGGCTACTGGATACAGGTGCAGACCTTAGCATCATCTCTCATCAAGAATGGCCAAAACATTGGCCATTACAACAAGCCACTCAAACGCTTCGAGGCCTAGGAGTGGCGACTAATCCCCATAGAAGTGCAATGGTATTAGATTGGAAGGATCCTGAAGGATGTGAAGGAACTATACAGCCATATGTATTGGATTATCTTCCTATAAATTTATGGGGACGAGATGTCCTAGATCAATTAGGTTTGACATTAACAAATAACATCAACCAAAATGCACCCACTATTATGACTAGACAAGGTTTTAGGAAAGGAAAAAGATTAGGAAAACAAGAACAAGGTATAGCAGCACCAATACAAATAGATCAAGGAACAGACAGACATGGGTTGGATTTTCAGAAAGGGCCACTGAGACAATAAAAATTACTTGGAAATCAGAAAGACCAGTATGGGTTCCTCAGTGGCCCCTGACTAAAGAAAAGATACTAGCAGCCCATGATCTGGTCAAACAACAATTAGCAGAAGGACATATACAACCTTCTGTATCTCCCCATAATACTCCCATTTTTGTCATCAAAAAGAAATCTGGTAAATGGAGATTATTGCAAGATTTAAGAGCCATTAATAATGAGATGGTTATTATGGGACCTGCTCAATCGGGGATTCCTCAATTGTCTGCTTTGCCAAAAACTTGGTATGTTTTAGTTATAGATATTAAAGATTGTTTTTTTTCAATTCCAATTCATCCTGAGGATAGTCCACGTTTTGCATTTACTATCCCTGCACTGAATCATGAAGGGCCTGATCAGAGATATGAATGGAAAGTACTCCCTCAAGGGATGGCTAACAGCCCAACTATGTGTCAAATTTATGTTAACAAAGCAATCCAGCCACTTAGAAATCAAAATCCTGAACTACAAATATTTCACTATATGGATGATGTATTATTAGCACACAAAGCTAAAAACACATTGCTGGACTGTTATGCCACACTTACAAACTTATTAAAAAATTATAATCTAGAGATAGCAATAGATAAAGTACAATTAAATTTTCCAATTAATTATTTAGGAGTTCTATTATCCTCAACCATGGTCCGTCCACCAAAAATTCAAATACGAGTAGATCAACTCAAATCACTTAATGACTTTCAAAAGTTATTAGGAGACATAAACTGGATAAGGCCTTATCTAGGTATACCAACAGGAGAGTTGGGACCTTTATTTGATATCCTAAAAGGTCCATCAGATCCAAATTCACCCCGAATGTTAACGCCTGAAGCAAGAAAGGCATTAAAAATCATTGAAACATATATGGAAAATATGCATTTGGATAGAATTGATATAAGTTTGCCTTTATTATTTATTGTACTACCAACAAAAAATATTCCTACAGGAGTATTTTGGCAAGAAGGCCCATTATTATGGATACATTTATCTTATTCTCCTAACACTATTCTTACTAGGTATCCTGAGGCTGTAGGACAATTAATACTCAAAGGAATAAAAGCAGCAAAGGGAGTGTTTGGAATTTCTCCCAATAAAATTATTACTCCATATACTATGAATCAAATTGATGAGTTAGCTAATGAGTTAAATACTTGGGCAATAATCATGTGCAAATCTAATGTTTCATTTGATAACCACTTACCATCCAATCCTTTATTGTCTTTTTGGTCATCGCATCCTGTAATTTTTCCAAAAATGACAAGAAAAACACCTATCGGGAATGCTCCAAATATATTCACTGATGGATCAAATAATGGTACAGCAGCAATAGTTACACCTGATCAAACTTTTACATTTTTAGTACCCAAACAATCAGCTCAAAAGGTAGAGCTTAAGGCAGTATTACAAGCTTTTGTGATGTTTAAAAATTCTGTATTTAATTTATTTTCCGATAGTCAGTATATAGTTAATGCTATAGTATCCCTTGAAGATGCTGGTAGGATTTCCCCTTCCTCTACTATTTTCTCTTTGTTTTCCACTATACAAAGTCTAATCTGGGACAGAAAAGATCCATTCTTTATAGGACATATCAGGGCACATACAGGATTGCCTGGAGCCCTTAGTTTGGGCAACGATTTAGCAGATAAAACTACACATGACATACATATTTTCTCTACACTAGAAGAAGCTATAAATTTTCATAAAAAGTTCCATGTCAATGCTAATACTTTACAAAAGCGTTTTAAAATAACTAAGGAACAAGCTAGACAAATAATAAAACAATGTCAAAATTGTGTGACCTTTTTACCACAAGTTAATCTTGGAGTCAATCCTAAAGGATTGATACCTAACCATATTTGGCAGATGGACGTCACACATTTGCCAGAATTTGGAAAATTAAAATATTTGCATGTTACAGTTGATACTTCTTCTGGATTTTTGATGGGCTCCCTTCATGCCGGAGAAAAAACTAAAGATGTTATAGCTCATTGCTTACAAAATTTTGCCACTGTGGGCATTCCAAAACAGTTAAAAACAGATAATGCCCCTGGTTATACTTCTACCTCTTTTAAACAATTTTGCTCATCATTTGGCATTACTCATATAACAGGAATCCCATACAATCCACAGGGACAAGGCATAGTTGAAAGAGCTCATCAAACTATTAAAATGTACTTATTAAAGCAAAAAGAAGGAATTGGGAAGGGGTACATATTCCCCAAAGATAAACTTAAAATAACCCTTTTTACTCTAAACTTTTTAAATTTGGATTCATCAGGGCTTAGTGCTGCGGAAAGGCATATGTGTCCAAAAAATGTATATAAGCCCAAGGTACTTTGGAAGGATATTCTAACAGGACAATGGAAAGGTCCTGACCCAGTAATTGTCTGGAGTCGGGGGTCTGTTTGTGTGTTTCCACAGGGAGAACAGCAGCCGATTTGGATTCCAGAGAGATTAACTAAGGTCCTGACCCAGTGATTGCCTGGAATCGGGGGTCTGTTTATGTGTTTCCACAGGGAGAACAGCAGCTGATTTGGATTCCAGACAGATTACCTAAAGCGATTTCTACAGACCAAAAAGAAGATGTGATATCCAGAACTTCAGTTTGGTTATTCTTACATCTGCGACAGAACCAGAATGCTTTTTTCAATATCTATTTTATTATTGCCCTTTCCCATTTTTTTTTTTTTTGAGCTCATACAGACCTAGGTTAATGTTTTGCTGATCAGTTCTATTTTTTGACTATAGAGTTTTTAAACATTGCAATGGAGATTTCACCTGTAAAAAGTTATAAGGCCTTTACTATTATGTTATGTGTCGTATGTATTATGTGTGCACACTTGTGTTTTGTGTTTGAATGCACGTATGTCCATATGTCATATATGATGAGCGCTCATGAAAAAATGGATCCAAATAATTTCTTTTTTTTATTCACGTGATTTAAATGGTTTAATTTAAATTGGGTAAACAGCTGTTGAAGATTGTTTTATAATGTGAACAAAAAAGGAGGTTAACAAATCTGTTTGTTTACTTTCACCTTTCCTTTTCATTATATTTAATAATTCTCTTAAAGATAATGTAAATTGTTAAGAAAATTGTTTTCTTTTAATGCCTTCTGGAACGTTACATAATTTTTTCTTTAGCCATTATTGCCAAAATTCCTATCTTCATCCCAGTGCCGGTGAAGACAATGTAAATTGTTAAGAAAATTGTTTTCTTTTAGTGCCTTCTGGAATGTTACATAATTTTTTCTTTAGCCATTATTGCCAGAATTCCTATCTTCAGTGAAGACAATGTAAATTGTTAAGAAAATTGTTTTCTTTTAGTGCCTTCTGGAATGTTATATAAAGTTATATAATTTTTCTTTAGCCATTATTGTCAGAATTCCTATCTTCATCCCAGTGCATGAAGACAAAGATAAAACCAATCTACAGCTTCTGCAATAGCCATCACTGAACTGCTTGCAGAACTTGCCTGGACTATGTATCACTTATATGCATTGTGAACTCACTTGTATGCATTGTGAACTATCTGTTGGTGCAGCAACTTCTGGTAGTGTTGGGGTATTTATGCTGATGGTGTCATCGGTGGTACAATTTTTCCAAAAGGAGCCGTCAGCTGGCTTGGTGTATCTTCCTCCCTTCTGTTTGTCATGATCGTTCAGCTAAAATTTGGGGGCCAACAGAGGTGAGGCAAAGAACCTCACCCCCCTGCTGGTACGAAGACCTCTACACAGGTGTGGCTGTATACTGGACTAGTAGTCAATGACGGGTAAGATCCAATTACTATGGTACCAACCTAAGACAGGAGGCTGATGCCTTGAGGTCAGCTCATCCAATAACGGGTAAGAACCATATGTACTATTGGACAACCTAAGGCAGACACGGTCCCTAAGCCACATGCTTCTTATTTAAACAGAGAGGGGGAGATGTTGAGAGCCACAGCCGAAGGGGCTCCAGCAAACTTTCAGACTGCCAGCTGATGATTGGCTCACAGCGGCCCCAGCAACACCTAGCTGATTGGCTCCTCTGTGGAGATGCTCATTGAGCTGTTTCCCTGCCCTTTCAGACTACCAGCTGATGATTGGCTCACAGCAGCCCCAGCAACACCTAGCTGATTGGCTCCTCTGCGGTGATGCTCATTGGGCTGTTTCCCTGCCCTTTCAGACCACGGAGCTGCTCATTGGGGGACTTTTTTGGCTCCGCCCATGCGACCCAGCCAATCGGCCTCAAGAGCAGGAGGATTGTGGGAAGAAGAGGTTGTTGGAGTGTGTGGCGTGTGGGAAGCCGGTGGTGGCAGTTGGGCTCTGAGGGTTTTTTCCTGAGGAGCTGTTTTGTTTATCTTGTGTGGTTCTAAAAATAAAGTTAGTTTCTTTTGACAAGTGGCTCCTGAATTGTGCCCAGCCAGACTGTGGCACACAATCTTTTTGATATGTTTTTGTATACGATTTGCCAGAATTTTATTGAGGATTTTTGCATCTAAATTCATTAGGGATATTGGTCTGTAGTTTTCTTTCTTTGAGGTGTCCTTCTCTGGTTTGGGAATCAGGGTGATATTGGCCTCATAGAATGAATTTGGGAGTTCTCCCTCTTTTTCTATCTCCTGAAATAGATTATGGAGTATTGGTATTAGTTCCTCTTTAAATGTTTTGTAAAACTCTGCTGTATATCCATCCGGTCCTGGGCTTTTCTTGGTTGGTAGTCTTTTGATGGCTTCTTCTATTTCCTCCCTTGATATTGATCTGTTTAGGTTGTTTATATCTTCCTGATTCAATCTGGGTAGTTCATATGTCTCAAGGAATTTATCTATGCCTTCACTATCTTCTATTTTATTAGAGTATAGGGTTTCAAAATAATTTCTAATTATCGTCTGTATTTCTGAATTGTCTGTTGTGATGTTGCCTTTTTCATCCCGTAAGCTAGTAATTTGGGTTCTCTCTCTTCTTCTCTTTGTTAGTGTGGCTAGTGGTCTATCAATCTTATTTATTTTTTCAAAGAACCAACTTTTAGTTTTGTCAATTTTTTCGATTGTTTCTTTTGTTTCGTTTTCATTGATTTCTGCTCTAATTTTAATTATTTCTTGCCTTCTACTGTATTTGCTGCTGATTTGTTCTTCTTTTTCTAAGGCTTTGAGGTGTAGTATGAGGTCATTTATTTGTTGGCTTTTCCTTCTTTTAAGGAATGAACTCCATGAAATGAATTTTCCTCTTAGTACTGCTTTCATAGTGTCCCAAAGATTTCAATATGTTGTTTCTGAGTTTTCGTTTACCTCTAAGAATTTTTAAATTTCCTCTTTGATGTCTTCTTTAACCCTTTGTTCATTCAGTAGCATATTGTTTAATCTCCATGTGATGTAGGGTTTTTCCTTTCTCATTTTATTATTGATTTCCAATTTCATTCCATTATGATCAGATAAAATGCATGGTAGTATCTCAACTCCTTTGTAATTGCTAAGCTTTGCCCTGTGACATAATATATGGTCTATTTTTGAGAAGGATCCATGTGCTGCTGAGAAGAAAGTGTATCCGCTTGATGTTGGGTGGTATATTCTGTATATATCAATTAAGTCTAAGTTATTTATTGTATTATTGAGCTCTATGGTTTCTTTATTCAATTTTTGTTTGGAAGATCTGTCCATTGGTGAGAGAGGTGTATTAAAATCTCCCATGATTATTGTGTTGTGGTCTATTAGACTCTTGAACTTGAGAAGCGTTTGTTTGATGAACGTAGCTGCACCATTGTTTGGGGCATATATATTAATGATCGTCAAGTCTTGTTGGTGTATGATTCCCTTGAGCAGTATGTATTGTCCTTGTTTATCCCTTTTGATTAACTTTGGCTTGAAGTCTATTTTATTTGATACAAGTATGGACACCCCTGCTTGCTTCCGGGGTCCGTATGAGTGATATGATTTTTCCCAACCTTTCACCTTCAGTCTGTGTATGTCTTTTCCTATCAGATGAGTCTCCTGTAGGCAGCATATTGTTGGATCTTTTTTTTTAATCCATTCTACTAGCCTATGTCTTTTGATTGGTGCATTTAAGCCATTAACATTTAGGGTTACTATTGAGATATGGTTTGTATTTCCAGCCATATTTGGTTATGTATGATACTTAACATGATTAGTTTTTCCTCTATGCTTAGTTTTTCCTTTATTGTACTACCTCCCGTTGTTGGTTTTCATTGTTATTTTTCATTTCCTCTTCCTGTAATGTTTTGCCAAGGATGTTTTGAAGAGCTGGTTTTCTAGCTGCAAATTCTTTTAACTTTTGCTTATCGTGGAAGATTTTTATTTCATCTTCAATCCTGAAGCTTAATTTCGCTGGATACATGATTCTTGGTTGGAACCCTTTTTCTTTCAGCGTTTGAAATATGTTGTTCCAGGATCTTCTAGCTTTCAGAGTCTGTGTTGAAAGATCAGCAGTTATCCTGGTTTACCCTTAAATGTAATCTGCTTCCTCTCTTTTGTGGCTTTTAAGATTCTCTCCTTATTCTGTATGTTGGGCATCTTCATTATTATATGTCTTGGTGTGGATCTCTTATGATTTTGTATATTCGGTGTCCTGTAGGCTTCTAGTATTTGGATTTCTTTTTCATTCTTTAAGTCTGGGAAGTTTTCTAGTATTATTTCATTGAATAGATTACTCATTCCCTTGGTTTGGACCTCTGTACCCTCTTGTATCCCAATAACTCTTAGGTTTGGTTTCTTGATGTTATCCCATAATTCTTGGATGTTCTGCTCATGATTTCTTAACATTCTCGCTGAGCTGTCTATGTTCTTTTCAAGTTGAAAAACTTTGTCTTCGTTGTCTGAAGTTCTATCTTCCAAGTGTTCTACTCTGCTGGTAATACTCTCATTTGAGTTTTTAATTTGGTTTATTGTTTCCTGCATTTCCAGGATTTCTGTTTGTTTGTTTTTTATATCCTCTATCTCCCTATAGAGTTGATCTTTTGCTTCTTGGATTTGTTTATGTAATTCATTGTCAAAGTGATTTTTCATTGTCTGAATTTGATGAATAATGTCTTCCTTGAGACTCCAGATCATCTGAAGCATGTATATCCTGAACTCTTTGTCTGACATTCCATCAGCTGCAGATATTACCTCATCTAATGTTGAATTGACCTGTATTGTTTGTGGTCCTTTCTTTCCTTGTCTTTTCATACTGCTCATGATTCTTTCTAGCTTTGTGAAACTGTTGAGCTAATGTTTTTCCCCTTATATATTTGTATTGTTCTTGAATAGCTCCAATATCCCTCTTTTTCGGAGAAAGACAATGTTAACAGATCCCAATATCAACAGTACATTATCTAAGGACAAGTTTTCATTATTAATACATTTATAGTTAGATTCTAAGACTATAGATATTGGATTTAATTATTACTTAAGAATATATTCCTTAGTTTCATAAAAGGCATACCATATCTGGTGGCATATAGAAAACTTAATTTCAGACGAAGGATGTTATACTTAAAGAGAAAGGAGTGAGGGAATGAGGTTAAACTAACTTAGCACCTTTGGAGAACTCTAACCACTCGACTGGTAATTTATGGAAGAATGTATAGACTCAACCTCCTATTTAGATAGTTACCCTATGTATAGATAGCAAAAGTTAGGAGATTGAAAGTGGTATAGAGAGAATATGAATTAAAAAAAAAGAAAAGAAAAGAAATAACAAGGAAGAAAAGAGAAATAAGAGAAGGAAAAGGGAAGTAAGATAGAAATACAGAAAAAAATGGGGGGGAGGTGGGGTATATGCAATTCCTCTATATTATATTACTTTGGTAATTCAGTTGTTCATGCTCAGTTCATGGTTTCACATATGCTGAAGTTGTGGAAGAGAGAGAAGAAAAGAGAAAGAGAGGAAAAAAAAAAGTCTCTCAGAACACTGTTTTCCTTGCTTCCAGTAGGTGGCGTTGTCTATTCCTAGTTTGAGCCTCTGTATTCAGGGTGATGGGTATAGCCAGTGTGAAGGGAAATGAGCTTCCACCTGTATCTTCCCTACTCTAGTCTCTGAGGTAGAAACCAGGTGCCTCTACAGTTGTTGTTTTGTGTTGATAGCTACAATCCCCAAAAGCTTGTGGGAAATATTTTGAGTTATCGCAGCTAAGGGTGGGGGAGTTGGAAACCAGGTACCTGGATCAGCCGCAACTGTGCTGGTAGCCACACCCACTTTGATGGGTTTTAAGGGTTGATGGGCTTCCTGGAGACTAGCGCTCGGGTCGGGACCGGACTTCCTGCCCCGGTCTGGCTGAGCGGCTGGCGCCTTCCTGCTCCGGTCTGGCTGGCGGCTGGCGCCTTCCTGCTCCGGTCTGGCTGGGCGGCTGTCGCGGCTTCCTGCTCCGGTCTCTAAAGTGTATTTTACTTGCCCATGATTATCTGGGATTTGTAAGTGAGAATATGTGTATTTTATGATCTGGTGGAGCTAGATCTTGTGTGTGCAAATTGGTTTGTGAATTCTGTTAGTTTCTTCATTTTGAATGAGGTTGTTAGAAAAGTGTATTTGTTTGGAGAATGCTGTGACATTTCTAGATGTGGATAGGAATGTTTGGCTGGTGAGGTTGGCAGGGTGCTTTCTGAATATGTAGAATACTGTGTAGTGTTTGGAGGAATCTCTATATTCATGTTTTGGATATATTTCTGTGTCTGTCTCACCTGTGTGGAAATTATGTAGGTATTGATCCTTATATAGAGATTAATGTGTTCATGGTTTTTCTTGTGTGCTGGTATTGAACTCTGCCTCATGCATGAGAGATTAGCATTTTTGTGTTATGTGTGTAGGCACCCAAGTGATTAGGTGTATGTTTATGGATTTGTGGATGTGTGTATTTAGAATCTATGTGTATAAAAGATTCTCAGGAATTGTGTTTGTGTTTACTGTGGCATGAAATTCTTGAAGATACGTTTGATATTAGTACATGGGTGTGGTTCTGGTATATAATTATGTTTTAGTCTCATGCATTTGAGAAATCTAGGTTGTTGGTAGCTGACCATGTCTTGAATTCATGGGGGTTCCTGGGGTTCATACTCTGGCAGATGTGAGAGGTTCATAGTGTGCTTCCAAATAGATTTTATTCGGGTGTTGTGGAATGTACGTAATTTAGAACTGTGGGATTTTATGTGGGTCTGTTTTGTGTAGTGCACTCAATGACTGGTAGTATAGGATAGAGTCTGTGCTTTTAGGGTATTCATTGGGTATATATAAGCAGTGTGTTTTTAGGTAGAGTTATGTGCCCAGCCCATGTTGTATATGTATGTTCAATTGTGGGAACACACATCAATATTTAGGATCAATAGGGTATTTTTCTCCAAACATTCATGTAGTAGTGTTTTTGTATGTTTAAGGTGGAGATATCAGATATTCATCTGTTCAGAAGCCATGCTGTGCATTTTTTGTATAGAGATGTCAACGTGGTTTTGTTTGTGTATTTGTGGTTGGAATTCAGGTTAGAACTGTGGTAGTAGGAGCAAATGTGACTTCGTTTTGTTTTATGACTTCATCCTGTAAAAAAAACTATGCCAAGTAGAAGAGTCATGACTGGGACAAGATGTTCTTTTCCTTTTGCTATAGAAACTTTAAGAATACAAAACTACCTAATGGGGTATTGTTTTTGTAACTAGGGTAACAGGGCTCTGTTTTTGTAACTGGGGTGACTGGGGCTAACTGTGATTGGTTAGGTTTCCCTACAATTGACTGCAGTGTCCCGCTTCTGTAACCTGGCTTGCTTGCATTGGCTAGACCCCCGAACATCTCTTTTGCAGTTTTCAGGCTTATAAGGAGTGCCCTTGCAATTGTTCAGGGCTGATCAGGGGAACAGCTTTATGTTCTGGTCAGCCACCATGGGTATGCTTCAATAAAGGCTTGATTCGATTATACGTGAGTGGTCTGGAAGTCAGTTTATGACACCCTGGGACGAAGCTTTAATTATAACATTTGAGGGCTAGTCCTGGATCCATTTCTTCCCTACCCTCATGCCAAATTTGCCTCCAATGACAGGCCTTTGGACCTTGGCCCCAGAGTAGAGGGGAGCTCCTGAGAGACGTTCCTCAGCCTCACTCTGAGGATGACTCCTGTCCATCCTAGGATGCTCTGAAAAACCTCCTGCCGACCTGTCAGTTCTGATGAGTCGACTCTTCTCTGGGAGAAAAGGTCAGATTGGACACAGTCGCTTATACCTTCCCCAGGACAGGACAAGATGTTGTCACTGTCTCCCTGGAGGTCTCCCTGTGTGACCTCATCTGTCTGTATCTGGGGCCCACTGGAGGCCTCCCTGGGAGGCCTCATCTGTCTGGGGGCAGGACGAGATGTGGTCTCTGCCCCATTAGAGGTCTCTCTGGGTGACCTCAGCAATTATTACTTGTCCTGTGTCTGTTCTGCTGTTTGTCATTTCTCCAGGGTCTTCTTGCTGTTTTTCATTTGTCCAGTGTCAGTTCGCCGGTCGTTTGTTCTGTTTGTATGGTCTCTGCATATTAGAGATCTCCCTGTGTGATCTCAGCGATTGTTGCTTGTCCTGTGTCTGTTCTGCTGTTTGTCATTTCTCCAGCGTCTTCTTGCTGTTTGTCATTTGCCCCGTGTCTGTTTGCCTGCCATTTGTCTTGTGTTTATCTGTTTGTGTGTGTGTGTGTGTGTGTGTGTGCACACGTGCGTGTGTGTTTGTGTGTGTTGAATGCGTGTGTGCACCATTTTTAATACTGGGCATCCATGTGAATTAAATGTATTCAGACAACCATATGTTAATTTCTTGGAGATTGTACGTGTATTATGAGCGGGGCATCAGGGAGCCTTTGGGGAAAGTGTTGATCCTGGTCATTCTGATCCTCAACATTGCTCCTAACAGTAGGGATTGCAAACTGGTTTGTGTATTCTGTTAGTTTCTTCATTGGGAATGCTGAATTCTCAGAAGTGCATATAAATCAATAAAGATCCATAAACAACTGAAAATGAGCTGAAAGCCTGCAGAACCACTGCCCCACTACCACCTGTGCCCTGGGTGGTGTTCACTGCTGGAGATCAGGTAACTCTTCCCTATGGAAACCTGAGGCTTCAGGGCTAGTCAGGACCTCCAGGGGCTCCAAATCTCAGAAAAGATTTGAGTTTCTGTTTTAGTAGCTATGTTCCATTGGGTCATATGTTGAACTGCCATTCTTTTTTTTTTTCCTATTCTGAAGTGTAAGGATTCTCTTCCTGTGGGAAGCAAATCCCTGCTTCATGTTTGTCTCATAGTGTGGTGCCACCTTCTTTATTTTCTCTTTCCCATTGAGTGGCTGACCTATCAGCTGCATGCTCAAGGTGGCCACCAGGGGACCCTACAACATATTCTTCCTTTCTGGTACTCACATGAGGTTTTCTGTGCCTGGTTCCTTAGGCTGATTCACCTTCTGGCTGTGACCCAGGGATAGTTCTTGAGCACAAAGGTACATGTGTGTGAGTGTGTGTGTGTGTGTGTGCTTTTGTGTGTGTGTGTGGGTGTGAGAGAGAGAGAGAGAAAGAGAGAGAGAGAGAGAGAGAGAGAGAGAGAGAGAGAATAAGTAATAAGTGAGGGATTCTCAGTCCCTTCTAAGTGTTGGATAATCACCATCTGGGAAAGATTATGAGGTAAAGTTTGGTCTCAAGCGGATGGTGCTATTGGGAGGTAAAGGGAGGTTGTAGGAGGTGGGATGAAGTGGAAGTTAATCATGTCATTCGGTTGTTCTCTGGAATGGGATATTGGGACCTGAGCCTTTCTCTATTCCTATGCCCTTTCTTTTTCTCTCTGCTTCCTGGCCACATCGATGTGAGCAGTTTTCCTCCAGTATATTATACTGCCCAGCCTTAGGTCCAAAGGCAACAAGGACAAGAAATCATGGATTGTAAACTCCAAACAATGAGTCTAAATTAATCATTCCTCCATTCATGGTGTTGATCCAGATATTTCAATACTGTGACAGATGACTGATTAACCCAGAAAAAAAATTGCACCATGTTTTTGTGACCCTGCCTGGACATGTGACTCAGAAAGCTTTAGAATTGGTTTTAAGAAGATGTTGACAAAGCTTGGAGAAACAGGCTAAAAAAAGCCTAGAGTACTAGAAGAGAGCTTTGTGGGTGATGCTGATGTGAGGTCAGTCAAGAATGTGTGGGAAAATGCAGACAGTAGAGGCTGTGTCCGTGAGGTTTTGAGGCTGCATCCATGATGAAATAAGTAACTTATTGGGAATTGGATTAGAAGCCACTCATGATATTTCTGGCAAGAATAGGCCTACATTCCATGTCCTTAGAATTCATGGGAGGCTTTTTTAAAGGTAAGAGAAGGTTACACTTTAGAAATGAGTTGACTCTGGAAAGGTCAAGTTTCAAGCAGCTAGCACAAACTGTGTTTGATTTAGAGTTCCAACTATATCTACCACTATAGGGGAAAACAAAGTGAAACCCTAATAATTCAAATTGCTCCTGCAAACAAACGCTTAAACTTAGAAGAATGAAATTCGGGGGCCAAATGCGACTGGAGTACCAATCATTTCTGCCAAGTATCAACGAGATCTGGTGAAAAAATATTTGCTGAGATTCCAGTCAATTCAGAGTTCTGTGAAAGCTTGGCAAATGCTTTCAAATGAAAGTGTTTTTTTCTAGCCTCTGCTTATGGCTACTTCAATGGAGAACAAAGCATAGAGAGTGCACTGAGAACTAATCAGTGTGTCAAGTTTCAAGCAGCTAGAAAAAAACCGTGTTTGATTTAGAGTTCCAACTGCTTCTATTCCTAGAGGGGAAAAGGAAGTGAAACCTAAAAATTCAAAGATTTTCTGCAAAAGAATGCTTCAACCTAGAACAATGAAATTTGGGGGGCCAAGTGACACTGGAGTACCAATCATCAAGTATCAACAAGATTGGGTGAAAAAATATTTGCTGATATTCCAGTAAACTCAGAGTTCTGTGGAAGTTTGACAAACACTTTCAAATGAAAGTGTTTTTTCTTTGCCTGCACTTAGGGCTACTTCAACAGGGAACAAAGCATAAAGAGCACACTGAGAACTAATTGAGTGTGTGAAGTTTCAAGCAGCTATCACAAACCATTTTATTTAGAGTTCCAAAGGCTTGTATCCCTATAGGGGAAACGAAGTGAAACCTAAAAATTCAAAGTGTGCCTGCAAACGAATGCTTTGGGTAGAAGAACGAAATTTGGGAGGCGAAATGCAACTGGAGTACCGATTCTTCCTGCCAAGTATCAATGAATTCGGGTAAAAAAATATTTGCTGAGATTCCAATAAACTCAGAGTTCCATGGAGACTTGGCAAATGATTTCAAATGAAAATGTTTTCCCCTGCCTCTTCTAGGGCTACTACAACAAGGAACACGCATAGAGAGTGCACTGAAAACTAATTGAGTGTGTCAAGTTTCAAGCAGCTAGCACAAACCATGTTTGATTTAGAGTTCCAAATCCATCTAACCCTATAGGGGAAAATGAAGGGAAAACTAAAAATTCAAAGTGTTTCTGCAAACAAACGCTTCAACCTAGAAAAAACAAAATTTGTGAAGTCAAATGTGACTCAAGTACCATCCTGCCAAGTTTTAATGAGATCGGTTGACAAAATATTTGCTGAGATTCTCGTAATCTTGGAGTACTGTGGAAACATGGCAAACACTTTCAGATGAAAGTGTTATTTCCTTGACTCCACTTAGGTCTACTTCAACAGGGAACAAAGTATAGAGAGCACACTGAGAATTAACTGAGTGTGTCAAGTTTCAAGAGGCTAGCACAAACCGTGTTTCATTTAGAATTCCAATTGCTTCTATCCCTATAGGGAGAAATGAAGTGAAACCTAAAAATTCAAAGTGTTCCTGAAAATGAACACTTCAACGTAAAAGAAGGAAGTTTGTGGGGGGGAATGCAACTGAAGTACCCATTATTCCTGCTAAGTATCAATGAGATTGGGTGAACAAATATTTGCTGAGATTCCAGTAAACTCGGAATTCCATGGAAACTTGTCAAAGGCTTTCAAATGAAAGTGTTTTCCCATGCCTCTTCTAGGCCTACGACAACAAGGAACAAAGCATAGAGAGTGCAATGAGAACTAATTGAGTGTGTCAAGTTTCAAGCAGCTATCCCACACCATGTTTGATTTAGAGTTCCAATTGCATCTATCCCTATATGGGAAAATGAAGTGAAACTAAAATTTAAAGTCTTCCTGCAAATAAACCCTTCAATGTAAAAGAATGAAATTTGGAAGGCCAAATGCAACTGAAGTCCAATCATTCATGCTATGTATCAACGAGATTGGGTCAAAAAATATTTCCTCAGATTCCAGTAAAATCGAACTTCTGTGGAAGAGTGACAATTGGTTCCAAATGAAAGTGTTTTTTCCTTGCATCTGCTTAGGGCTACTTCAATGGGGAACAAAGCATAGAGAGTGCACTGAGAACTAATTGAGTGTGTCAAGTTTCAAGTAGCTAGCACAATCCATGTTTGATTTAGAGTTTCAACTGCAACTATCCCTATAGGTGAAAATGAAGTGAAAACTAAAAATTCAAAATGTTCTGGAAAACGAATGCTTCAACCTAAAAGAACAAAGTCTGGGGGGCCAAATGTGACTGGAGTACTGATCATTTCTGTCAATTATCAAAAAGATTGGGTAAAAAAATATTTGCAGAATTTTGAGGAAATCCGTAATTCTGTGGAAGCTTGGCAAATGCTTTCAAATGAAAGTGTTTTTTCCTTGCCTCTGTTTTGGGATACTTCAATGGGGAAAAAACATAGACAGTGCACTGAGAACTAATTGAGTGTGTCAAGTTTCAAGCAGCTAGCACAAACCGTGCTTGATTTAGAGTTGCAACTGCATCTATCCCTATAGGAGAAAACAAACTGAAACCTAAAAATTCAAAGTGTTCTGGAAAACGAACGCTTCAACCTAGAAAAACGCAATTTGGTGGCCAAATGTGACTGGAGTACCAATCATTCCTGTCAATTATCAAAAAGTTTGGGTAAAAAAATATTTGCAGAATTTTGAGTAAACCTGGATTTCTGTGGAAAGTTGGCAAACACTTTCAAATGAAAGTGTTTTTTTCCTTGCCTCTGATTTGGGCTACTTTGATGGGGAACAAAGCATAGACAGCACACTGAGAACTAATTGAGTGTGTCAAGTTTCAAGCAGCTAGCACAAACCGTGTTTGATTTAGAGTTCCAACTGCATCTATCCCTATAGGGGAAAACAAAGTGAAACCTAAAAATACAAAGTGTTCTTGCAAACGAACACTTCAAACTAGAAGAACAAAATCTGGGGGGCAAAGTGCGATTGGAGGATGGAACTTTTCTGCATAGTATCAACAAGATCCTGGGAAAAAAAATATTTACTGAGATTCCAGTAAACTTGGAGTTCTGTGGAATCTTGCCAAATGCTTTCAAATGAAAGGGTTTTATTCTTGCCTCTGCTTAGGGCTACTTCAATGGGAAACAAATCATAGAAAGCGCACTGAGAAGTAATTAAGTGTGTCAAGTTTCAAGCAACTAGCACAAACCGTGGTTGATTTAGAGTTCCAACTGCTTCAATCCCTATAGGGGAAAATGAAGTGAAACCTAAAATTTCAAAGTGTTCCTGTAAATGAACGCTTCCACCTAGTAGAACAAAAATCAGAGGACAAGTGCTACTGGAGTACCCATCATTCCTGCCAAGTAGCAACAAGATCGGGTGAAAAAATATTTGTTGAAATTCCAGTAAACTCGAAGATCTGCGGAATCTGGGCAAATGCTTCCAAATGAAAGTGTTGTTTTCCTTGCCTCTGCTTAGGGCTATATCAACAAGGAACAAAGCATAGAGAGAGCACTGAGAACTAATTGAGTGTGGCAAGTTTCAAACTGCTAGAACAAACCGTGTTTGATTTAGCATTCCAACTGCATCTATTCCTAGATCTAAAAACAAAGTGAAACCTAAAATTTATAATGTTCCTGCAAATGAAAGCTTCAACATAGATGAAATAAATTTGGGGATCCAAATGCGACTGGAATACTGATCATTTCCGCCAAGTGTCAACAAGTTTCTGTGAAAAAATATAAGCTTAGATTCCAGTATAATTAGAGTTCTGTGGAATCTTGGCAAACGCTTTCAAATAAAAGTGATTTTTCCTTGCATCTTCTTAGGGCTACTTCAACCAGGAAAAAAATCCTAGAGACTTCCTGGAGAACTAATTAAGTGTGTCAAGTTTCAAGGAGATAGCACAAACCGTGTTTGATTTAGAGTTCCAAATGTTTTCATCCTTATAGGGGAAAACAAAGTGAAACCTAATAATTCAGGGTTCCTGCAAACAAACTCTTCAACCTAGAAGAATGAAATTTGAGGGCCAAGTGCAACTGGAGTACCGATTGTTCCTGCCAAGTATCAACGAGATCCTGTGAAAAAATATTGGCTGAGATTCCAGTAAATTTGGAGTTCTGCGAAAACTTAGCAAATGCTTTCAAATGAAAGCATTTTTTTCCTTGACTCTGCTTAGGGCTACTTTAATAAGGAAGAAAGTTTAGAGAGTGCACTGAAAACTAACCAGTGGGTCAAGTTTCAAGGAGCTCACACAAACCGTGCTTGATTTAGAGTTCCAACTGCTTCTATGCCTATAGGGGAAAAGGAAGTGAAACCTAAAATTAAAAGTGTTCTTGAAAAAGAATGCTTCAACCTAGAAGAACAAAATTTGGGGGCCAAGTGAGACTGGAGTACCAATCATTCTGGCCAAGTATCAACAAGATTGGGTGAAAAAATATTTGCTGTAATTCCAGTAAACTCGCAGTTCTGTGGAAGCTTGGCAAACGCTTTCAAATGAAAGTGTTTTCTCTTTTCTTTCTCTTAGGGCTACTTCAACATGGATTAAAGCATAGAGAGCACACTGAGAACTAATTGAGTGTGTGAAGTTTTAAGTAGCTTGCACAAACTGCGTTTGATTTAGAGTTCCAAATGCATCTACCCCTATCTGGGAAAACGAAGTGAAACCTAAAAATTCAAAGTGTGCCTGCAAATGAATGCTTTGACTAGAAGAACGAAATTTGGGAGGCCAAATGCAACTGAAGTACCAATCATTTCTGCCAAGTATCAACGAGATCAGGTGAAAAAATATTTGCTGAGATTCCAGTAACATGTAGTTCCATGGAAGCTTGGCAAATACTTTCAAATAAAATTGTTTTCCCATGCCTCTGACAGCCCTACTACAACAAAATACAAAGCATAGAGAGTGCACTGAGAACTAATTGAGTGTGTCAAGTTTCAAGCAGCTATCCCAAACCGTGTTTGATTTAGAGTTCCAACTGCATCTATCCCTATAGAGGAAAATGAAATGAAAACAAAAAATTTAAAGTGTTCCTGCAAAAGATTGCTTCAACCTAGAAGAAAGTAATCTGGGGGGCCAAGTGAGACGAGACTGGAGTACCAATCATTCTGGCCAAGTATCATGAAGATCGGACGAAAAAGTATTTGCTGAGATTCCAGTAAACTCGGAGTTCTGTGGAAGCTTGGCTAACACATTCAAGTGAAAGTGTTTTTTCTTTGCCTCCACGTGGGGCTACTTCAACATGAAACAAAACATAAAGAGCGTCTCAACATGAAACAAAGCACTGAGAACTAATTGAGTGTGTCAAGTTTTAAGCAATTAGAACAAACCATGTTTGATTTAGAGTTTCAAATAAATCTATCCCTATAGGGGAAAACACAATGAAACCTAAAATTTCAAAGTGTTCTTGCAAATGAACGCTTTGAATAAAAGAACAAAATTCGGGAGGCCAAAGGCAACTGGAGTACCGATCATTCCTGCCAAGTATCAATAAGATCGGGTGAAAAAATATTTGCTGAGATTCCAGTAAACTCAGAGTTTCATGGAAGCTTGGCAAAATCTTTCAAATGAAAGTGTTTTTCCATGCCTCTGCTATGACTACTACAAGAAGGAACAAAGTATAGAGAGTGTACTGAGAACCAACTGAGTGTGTCAAGTTTCAAGCAGTTAGCACAAATCATGTTTGATTTAGAGTTCTAACTCCATTTATCCCTCTAGGGGAAAACGAAGTGAAAACTAAAAACTCAAAGTGTTCCCGCAAATGAACGCTTCAACCTAGAAAATTTGTGGGGCCAAATGCAACTCAAGAACTGATTATTCCTACCAAGTATCAACGAGATCAGTTGAAAAAATATTTGCTGAGATTCCAGTAAACTCAGAGATCTGTGGAAGCATGGCAAATGCGTTCAAATAAAAGTGTTTTCCCATGCCTCTGCTAGGCCTACTATAACAGGGTAGAAAGCATAGAGAGTGCACTGAGAACTAATTGAGTGTGTCAAGTTTTAAGCAGCTATTCCAAACTGTGTTTGATTTAGAGTTCCAATTGCATCTATCCCTATAGGGGAAAATGAAGTGAAACTTAAAAATTTAAAGTCTTCCTGCAAATGAACACTTCAATGTAAATGAACAAAATTTGGGGGAGGGGCAAATGCAACTGAAGTATCAATCATTCATGCTAAGTGTGAATGCAATTGGGTCAAAAAATATTTGCTCAGATTCCAGTAAACCCGAAATTCTGTGGAAGAGTGACAATTGCTTCCACATGAGTGTTTTTTCCTTGCCTCTGCTTAGGGCTACTTCAATGGGAAACAAGGCATAGAGAGTGCACTGAGAACTAATTGAGTGTGTCAAGTTTCAAGCAGGTAGCACAATCCATGTTTGATTTAGAGTTTCAACTGCATCCATCCCTATAGGTGTAAATGAAGTGAAAACTAGAAATTCAAAGTTTTCTGGAAAACGAATGCTTCAATTTAGAAGAATAAAATTTTGGGGGAGGGCAAATGTGACTGGAGTACCGATCATTCCTGCCCAGTAGCAACAAGATCAGGTGAAAAAAATATTTGCTGAGATTCTAGTAAACTCGATGATCTGTGGAAGCTGGACAAATGCTTTCAAATGAAAGTGTTTTTTTCCTTGCCTCTGCTTAGGGCTACTCAACAAGGAACAAAGCATAGAGAGAGCACTGAGAACTAATAGAGTGTGTTAAGTTTCAAGCAGTTAGCACAAACCATGTTTTATTTAGCATTCCAACTGCATCTATTCCTAGAGTGAAAAACAAAGTGAAACCTAAAACTAAGAGTGTTCCTGCAAACAAAAGCTTCAACCTAGATGAAATAAATTTGGGAAGCCAAGTGCGACTAGAGTACTGATCATTTCCACAAAGTATCAATGCGTTTGGGTGAAAAAATATCAGCTGAAATTTCAGTATACTCGTAGTTCTGTGGATGCTTGGCAAATTATTTCCAATGAAATTGATTTTTCCTTGTCTCTCCTTAGGGCTGCTTCAACCGGGAAAAATATTACAGAGAGTCCCCTGAGAACTAATTGAGTGTGTCAAGTTTCAAGCAGATAGCCCAAACCGTGTTTGATTTAGAGTACAAACTGTTTCTATCCCTGTAGAAGAAAACGAAGTGAGACAAGAAAATTCAAAGTGTTCCTGCAAATAAATTCTTCAACCTAGAAAAATGAAGATTGGAGGGCCAAGGGTGACAGGAGTACCAATCATTCCTGACAAGGATCAAAAATACGGGGTGAAAATATATTTGCTGAGATTCCAGTAAATCAGAGTTCTGTGGAAGCTTGGCAAAAGGTTTCAAGTCAAAGGGTTTTTTTTTTTGTTTTTTTGTTTTGTTTTGTTTTGTTTTTTGCCTGTGCTTATGGCTACTTCAACAGGGAACAAATTATAGAGAGCTCACTGAGAACTAATCAGTGTGTCAAGTTTCAAGCAGCTAGCCCAAATCATGTTTGATTTAGTGTTCCAATTATTTTATCCCTACAGGGGAAAAGGAAATGAAAACTAAAAATTCAAAGTGTTCCTGCATAGGAAGTGTTCAACCTAGAAGAATGAAATTTGAGGGGGCCAAATATGACTGGAGTACCAATCATTACTGTCAAGGATCAATGAGATCTGGTGAAAAAATAGTTGCTTAGATTCCAATAAACTCAGAGTTCTATGGAAGCTTGAAAAAAAAAACTTTTAAATAAAAGTGTTTTCCCTTGCCTCTGCTTAGGGCTACTTCAACAGGGAACAATTCATAAAGAATGCACTGAGAGCTAATTGAGTGTGTCATGTTTCAAGCAGCTAGCATAAACCATATTTAATTTAGAGTTCCAACTGCATCTGTCACTATAGTGGAAAATGAAGTGAAACCTAAAAATTCAAAGTGTTATTGCAAACAAATGCTTCAACCTAGAAGAAAAAAATTTGGGGAGCCAAGAGCAACTGGAGTACCAATCATTCCTACCAAGTATGAACAAGATTAGGTGAAAAAATATTGCTGAGATTCCATTAAACTTGAAGTTCTGTGGAAGCTTGACAACACAATCAAATGAGAGTTCTATTACTTGGCTCTGCTTAGGGCTACTTCAACAGGGAACAAAGCATAGAGAGTGCACTGAGAACTAATTGAGGGTGTCAAATTTCAAATGGCTAGCACACATCGTGTTTGATTTAGTTTTCTAACTAAGGGAACAACAGATTTAAAAGTATATGGGAAAACAAATTGAAAACTAAAAATTCAAGTGTTCCTTCAAACAATGGCATCAACATAGAAGAATGAAATTTTGGGGACAAGTGTGACTTGATTACCAATCATTCCTGTGAGGTATCCTCGAGATTGGGTCAAAAAATATTTGTTGAGATTTCAGTAAACTCGGAGTTCTGTGGAAGCTTGCCAAACACTTTCAAATGAAAGTGTTTTTTTATGCCTTTGCTTAGGTCCACTTCAATGGGGAAAAAAGCATAGAGAACGCACTGAGAATTAATTCAGTGTGTCAAGTTTTAAGCATCTCCATCTGCGTCTATCCCTATAGAGGGAAAAAAAGTGAAACCTAAAAATGCAAAGTGTTCCTGCAAATGAACGTTTCAACATAGAAAAATAAAATTGGGGGGCCAAGTGTGAATGGAAACACAATAATTGCTTCCAAGTATGAACAAGATCAGGTGAAAATATATTTGCTGAGATTCCAGTAAACTCAGGGATTTGTTTTAATTTGGCAAACGTTTTCAAATGAAAGTGTGTTTTCCTTGCTTATCCTTAGGGCTACTTCAACAAAGAAAAAAGCATTATGAGCACACTGAGAACTATTTGAGTGTGTCAAGTTTTAAACAGCTAGCCCAAACTGTTTTGGATTTAGAGTTCCAACTGCATCCATGCCTATAGGAAAAAACAGAGTGAAACCTAAAAATTCAAAGTGTACCTTCAAGTGAATGTTTCAACATAGAAAAAGAAAATTTGGGGTGGCCAACTGCGACTGGAGTATCGATCATTCCTGCCAAGGATCAACAAGATTGTGTGAAAAACTGTTTGCTGACATTCCAGTAAACTAGGAGTTCTGTGGAAGCTTGACAAACACTTTCAAATGAAAGTGTTTTTTCCTTGCCTCTGATTAGGGCTACTTCAATGGAGAACAAAGCATAGAGTGCACTGAGAACTAATTGAGTGTGTCAAGTTTTAATCTGCAAGGACAAACTGTGTTTGATTTAGAGTTCCATCTGCATCTAACCCTATAGGGGAAAACAAAGTGAAATCTAAAAATTCATAGTGTTTATAGTGTTTCAGCAAACAAATGCTTCAAACTAGAAGAACAACGTTTGGGGGGCCAAGTGCAACTGGAGTACCAATCATTCCTGCCAAGTAACAATAAGATCGGGTGAAAATATATTTGCTGAGATTGCAGTCAACTCGGAGTTCTATGGAAGCTTGGCAAATGCTTTCAAATGAAAGTGTTTTTTTCCTTGCCTCTGCTTAGGGCTTATTCAACCTGGAACAACACATACAGACTGCACTGAGAACTAATTGACTGTGTCAAGTTTCAAGCAGATAGCAGAAACCGTGTTTGATTTAGAGTTTTAACTGCATCTATACCTATAAGGAAAAATGAAGTAAAACCTAAAAATTCAAAGTGTTCCTGCAGACGAATGCTTCAACATAGAAGAACAAAATTTGGGCAACCAAGTGCGACTGGAGTACCCATCTTTCCTGCCAGTATCAAGAACTTTGGTTCAAAAAATATTTGTTGAGATTCCAGTAAATTCGGAAGCTTGGCAAATGCTTTCAAATGAAAGTGTTTTTTTCTTAAATCTACTTAGGGCTACTTCAACAGGAAACAAAACATAGAGAGTGCACTGAGAACTAATTGAGTGTGTCAAGTTTCGAGCAGCTAGCATGGTGTCATGTTAGTTTTAGAATTCTATCTTCTTCTATTCCTGTAGGGGAAAATGAAGTGAAACCAAAAAATTCAGTGTTCCTGAAAATGAACACTTCAACATATAATGAAATTTGGTGTGGCAAATGCAACTGGAGTACCAATCATTGTTGTCAAGGATCAATGAGATTGGGTGAAAAAATATTTCCAGACATTCCAGTAAACTCAGAGTTCTGTGGAAGTATGGCAAACGCTTTCAAATGAAAGTGTATTTTCCTTGATTCTGCTTAGGGCTACTTCAATGGGGAACAAAGCATAGAGAGTGCACTGAGAACTAATTGAGTGTGTCAAATTTTAAGCAGGTAGCAGAAACATGTTTTATTTAGAATTCCATCTGCATCTATCCCTTTAGTGGAAAATGAAGTGAAACCAAAAAATTCAAAGTCTTCCTGCAAAAGAAGGCTTCAACCGAGAAGAATAAAATTTGGAGTGCCAAGTGCGACTGGAGTACCAATCATTTCTGCCAAGTATCAAAAAGTTCGGGTGAAAAAAAATATTTGCAGTGATTCCAGGAAACTTGGAGTTCTGTTAAGCTTGGCTAATCCTTTCAAATGAAAGTATTTTCCCTTGCCTCTGTTTAGGGTTACTTCAACAAGGAACAGAGCATAGCGAGTGCAGTGAGAACTAATTGAGTGTGTCACATTTCAAGCACCTAGCACAAACTGTGTTTGATTTAGAGTTCCAAAAGCATCTATCCCTACAAGAGAAAATGAAGTGAACACTAAAATTCAAAGTGTTCCTTCAAAGGAAAGCTTCAACTTAGAAGAATGAAATTTGGGAGGCCAAGTGCAACTGGAGTACCAATCGTTCCTGTGGAGTATCAACATGATCAGGTGAAAAAATATTTGCTGAGATTCCAGTAAACTCAGAGTTCTTTGGAAGATTGGCAAATGCTTTCAAATGATACTGTTTTTTTCCTTGCTTCTGCTTAGGGCTACTTTAATGGAGAACAAAGAATAGAGAGTGCACTGAGAAGTAATTGAGGATGTCAAGTTTTGAGCAGGTAGGAGAAACCCTGTTTGATTTAGAGTTACATCTGCATCTATCCTTATTGGGGGAAAATGAAGTGAAACCTAAAAATTTAATGTGTTCCTCAAAATGAACGCTTCAAACTAGAAGAACGACATTTGGGGAACCAAGTGTGACTGAAGTACCCATCACTCTTGCCAAGTATCAACATGATCTGGTGAAAAATATTTGCTGAGATTCTAGTAAACTCGGAGTTATGTGGAAATTGGCAAACACTTTCAATGGAAAGTGTTTTCCCTTGAAGCTGCTTAGTGCTATTTCAACAGGGAAGAAAGCATAGAGAGTGCAATGAGAACTAATTGAGTGTTTCAAGTTTCAAGTAGCTAGCACAATCTGTGTTTGACTTAAAGTTCAAACTGCATCTATCTTTTTGGGGAAAATGAAGTGAAACCTAAAAATTCAAAGTGTTCCTGCAAAGGAACGCTTCAACCTAGAAGAACAAAATTTGGCTGGCCAAGTACGACTTTAGTACCGATCATTCCAGCAAAGTTTCAACAAGATTGGGTGAAAAAAATATTTGCTGAGATTCCAGTAAACTCAGAGTTCTGTGGAAGCTTGGCAAAGGCTTTCTAATAAAAGTGTTTTGTCACTGACTGTGCTTAGTGCTACGTCAAAGGGGAATAAAGCATAGAGAGCTCACTGAGAACTAATTGACTGTGTCAAGTTTCGAGCAGCTAGCCCAAACCCTGTTTGATTTAGAATTCCCTCTGCATCTATCCCTATAGGGGAAAAGGAAGTGAAACCTAGAAATTCAAAATGTTCCTTCAAATGAATGCTTCAACCTTGAAGAATAAAATTTCGGATTGCCAAATGTGACAGGAGTACCAATCATTTTTTAAAGGATCAAGGAGATTAGGTGAAAATATATTTGCTGAGATTCCAGTGTACTCAGAGTTCTGTGGAAGCTTGTCAAGCATTTTCAAATGAAAGTGCTTTTTCCTTGACTCTGCTTAGAGCTACCTGAACAGGGAATAAAGCATAGAGAGCACTCTGAGAATTAATTGAGTGTGTCAAGTTTCAAGCAGTTATCAGGGACTGTGTTTGATTTACAGTTCCAATAGCACCTATCCTTATAGGGGAAAACAAAGTGAAACCTAAAAAATCAAAGTGTCCCTGCAAACAAACGCTTCAACCAAGAAGAACAAAATTTGGGGAAACAAGTGCGACTGGGGTACTGATCATTCCACTCAAATATCAACGAGATCAGGTGAAAAAATATTTCCTGAGACTCCAGTTAACTTGGAGTTCTGTGGGATCTTGGTAAAGGCTTTAAAATGACAGTGTTTTTTTCTTGCCTTTCCTTTGGGCTACTTCAACAAGGAACAAAGCATAGGGAGTGCACTAAGAACTAATTGAGTATGTCAAGTTTCAAGCAAGTAGCACAAACAATGTGTGATTTAGATATCCAACTGCCTCTATCCCTATATGGGAAAATGAAGTGAAATCTAAAAATTCAAAGTGTTTCTGCAAACGAACGCTTCAACCTACAAGAATGAAATTTGGGTGGCCAACTGTGACTAGAGAACTCATCATTTCTTCAAACTATCAACAAGATTGGTGAAAAAATGTTTGCTGAGATTCCAGTAAACTTGAAGTTATGTGGAAGCTTGGCAAATGCTTTCAATTGAAAGTTTTTTTCCCTTGCTCTGCTAAGTACTATTTCAACAGGGAGCAAAGCATCGAGAGCACACTGAAAACTAATTTAGTGTGTCAAGTTTCAAGCAGCTAGCACAAACATGTATGATTTAAATTTCCAAATGCCTCAATCTTTATAGGGGAAAATGAAGTGAAACTTAAAAATTCAATGTGTTCCTGCAGACGAAAGTTTCAACTTAGAAGAATGAATTTGGGGGGTCAAATGCGCATGGAGTATCAATCATTCTTTCCAAGTATAATCAAGATTGAGGTAAAAACTATTTGCTTGGTTTCCAGTAAATTCATAGTTCTCTGGAAGTTTGGCAAACACTTTCAAATGAAAGTGTTTTTTCTTGCCTCTGCTTAGGGCTACTTCAACAGGGAAGAAAGCATAAAGAGTGCAAAGAGAACTAATTGAGTATGTCAGGTTTCAAGCAGCTAGCACAAAACATATTTGATTTAGAGTTCCAAAAGCCTTTAGACTTATACAAAAAAATGAAGTCAAACCTAAAAATTCAACATGTTCTTGCAAACGAATGCTTCAACCTAGAAGAATAAAATTTGAAGGGCCTAATTTGACTGGATTAATGATCATTCCTTCAAAGTATCAACAAGATTAGGTGAAAAAATATTTGCTGATATACCAGTAAATTTGGAGATCTGTGGAAGCTTAGCAAACACTTTCAAATTAAAGAGATTTTCCCTTACCTTGGCTTAGGGCTACTTCAACAGGAAACAAAGCGTGGAGAGCACACTGAGAAACATTTGAGTGTGTCAACTTTCAAGCAGCTAGCACAAACCATGTTTGATTTAGAGTTCCAACTGCTTCTAGACTTATAGAAAAAAAACAAAGTGAAACCTCAAAATTCAAAGTGTTCCTGCAATCCCATGCTTCAACCTAGAAGAATGAAAATTTGGGGGTCCAAGTGCAAATGGAGTCCCGATCATAGCTTCAAAGTATCAACAAGATCGGTTAAAAAAAAAAATTGCTGAGATTCCAGCAAACTCGGATTCTGTGGAAACATGGCAAAAGCTTTTAAATGAAAGTGTTTTTCTTCCCTCTGCTTAGGGCTACTCCAACAGGGA
The DNA here is from genome assembly GCF_048772815.1 of Callospermophilus lateralis. NCBI lineage: Eukaryota > Metazoa > Chordata > Mammalia > Rodentia > Sciuridae > Callospermophilus > Callospermophilus lateralis. Next base: position 39,035,437 of record NC_135323.1, read on the forward strand.
ACAAAGCATAGAGAGTGCACTGAGAACTAATTGAGTGTGTCAAGTTTTATGCAGCTTGCACAAATTATGTTTGATTTAGAGTTTCAATTGCCTCTATCCCTATAGTTAAAAACAAGTGAAACCTAAAAATTCAAAGTTTTCCTGTAAAAGAATGCTTCAACCTAGAAGAATAAAATTTGGGGTCCAACTGCGACTGGAGTACCGATGCTTCCTGCAAATTATCAAGAAGATCGGGTGAGAAAATATTTACTGAGTTTGCAGTGTACTCTGAGTTCTGTAGAAGCTCGGCAACTGCTTTGAAATGGAAGAGTTTTTTTCTTGCTTCAACTTAGGTCTACTTCAACAGAGAACACAGCATAGAGCATGCACCAAGAACTAATTGAGTGTGTCAAGTTTCCAGCAGCTACAGAAGCCATGTTTTATTTAGAGTTTCAAATGCCTCTATCCCTTTGGGGGAACACAAGTGAAACCTAAAAATTCAAAGTGTTCCTACAAATGAACACTTCAACCTAGAAGAATGAAATTTGGTGTGCTGAGTGTGATTCGAGTACTGATCATTCTTTCAAAGTATTAACAAGATCGGGTGAAAAAAATATTTGCTGAGATTCCAGTAAACTTAGAGTTCTGCGGAAGCTTGGGAAATGCTTTCAATTGAAAGGGTTTTTTTTTTTCTTTACCTCTGCTTCGAGCTACATCATCAGGGATAAAAGCATAGAGAGAGCCCAGGAGCAAATTGAGTGTGTCAAGTTTAAGGCAGGTAGCACAAGTCATGTTTGATTTAGTGTTCAAACTGCCTCTATTTCTATAGGGGAAAATGAAGTGAAACCCCAAAATTCAAAGTGTTCCTGCAGATGAATGCTTCAACTTAGAAGTGTGAAATTTGGGGGGCCAAGTTCAACTGGAGTACTGATCACTCTTTCAAAGTATCAACAAGATTGGGTGAAAAAATATTTTCTGAGTTTTCAGTAAACTCGGAGTTCTGTGGAAGCTTGGGAAACTCTTTCAAATTAAAGGTTTTTTTCTTTGCCTCTGCTTAGGGCTACTTAAACAGGGACAAAAGCATAGAGAGCACACTGACAGGTAATTGAGTGTGTCAAGTTTCAAGTAGGTAGCACAAGCCATGTTTGATTTAGAATTCAATATGCCTCTCTCTGTATAGGGGAAAATGAAGTGAAACCTAAAAATTCAAAGTGGTCCTGCAAATGAATGCTTTACAAAGAAGAATAAAATTTGGGGTGCCAAGTGCACCTTGATTCTCGATCATTCCTACAAAGTATCAACTAGATCGGGTGAAAAAATATTTGCTGAGATTCCTGTAAACTCGGAGTTCTGTGGAAGCTTGGCAAACTCTTTTAAATTAAAGTGTTTATTCTTCGCCTCTGCTTCAGTCTACTTCAGCAGGGGAAAAAATCCTAGATATTGCACTGAGAACTAATTGAGTGTGTCAAGTTTCAAGCAGCTAGCACAAACCATGTTTGATTTAGAGTTCCAACTACCTCTATCCCTATAGTAGAAAACAAGTGAAACCTAAAAATTCAGAGTTGCTGCAAATGAACGTTTCAACCTAGAAGAATAAAATTTGGGAAGCCAAGTGCAACTGCAGTAACAATTATTCTTTCAATGCATCAACTATTTAGGAAGAAAAAATATTTGCTGAGATCCCAGTAAACTCAGAGTTATGTGGAAGCTTGCCAAAGGCATTCAAATGAAAGAGTTTTCTCCTTGCCTCTGCTTAGGGCTACATCAATGGGTACAAAGAATAGAGAGCACACTGAGAACTAATTGAGTGTGTCAAGTTTCATCCAGGTAGCACAAGCCATGTTTGATTTAGAATTACAACTACCTCTATCTGTATAGGGGAAAATGAAATGAAACCTAAAAATTTAAAGTATTCTTGCAAATGATCACTTCAACATAGAAGAATGAAATTTGGGGTGCCAAATGCGACTGGAGTACCTATCATTCTCTCAAATTGTCAACAAGATTGGGTGAAAATATATATGTTGCAATTCCAGTAACCTGGCAATTCTTGGAAGTTTGGCAAACACTTTTGAATTAAAGAGGTTTTTCCTTGCGTCTACTTAGGGCAACTTCAACAGGGAACATTCATAGTGAGTGTACTGAGAACTAATTGAGTGTGTCAAGATTCAATAAGCTAGTTCAAACAATGTTTGATTTAGAGTTCCAACTGCATTCATTCCTATAAAGGAAAACAAGGTGAAACCTAAAATTTCAAAGTATTCCTGCAAATGAACGCTTCAGCCTAGAAGAATGAAACGTGGTGAACTGAGGGTGATGGGAGTACTGATAATTCCTTCAAATTATCAACAAGATCTTGTGAAAAAATATTTGCTAAGATTTCATTAAACTAGGAGTTCTATAAAAGCATGGCAAATCCTTTCAAATGAAAATATTTTTTTCTTTGCCTCTGCTTATGTCTACTTCAGCAGGGTTCAAAGCATAAAGAGCGCACTTAGGATGAATTGAGTGTGTCAAGTTTCAAGCAGCTAGCACAAGCCTTATTTGATTTAGAGTTACCAGTGCCTCTTTCCATATAGGGAAAAATGAAGAGAAACCTAAAAATTCAAAGTTTTCCTGCCTATGTATGCTTTAACCTAGAAGAATGAAATTTGGGGGGCCAAGTGCAACTGGAGTACCGATCATTTGTTCAAAGTATCCACAAGTTCTCATCAAAAATATTTGCTGAGATTCCAGTAAATCCGGAGTTCTGAGGAAGCTTGGCAAACACTTTCAAATAAAAGAGTATTTTCCCTGCCCCTGCTTAGGGATAATACAACAGGGAGCAAAGCATAGAGAGTGCACTATGAACTAATTGAATGTGTCAAGTTTCAAGAAGCTACCACAAACCATGTTTGTTTTAGAGTTCTAACTGCATCAATCCCTATAAGGGAAAACGAAGTGAAACCTAAAAATTCCAAGTGTTCCCGCAAATGAACACTTCAAACTAGAAGAATGAAATTTGGCAGGCCAAGTGTGACTGGAGTACCAATCATTCCTTTAAAGTATCAATAAGATTGGGTGAAAAAATATTTTCAAAGATTCAAGTAAACTCAGAGTTTTGTGGAAGCTTGGCAAACAATCTCATATGAAAGTGTTTTTTCCTTGTCTATGCTTAGGGCTACTTCAACAGGGAACAAAGCATAGTGAGCACACTGAGAACTAATTTATAGTGTCAAGTTTCCAGCAGCTAGCTCAATCCATTTTTGATTTAGTGTTCTAAATTTCTCTACACATATAGGGGAAAACGAAGTGAAACCTAAAAATTCAAAATGTTACTGCAAACAAACACATCAACCTAGAAGAATAAAATTTGGGGGATCAAGTACATCTGCAGTAGCAAACATACATTCAAAGTATCAAGAATATTGGATTAAAAATATTTGCTGACATTTCAGTAACCTCGGAGTTCTGTTGAAGCTTGGCAAACGCTTTTAACTGAAAGTGGTTTTTCCTTGCTTCTGCTTAGGGCTACTTCAACAGGGAACATAGCATACAGAGCACACTGAGAACTAATTGAGTGTGTCACGTTTCAAGCAGGTAGCACAAATCATGTTTTATTTAAAGCTCCAACTGCTCCTATCTCTATAGAGGAAAACAAAGTGAAACCTAAAAATTCAAAGTGTTCCTGCAAATGAACACTTCAACCTTGAAGAATGAACTTTAGGGGACCATGGAGTACCATTCATTAGTTCAAAGTACCAACAAGACTGGATGATAAAATATATTCTGAGTTTCCAGTGAACTCGAGATCTGTGGAAGCTTGGCAAATGCTTTCAAATAAATTTTTAAATTTTTTTTTTGCCTGTGATTAGGGCTACTAATCAGTGAACAAGGCATAGAGAGCACATTGAGAACTAATCGAGTGTGTCAAGTTTCAAGCAGCTAGAACAAACCATGATTTATTTAGAGTTCCAAATGCCTCTATCCCAATAGGGGAAAACAAAGTGAAACCTAAAAGTCAAAGTGTTCCTGCAAATGAATGCTTCAACCTACAAGAATGAAATTTGGGGGGACCAAGTGTGACACGCATACTTATCATTCCATCAAAATAGAAACAAGATCAGGTGAAAAAAATTGCTGAGATTCCAGTAAATTCAGAGTTCTGTGGAAGTGTTTTTCCTTGCCTCTGCTTAGGACTACTTCAACAAGGAACAAAGTATAGAGAGCACACTGAAAACTGATTGAATCTGTCGAGTTTCAAGCAGCTAGCAAAAACCATGTTTGATTTAGAGTTACATCTTCCTCTATCTCTATAGAGAAAAATGATGTGTACCTAAAAATTCACAGTGTTCCTGGAAACTAAGGCTTCAATCTAGAAGAATGAAATTTGGGGCACCAAGTGTGCCTTGAGCCCTGATCATTTCTTTAAAGTATCAACAATATCAGATGAAAAAATATTTGCTGAGATTCCAGTAAACTCGGAGTTCTGTGGTAGCTTGTCAAACACTTTAAAATATAAGTGTTTTTTCTTTGCTTCTGCTTATGGCTACTTCAACAGGGACAAAGCATAAAGAGCATACTCTGAAATAATTAAATGTGTTAAGTTTCAAATAGCTAGCACAAACTATGTTTCATTAAGAGTTTCAACTGCCTCTATCCCTATAGGTTAAAATGAAGTTAAACCTAAGAATTCAATGTGTACCTACAAACATAGGATTCAACCTAGAAGAATGTAATTTGGCAGGCCAAGTGTGCATGCAGTACTGATTATTCATTCAATGTAGCAACAAGATCAGGTTGAAAAATAATTACTAAATTACATTTATCTGGGAGTTCTGTTGAAGCTTGGCAAATGCTTTAAAAGAAAGTGTTTTTTTCCTTGCATCAGCTTAGGGCATCTTGAACAGAAAAAAAAATCCATAGTGAGCACACTGAGTACTAATTGAGTGTGTCAAATTTCAAGCAGCTAGCAGAAACCATGTTTTATTTAGAATTAAAACTACCTCTATCCCAATAGGGGACAATGAACTAAAACCTAAAAATTCAAAGTGTTCCTACAAAAGATCACTTCAATCTAGAAGAATGAAATTTGGTAGGCCAAGTGCAACTAGTGTACCAATCATTCCTTCAAATTATCAACAAGATTGGGTGAAAAATATTTGCTGAGATTCCAGTAAACACAGAGTTCTGTGGAAGCTTGGCAAACATTTTCAAATGAAAGTGTTTTTCCCTTGCTTATACTTAGGTCTACTTCAACAGGGAACAAAGCATAGGGAGCACACTGAGAACTAATTGAGTGTGTCTAGATAGAAGCAGCTAGCACAAGCTATGTTTGATTTAGAGTTCCAATGCCTCTATCCGTATAGGGGGAAATGAAGTGAAACCTAAAAATTCAAAGTGTACCTGTAAATGCACGCTTCAAACTAGAAAAATGAAAATGTTGGGGCCAAGTGTGACTGGAGTATTGATCATTTCTTCAAAATATCAACAAGATTGGGTGAAAAAATACTTGCTGAGATTCCAGTAAACTCTGAGTTCTGTTTAAGTTTGGCAAACATTTTCGAATGAAAGAGTTTTTTCCTTGCCTCTTCTTAGGGCTAATTCAATAGGGAAGAAAGCATAGAGAGTGCACTGAGACCTAATTGAGTGTATCAAGTTTCAAGAGTCTAGCACAAACCATTTTTGATTTAGAGTTCCAAGTGTCTCTATCCCTATAAAAGAATACATGGTGAAACCTAAAAATTCAAAGTGTTCTTGCAAACGAACGCTTCAATCTAGAAGAATGAAATTTGGTGAGCCAAATTTGACTGGAGTACTGATCATTCTTTCAAAGTATCAACTAGATTGGTTGAAAAAATATTTGCTGAGATTCCTGCAAAATGTGCCTGCATTAGTGATCATTCTTTCAAAATATCAACAGGATTATGTTATAAAATATTTGCTGAGATTCCATTAAACATGTAATTCTGTGTAAACTTGGCAAAAGCTTTCAAGTGAAAGTGTTTCTTCCTTGCCTCTTCATAGGCTACTTCAACAGGAAAAAACCATAGAGTGCACTAACAGTGAACTGAAAAGTGTGTCACTTTTCATGCAGGTAGCACAAGCCATGTTTTATTTAGTGTTCAAACTGCCTCTATCCCAATAGAGGAAAACAGAGTGAAATCTCAAAATTCAAAGTGTTTCTGCAAAGGAATGCTTCAACCTAGAAGAATAAAATTTTGGGGGGGAGTGTTACTGGAGTACTGATCATTTCTTCAAAGTATCAACAAGATCTTGTTAAAAATATTTTCTGAGATTCCAGTAAACTAGGAGTTCTGCGGAAGCATGGCAAATGCTTTCAATTGAAATATTTTTCTTTGCCTCTGCTTAGGGCTACTTCAACAGGGACCAAACCATAGAGAGCACATTAACAGTGAATTGAGTTTGTCATGTTTCATGCAGGTAGCACAAGCCATGTTTTATTTAGAGTTCAAACTGTCTCTATCCCAATAGAGGAAAACAGAGTGCAACCTCAAAATTCAAAGTGTTCCTGCAAATGAATGCTTCAACCTAGAAAAATAAAATTGGGGGGTGGGAGCGAAGTGTTACTGGAATACTGATTATTTCTTCAAAGTATCAACAAGATCTTGTTAAAAATATTTTCTGAGACTCCAGTAAACTTGAAGTTCTGTGGAACATTGGAAATGCTTTCAAATCAATGTGTTTTTTCCTTGCTTCTGTTTCAGGCTATGGTAACTGTGAACAAAGCACCGAGAGTGCACTTGGATGTAATTGACTGTGCTAATTTTCAAAAAGTTAGCACCAACTGTGTTTGATTTAGACTTCCAAATGAATCTATCCCTACATGGGAATAGAAAGTGAAACATAAAAATTCAAAGTGTTCCTTCAAACAAATGCTTCAACCTACAAGAATAAAATTCCTGGGGCTATGTGCAACAGGAGTCCTGATCAATCCTTCCCAGTATCAACAAGATGGGGTGAAAAAATATTTGCCGAGATTCCAGTAAACTCGAAGTTCTGTGAAAGCTTGAAAACACTTTAATGAAAGTGTTTTTTCCTTGCCTCTGCTTAGGGCAACATCAACAGGGAACAAAGCACAGAGAGCGAACTGCGAACTAATTTAATGTGTCAAGTTATAAGCAGCTAGCACAATCTGTGCTTGATTTAGAGTTCCAAATGCATTTATCCCTGCAAGGGAAAACAATGTGAAACATACACATTCAAAGTGTTCCTGCAAACGAACGCCTCAATTAGAAGCACAAAATTTTGGGGGCCAAGAGCAAGCACATACCTTGTTTGTTTTAGAGTACCAACTGCCTCTATTTCTATAGAGAAAAATGAAGTGAAAGCTCAAAATTAAAATTATTTTTGCAAACGAATTCTTCAACCTAGAAGAATGAAATTTGGGGTGTCAAGTGCGAATGGAGTACCGATCATTCCTTCAAAGTATCAACAAGATCTGGTGAAAAGATATTTGCTGAGATTCCTGTAAACTCGAGTTCTTTGAAAGCTTGTCAAACACATTGAAATGAAAGGCTTTTTTCCTAGCCTCTGGTTAGGGCTAGTTCAAGAGGGAACAAAGCATAGAGAGAACACTGAGAACTAATAGAGTGTGTCAATTTTCAAGCAGCTAGAAGAAACCATGTTTGATTTAGAGTTCCTTATGTCTCTTTCCCTATATTGGAAAAGGAAGTGAAACCTAAAAATTGAAAGTGTTCTTGCAAATGAATGCTTCATCCTAGCAGAATGAAATTTGTGGGGCCAAGTGTGACTGGAGTACTGATCATTCCTTCAAAGTATAAACAAGATCAGTTGAAAAAATATTTTCTGAGACTCCTGGCAAACACTTTCAAATGAAAGTGGGGTTTTTTTGCCTCTGCTTAGGGCTAATTCAACATGGAACAAAGCAGAGAGAGGGCCCTGAGAACTGATGGAGTGTGTCAAGTTTCAAGCAGGTAGCAAAAATCTTGTTTGATTTAGAGTTCCAACTGCCTCTATCAGTATAGGGGAAAACAAATTGAAACCTAAAAATTCAAAGTGTTCTTGCGAATAATGCTTCAACCTTGAAGAATGAAATTTGGGGGGCCAACTTCAACTGGAGTAGTGATCGTACATTCAAAGTATCCACAAAATTGTAGGAAAAAATATTTTCTGAAATTCCAGTAAACTCAGAGTTGTGTGCAAGCATGGCAAATGCTTTCAAATGAAAGTGTTTTTTCCGTGCCTCTCCTTAAAGTTACTTCAACAGAGAACAAAGCACAGAGAGCACACTGAGAACTTATTGAGTGTGTCATGTTTCTAGCAGGTATCCCAAACCATGTTTCATTAGAGTTCCAACCCCTTTTATCCCTACAGAGGAAAACGAAGCGAAACATAAAAGTTAAAAGTGTTCCTCCAAAAGAATGCTTCACCTAGAAGAAAGAAATTTGGAGGGCCAAGTGGGACTGGATTACTGATCATTCTGTCCATGCATCAACAAGATCAGGTGAAAAAATATTTGCTGAGATTCCAGTAAACACGGAGCTCTGTGGAAGGTTGGCAAAAGCTATTAAATGAATGTGTTGATTCCTTGCTTATGCTTAGGACTCCTTCAACAGGGAACAAAGCACAGAGAATGTACTGATAATTAATTGAGTGATTGAAGTTTCAAGAAAGTAGCACAAACAATGTTTGATTTAGAGTTTTAAGGGCCTCTCTGCCTATAGGGGAAAACGAGGTGAAACCTATGAATTCCGAGTGTTCCTGCAAAGTAATGCTTCAAATTAGAAGAATGAAATTTGGGGGGCCAAATGCGATGGGAGTACCAATCATTCCTTCAAAATTTAAAAATTTGGGTGAAAAAATATTTGCTGAGATTCCAGTGAACTTGGAGTTCTGTGGAAACTTGGCAAATGGTTTCAAATAAAGTGTTCTTTACTTGCCTCTGTTTAGGGATAATTAAACAGGGAACAAAGTATAGAGAGCACATTAAGAACTAGTTGAGTGTTTCAAGTTTCAAGAAGCTAGCACAAACTACCTTTGATTTAGAGTTCCAACTGCCTCTATCCCTAGAGGAGAAAACAAAGTGAAACCTAAAAATTCAAAGTGTTCCTACAAATGAACACTTCAACCAAGAAGAATGAAATTTGGGGGGTCATGTGCGACTGGTATACCGATCTTTCCTTCAAAGTATCAACAAGTTTGGATGATAAAAATATTTGCTGAGATTCCAGTAAACTAGAGATCTGTGGAAGCTTGGCAAACGCTTTCAAATGAAAGTGTTTTTTCCTTACCTCTGCTTAGGGCTACTTCAACAGGGAAGAAAGAATAGAGTGCACATTGAGAACTAATTGAGTGTGTCAAGTTTCAAGCAGCTAGCACAAACCATGTTTGATTTAGAGTTCCAACTGCCTCTATCCCTATAGGGGAAAACAAATTGAAACCTAAAATTCAAAGTGTTCCTGCAAATGACACTTCAAGTAGAAGAATGAAAGTTGGGGGGGCCAATTGCGACTGGAGTACTGATCATTCGTTCAAAATATCAACAAGGTCTGGTGAAAAAATATTTGTTGAGATTCCAGTAAACTCCGATTTTTGTGGAAGCTTTGCAAACGCTTTCATATGAAAGTGTTTTTTCTTTGATTCTACTTAGGCCTACTTCAACAGGGAATAAAGCATAGAGAGTGCACTGAGAAATAATAGAGTGTGTCAAGTTTCAAGCAGCTAGCACAACCCAGTTTTGATTTAGATTTTGAACTATCTCTATTCAAATAGGGGAATACAAAATGCAACTTAAAAATTCAATGTGTTCCTGCAAAGGACTGCTTCAACATACAATTGTGAAATTTGGGGAGCCAAAGGCAACTGGAGTTCCAATCATTCCTTCAAAGTATCTAAAAATCAGATGAAAAAATATTTACTGAGATTCTAGTAAACTTGGAGTTCTGTCGAAGCTTGGGAAACACTTTCAAATGAAAGTGTTTTTTCCTTGCCTCTGCTTAGGGCTACTTTGACAGGGAACAAACATAGTGAGCACACTGAGAAATAATTGATAGTCTCAAGTTTCCAGCAGCTAGCTCAAACCATGTTTGATTTGAAGTTTCAACTGGATCTATACTTATAGGGAAACCTAAGTGAAACCTAAAAATTAAAAATGTTCCTGCAAATGAATGCTTCAACCTAGAAGAAGGAAATTTGGGGGGCCATGTGGCCTGGAGTAGCAATCCTACATTCAAAGTATTGAGAATATTGGGTTAAAAATATTTGCTCACATTCCAGTAAAATCATAGTTCTGTGGAAGCTTGGCAAACGCTTTCAAATGAAAGTGGTTTTTTTCTTGCCTCTCCTTAGGGCTACTTCAACAGGGAACAAAGCATAGAGAGCGCACTGAGAACTAATTGAGTGTGTGGAGGTTCAAGAATGCAGCACAAACAATGTTTGATTTAGAGTTCCAACTGCCTTTTTGCCTATAGGGTCAAATGAAGTGAAACCTAATAATTCAAAGAGTTCCTGCAAAGGAACTCTTCAATCTAGAAGAATAAAATTTTGGGGTCAAGTGTGACTGGAGTACCAATCACAACTTCAAAGTATCAACAAAATTGGATTAAAAAATATTTGCTGAGATTCCAGTAAACTCAAGTTCTGTGGAAGCTTGGCAAAAACATTCAAATGAAAGTGTATTTTTGTTTCCTCTGCTTAGGGCTACTTCAAAAGGGAACAAATCATAAAGAGAGCACTGAGAACTAATTGAGTTTGTCAAGTTTTAAGCAGCTAGCACAAACTATGTTTGATTTAGAGTTCCAGATGCCTCTATACCTATAGGGGAAAATGAAGTAAAATGTAAAAATTAGAAGTTTTCCTGCAAACGAACGTATCAAACTAGAAAAATGAATTTTGGGGGGGGAAGTGCACCTGGAGTAGCAACCATACATTTAATGTATCAAGAAGAATGGGTTAAAAAAATATTTGCTGAGATTTCAGTAAACTCAGAGTTCTGTGTAAGCTTAGGAAATGCTTTCAAATGAAAGTGTATTTTCCTTGCCTCTGCTTACAACTACTTCAAAAGGGAAAAAAAAGCATAGAGAGTGCACTGAGAACTAACTGAGTTTGTCAATTTTCAAGGAGCTAGCACAAACCAATCAACAAGATTGCTTTGATTTAGAGTTCCAAATGCTTCTTTGCCTATAGGGTAATTAAGTGAAACCTAAAAATTCAAAGTATTCTTGCAAACAACCAATTCAACCTAGAAGAATGAAATTTGGTAGGATGAAGTGCGAATGGAATACTGATCATTCCTTCAAATTATCAACAGCTTCAGGGGAAAAATATTTGCTGAGGTACTGTAAACTCGAAGTTCTGTGGAAGCTTGGCAAATGCATTCAAATGAAGGTGTTTTTTCCTTGCCTCTGCTTAGGTCTACTTCAAAAGGGAACAAAAAATACAGAGTGCACTGAGAACTAATTGAGTGCATCATGTTTCAAGCAGCTAGCACAAACCATGTTTGATTTAGACTTCCAAATTTCTCTATCGCTATAGGGAAAAATGAAGTGAAACCTAACAATTAAAAGTAATCCTGAAAAAGAAGACTTCAACAACAAGAATGCAATTTGGAGTGTAACTGGAGTACTGATCATTCCTTCAAAGTATCAACAAGATTGGGTGAAAAAATATTTGCTGAGATTCCAGTAAATTCGGAGTTTTCTGGAAGCTTGGCAAACACTATCAAATGAACATGTTGATTCCTTGCCTCTGCTTAAGACTACTTCAACAGGGAACAAAGCATAGAGAGCACACTAGAACTAATTGAGTGTGTGAAGTTTCAAGAGTTATCACAAACAATGTTTGATTTAGAGTTCCAACGGCCTCTATGCATATAGGGGGAAACGAGGTGAAACCTAATAATTCAAAGTGTTCCTGCAAAGGGACTCTTCAACCTAGAAGAATGAATATTGAAAGCCAAGTGCGACTGGAGTACCAATCATTCCTTCACAGTATCAACAAGATCAGTGAAAAAACATTTGCTGAGATTCTAGTAAACTCTCGATCATAGCTTCAAAGTATCAACGAGATCGGATGAAAATATATTTGCTGAGATTCCAGTAACCTCGGAGATCTGTGGAAGCTTGGTCAACGATTTCAAATGAAAGTTTTTTCCTTGCCTCTGCTTAAGGCTACTTCCACAAGTAACAAAGCATAGAGAGTGCACTGATAACTAATCGAGGGTGTGAAACTTCAAGCAGCTCGCACAAACCATGTTTGATTTAAAGTTCCAACTGTCTCTATCCCTATAGTGCAAAATGAAGTGAAACCTAAAATTTCAAACTGTTCATGCAAACGAAAACTTCAACCTAGAAGAATAAAATTTGTGGAGTCAAGTGTGACTTGAATACCAATTATTCCTTCAAAGTATCAACAAGTCTGGGTGAAAAAAAGTTTGTTGAGATTCAAGTAAACTCGAAGTTCTGTGGAAGCTCGGCAACCCTTTCAAATTTAAGGGTTTTCTCCTTGCCTCTGCTTAGGGCTATTTCAACATGGAACAAAGCATAGAGAGTGCACTTAGAACTAATTGAGTATGTCAAGTTTCAAGCATCTAGCACAAACCATGTTTGATTTAGAGATCCAACTGTCTCTATCACTATAGGGGAAAATGAATGAAACCTAAAAATTCAAAGTTTTCCTGCAAACGAATGCTTCAACCTAGAAGAATGAAACTTGGGATACCCAGTGTGACTGGAGCATCAATTATTCCTTCAAAGTATCAACAAAATTGGGTGAGAAACTATTTGCTGAGATTCCAGTAAATTCGGAGTTCTGTGGAAGCTTGGCAAATGCTTTCAAATGAAAGTGTTTTTCCTATAGTCTTCTTAGGGCTAATTTACAAGGGACAAATCATGAAGATTGCTCTGAGAACTAATTACGTGTTTCAAATTTTAAACATCTACCTCAAACCATGTTGGATTTAGAGTTCCAACTACCTCTATACCTAAAGGGGAAAATGAAGTAAACCTAAAAATTCAAATGGTTCCTGCATATGAATCTAGAAGAATGAAATTTGGGGGGCCAAGTGCGACTGGAGTACCAATCATTCTTCCAAAGTATCAACAAGATTGGTTGAAAAAATATTTGCTGAGATTCCAGTAAACTCAAAGTTCTGTATAAGCATGGCAAACACTATTGTATTAAAGTGCTTTTTTCTTTGCCTCTGCTTGGTGCTACTTCAACAGGGAACAGAGCACGGAGAGTGCACTGAGAACTAATAGAGTGCATCAAGTTTCAAGCAGCTATCAAAAAGCATGTTTGATTTAGCATTCCAACAGCCTCTAGTCATAAAGGGAAAATGAAGTGACGACTAAAAATTCAGAGCAAACGAATGCTTCAAACTAGAAAAATAAAATTTGGAGGGCAAAGTGCACATGGAGTAGCAATCATTCCTTCAAAGTATCAAGAAGATCGGGTGAGAAAATATTTGCTGAAATTCCAGTAAACTAGGAGTGCTTTGGAAGCTTGGCAAACGCTTTTAAATTCAAGTGTTATTTTCTTGCCCCTGCTTAGGGCCACTACATGTGGAACAAAGCATAGAGAGCGATCTGAGATCTTATTCAGTGTGTCAATTTTCCAGCAGCTAGCAAAAAACAAGTTTGATTTAGAGTTCCAAATTTCTGTATTCCTCTAGGGGAAAATGAAGTGAAACTTAAAAATTCAAAGTTTTCCTGCAAACAAATGCTTCAACTTGGAAGAATGAAATTTGGGTCATCACGAGTGATTAGTGTACCTATTATTCCATGAAAGTATCAACAACATCAGGTGAAAACTATTTGCCTAGATTCCAGTAAACTCGGAATTATGTGGAAGCTTGAGAAACATTTTCAAATGAAATTGTTGTTATCTTGTCTCTGTTTAGGGCTATTCAAAAGGGAACAAAGCATAGAGAGCACACTGAGACTAATTGTGTGTGTCAAGTTTCAATCAGCTAGCTCAAACCATGTTTGATTTAGAGTTCCCACTGCTCCTATCCCTATAGGGGAAAATGAATTGAAACGTAAAATTTCAAAGTGCTCCTGCAAACGAAGGTTTGACCTAGAAGAATGAAATTTGGGGGGCCAAGTGCACTGGAGTACCAATCATTCCTTCAAAGTATCAACAAGATCGGGTGAAAAAATCTTTGCTAAGATTCCACTATAATCCGAGTTCTGTGGAAGCTTGGCAAATGCTTTCAAAAGAAAGAGATTTTTCCTTGCCTCTGATTAGGGCTACTTCAACAGGGAATAAAGCATGGAGAGCACACTGAGAACTAATAGAGTGTTTTAAGTTTTAAGCAGCTAGCCAAAACCATGGTTGATTTAGAGTTTCAACTGCCTCTATTTCTATAGTAAAAAACAAAGTGAGACCTAAAAATTCAGTGTGTTCCTGCAAACAAATGCTTCAACCAGAAGGATAAAATTTGGGGGCAAGTGTGCCTGGAGTAGTTGTCATTGCTTCAAAGTATAAACAAGTTCTGGTGAAAAAATGATTGCTGTGGTTCCAGTAAACTTGGAGTTCTGTGGAGGCTTGGCAAATACTTTCAAATTAAAGAGTTTTTTCCTTGCCTCTGCTTAGGGCTACATAAATAAGGAACAAAACATAGAGAGCACACTGAGATATAATTGAGTGTGTCAAGTTTCAAGCAGCTAGCACTAACCATATTTGGTTTAGAGTTCCAACTGCCTCTATTCCTATAGGCAAAAATGAGGTAAAAACTAAAAATTCAAAGTGTTCCTGCAAATGAATGCTTCAACTTAGAAGAATGAAATTTGCAGGGCCTAGTGCTCCTATAGTAGCAATCATTCTTTCAAAGTATCAACAATATCAGGTGAAAAAATATTTGCTGAGATTCCAGAGAACTCAGAGTTCTGTGGAAGCTTGGCAAAATATTTCAAATGAAGTGTTTTTTCCTTGCCTCTACTTAGGGCTACTGCATCAGGGAACAAAGCATAGAGAACACACTGAGAACTAATTCAATGTGTCAAGTTTCAAGCGGCTAGCACCAACCATGTTTGATTTAGAGCTCCAAATGCCTCTATCCCTGTAGGAGAAAACAAAGTGAAACCTAAAAAATCAAAGTGTTCCTGTAAACGAACGCTTCATCCTAGAAGAATGAAATTTGGGGGGTCAATGCACCTGAAGTATCAATCATTTTCTCAAAGTATCAACAAGATTGAGCAAAAAAATATTTGCTGAGATTCCAGTAAACTCAGAGTTCTATGGAAGCTTGGCAAACGCTTTCAAATGAAAGTGTTTTTTCCTTGCCTCTGATTATGTCTACTTTAACAGGGAAGAAAGCATAGAGAGCACACTGAGAACTAATTGAGAGTGTCAAGATTCAATCAGCTAGCACAAACCATGTTCGATTTTGAGTTCCAACTGTCTCTATCCCTATAGGAGAAAATGAAGTGAATACTAAAAATTCAAAGTGTTTATGGAAAAGAACGCTTCACCCTAGAAGAATGAAATTTGGGGTGTCAAGTGCAACAGAAATACTGATCATGCCTTCAAAGTATCAACACATTCAGGTGAAAAATATTTGTGGAGATTAAAGTAAACTCAGAGTTCTATGGAAGCTTGGCAAATTGTTTCAAATGAAAGCATTTTTTCAATTCTTCTGCTTAGGACTACTTCAACAAGAACAAAGCATAGAGAGTGCACTGAGAACCAATTGAGTGTGTCAAGTTTCAAGCAGCTAACACAAACCATGTTTGATTTAGAGTTCCAAGTACTTCTAACCTTATAGGGAAAGTAAAGTGAAACCTAAATATTTAAAGTATTCCTGCAAATTATTGCTTCAATCTAGAAGAATGTAATTTGGGGGGGCCAAGTGCAACTTGTGTATCAATCATTCCTTCAAGTATCAACAAGATCTGGTGAAAAAAAATATATTTTGAGTTTTCAGTAAAATCAGAGTTCTGTGAAAGCTTGCAAATGCTTTCAAATGAAAGTGTTTTTTTTTTTTCCTTGCCTCTGCTTATGGCTACTTCAACATGGAACAAAGTCCAGAGACTGCACTGAGAAATAATTGAGTGTGTCAAATTTCAAACAGAAATCACTAACCGTGTTTGATTTAGAATTCCAACTGCCACTACCCTGTAGGGAAAAATGAAGTAAAATCTAAAAATTCAAAGTGTTACTGCAAATGAAAGCTTCAAACTAGAAGAATAAAATTTGGTGGGAAAAGTGGGACTGAAGTACTGATCATTTCTTCAAAGTATCAAGAAGACCAGGTGAAAAAATATTTGCTGAGATTCCAGTAAACTCAGAGTTCCTTGGAAACTTGTCAAACACTTTCAAATGAAAGTGTTTTTTCCTTGCCTTTGCTTGTTCTACATCAACAGGGAAAAAAGCATAGAAAGTGTCCTGGGAACTAATTGAGTGTGTCAAGTTTCAAGAATCTAGCACAATCCATGTTTGATATAGAGTTACAAATGCCTCTATACTATAAGGTAAGTCAAAGTGAAACCTAAAAATTCAAAGTGTTCCTGCAAACGAATGCTTCAACCTAAAAGAATGAATTTTGGGGTGCATGTGTGACTGAACTACCGACCTTTCCTTCAAATTATCAACAAGTTTGGGTGAAAAAAAATTTGCTGAGATTCCATTAAACATGAGTTCTGTGGAAGCTTGGCAAACTAATGAAAGTGTTTTTTCCTTGTGTCTGCTTAGAGCTTCTTCAACAGGGTACAAAGCATAGAGAGCGCACTGAGAATAATTGAGTATGTCAAGTTTCAAGCAGCTAGCACAAACCATGTTTGATTTAGCATTCCAACTGCCTCTATCTGAAAAGGGGAAAACAAAGTGCAACCTAAAAATTCAAAGTGTTCCTGCAAATTAATGCTTCATCCTATTCATCCTAGAAGAATGAAATTTGTGGGGCCAAGTGCAACTGGTGTACTGATCCTTCCTTCAAAGTATCAACAACATCGGGTGAAAAAATATTTAGTGAAATTCCAGTTAACTCGGAGTTCTGTTGAAGCTTGACAAACGCTTTCAAGTGGAAGTGATTTTTTTTTTACTCTGCTTAGGGCTACTTCAACAGGGAACAAACATATAGAGTGCACTGAGAAATAATTGAGTGTGTCAAGTTTCAAGAAGCTAGCAAAAAGCATGTTTGATTTAGGGTTCCAACTGCCTCAATCACTATAGGGGAAAAAGAACTGAAACCTAAAAACTTCAAAGTGTTCATGCAAACAAAGGCTTCAACATATAAGAATGAAATTTGGGAAGCCAAGTGAGACTGAAGTACCAATAATTCTTTCAAATATCAACAAGACCTTGTGAAAAAATATATTTTGACATTCCAGTAAACTCAGAGTTCTTTGAATGCTTGGAAAAGGCTTTCAAGTGAAAGTGTTTTTTTCCTTTCCTCTGCTTATGGCTACTTCAACAGGGAGAAAAGCATAGAATGCACACTGAGAATTAATTGAGGGTGTCAAGTTTCAAGAAGCTAACACAAAACATGTTTGATTTAGAGTTCCAACTGTCTATCCCTATAGAAAAAAACAAAATGAAACCTAAAAATTCAAAGTGACCTTGCAAACGAATGCTTCAACCTAGCAAAAGGAAATTTAAGAGGCCAAGTGCACCTTGATTACTGATCATTCCTTTGATGTATAAACAAGATTGGGTGAAAAAAAAATTTGCTGAGATTCTAGTAAACTTGGAGTTCTGTGGAAGCTTTGCAAACACTTTCAAATGAAACTGCTTTTTCCTTGCTTCTGCTTAGGGCTACTTCAACAAGGAACAAAGCATAGAGAATGTACTGAGAACTAATTGAATGTTCAAGTTTCAAGCAGCTAGCACAAACCATGTTTGATTTAGAGTTCCAACTGCCTCTATTCCTATAGGCAAAAACGAAGTGAAACCTAAAAATTCAAAGTGTTCATGCAATCGAATGTTTCAACCTAGAAAAATGAAATTTGTGTGGCCAAGTGCAACTGGAGTACTGATCATTCCTAAAAGTATCAACAGGATTGGGTGAGAACATATTTGCTGAGATTCCTATAAACTCGAAGTTCTGTGGAAGCTAGTTTTATGCTTTCAAATGAAAGTGTTTTTTCCTTGCTTCTGCTTAGGGCTACTTCAACAGAGAACAAAGCATAGAGAGTCCACTGAGAAATACTTGAGTGTTTCATGTTTCAAGCAACTAGCACAAACCATGATTGAATTAGAGTTTCAAATGCCTCTATCCATTTAGGTAAAAAATAATTTAAAACTAAAAATTCAAAGTTTTCTTGCAAACGAACGCTTCAATTTAGAAGAATGAAATTTGGGGGGCCAAATGCGCTTTGAGTACTGATCATTCCCTCAATGTATCATCAAGATTGGGTGACAAAATATTTCCTGAGATACTAATAAACTCAGAGTTCTGTGGAAGCTTGGCAAACATTTTCAAATGAAAGTGTTTTTTCCTTGCCTCTTCTTAGGGCTACTTCAACAGGAAATAACTCATAGAGAGCGCACTGAAAACTAATTGAGTGTGTCAAGTTTCAAGCAGCTAACACAAACCATGTTGGATTTAGAGTTCCATTGACCTCTATAAATATAGGGGAAAGTGAAGTTAAACCTAAAAATTCAAAATATTCTTGCAAATTAACACTTCAACCTAGAAGAATAAAATTTGGGGGGCCAAGTGTGACTGGTGTATTGAATATTCCTTCAAGATCTGGTGAAAAAATATATTTTTAGTTTCTAGTAAAATTGGAGTTCTGTGAAAGCTTGCAAACACTTTCAAATGAAAGTATTATTTCTTTGCCTCTGCTTAGAGCTACTTTAACAGGGAAGAAAGCCTAGAGAGCACACTGAGAACTAATTGAATGTGTCAAGTTTAAAGCAGCTAGCACAGACCATATTTTATTTAGAATTCCAAAAGCCTTTATCCCTGTGGGGGAAAATTATGTGAAATCTAAAAATTCAAAATGTTCCTGCAAAAGAATGCTTTAACCTAGAAGAATGTAATTTGGGGGACAAGTGTGACTGGAGTACCAATCATTCCTTCAAATTATCAACAAGATTGGGTTAAAAAATATTTGCTGAAATTCCAGTAAACTCACAGTTTTGTGGAGGCTTGGCAACCATTTTCAAATAAAAGTGTTTTTCCTTTCTGCTTGGTGCTACTTCAACAGGGTACAAAGCATAGATAATGCCCTGGGAATTAATTGAGTGTGTTAAGTTTCAAAAATCTAGCAGAATTTATGTTTGATTTAGAGTTGAAACTGTCTCTATACCTATAGGGAAAATGGAAGTAAAACATAAAATTTCAAAGTGTTCCTGAAAATGAACGCTTCAACCTAGAAGAATAAAATTTGGGGGGTAATGTGTGCCTTGAGTACTGATAATTCTATCAAAGTATCAACAAGTTCTGGTGAAAAAATATTTGCTGAGATTCCACTAACCTCAAAGATCTGAGGAAGCATGAAAAACGCTTTTAAATGAAAGTGTTGTTTCCTTGCCTCTACTTAGGACTAATTCATCAGGGAATAAAGCATAGGGAGTGCACTGAGAACTACTTTAGTATGTCAATTCTCATGTAGGTAGGACAAATCAAGTTAGATTTAGAGTTCCAACTGCCTCTCTCCCTATAGGGGTAAATGAAGTGAAACCTAAAATTTGAAAGTGTTCCTGCACATGAACTCTTCAACCTAGAAGAATAGAATTTGGCAGTACAAGTGCAATAATAGTACTGATCATTCCTTCAAAGTATCAAGAAGATCGGATGGAAAAATATTTGCTGAGATTCCAGTAAACTCGGAGTTCTGTGGAAACTTGTCAAACCTTTTCAAATTAAAGTGTTTTTTTCCTTACCTCTGCTTAGATATACTTCATCAGGGAAGAAAGCATAGAAAGTTCCCAGGGAAATAATTGAGTGTGTCAAGTTTCAAGACTCTAACCCAATCCATGTTTGATTTAGTGTTTCAACTGCCTATATACGTATAGGGAAAATTGAAGTGAAACCTAAAAATTCAAATTGTTCCTGAAAATTAACCCTTCAACCTAGGTGAAAGAAATTTTGGATTCCATGTGTGACTGAAGTACTGATCTTTTTTTCAAAGTATCAACAAGATTTGGTGAAAAAATTTTTGCTGAGATTCTATAAACTCAGAGTTCTGTGGAAGCTTGGCAAACACTTACAAATAAAAGTGGTTTTTCCTTGTATCTGCCTAGGTATTTTTCAAAATTGCCCAAAGCATAAAGAGTGCACTGATAACTAATTGAGTGTTTCAAGTTTCAAGCAGCTAGCAAAAACAATGGTTGATATAGAGTTTCAACTGCCTCTATCCCTATAGGCGAAAATGAAGTGAAACCTGAAAATTCAAAGTGTTCCTGAAAATTAACTATTCAACATAGAAGAATGATATTTGAGGTGCCAAGTGCAACTAGTGTACCAATCATTACTTCAAGGAATCAACAAGATCATGGAAAAATATATTTAGTGAAATTCCAGTTAACTAGGAGTTCTGTTGAAGCTTGACAAACGCTTTCAAATGAAAGTGAATTTTCCTTGCCTGTGTTTAGGGCTACTTCAACAGGGAACAAAGCATAGAGTTTGCACTGAGAAATAATTCAGGGTGTAAAGTTTCAAGAAGCTAGAAAAAACCATGTGTGATTTAGAGCTCTAAATGCCTCTATTCCTACAGAGGAAAACAAACTGAAACCTAAAAATACAAACTGTTCCTGCAAACGTACGCTTCAACCTAGAAGAATGAAATTTGGGAAGCCAAGTGCAACTGCAGTACTGATCATTCCTTCAAGTATCAACAAGAACTTGTGAAAAAATATATTTTGACTTTACAGTAAAGTCAGAGTTCTGTGAAAGCTTAGCAAATGCTTTCAAATTAAAGGATTTTTCTTTACCCCTGCTTAGGGCTACTTCAACAAAGTGCAAAGAATAGAGCACACAATGAGAATTAATTCAGTGTTTCACGTTTCAAGAAGCTAGCAAAACCCATGTTTGATTTCGAGTTCCAACTGCATCTATCCCTATAAGCAAAGACAAAATGAAGCTTAAAAATTCAAAGTATTCCTGCAAATGAAAGCTTCAACCTAGAGGAATGAAATTTGGGGGTCCAAGTGCGAATGGAGTACCGATCATTTTTTTTTAAGTATTAACAAGATCAGGTGAAAAAATATTCACTGAGATTCCAGTAAACTCGGAGTTCTGTGGAAGCTTGGCAAATGCTTTAAACTGAAAGTGTTTTTTCCTTGCATGAGTGTAGTGACATTTCAATAGGAAACAAAGCATAGAGAGTGCACTGAGAACAAATTGAGTGTGTCAACTCTCAAGCCGTGTTTGATTTAGAGTTCCAACTGCCTCTATCCTTATATGGGAAAATGAAGTAAAATCTGAAAATTCAAAGTGTTCCTGCAAATTAATGCTTCAACATAGAAGAATGAAATTTGGGGTACCAAGTGCAACTGGCGTACCGATCATTACTTCAAAGAATCAGCAAGATCGTGTGAAAATATATTTAGTGAAATTCCAGTTAACTCAGAGTTCTGTTGAAGCTTGGAAAATGCTTTCAAATGAAAGTAAATTTTTCTTGCCTCTGCTTAGGTCTACTTCAACAGGGAACAAAGCATAGAGAGTCTGATGAGAAATAATTGCGTGTATCAAGTTTCAAGAACCTAGCAGAAACCATGTTTGATTTAAAGTTCCAACTGCCTCTATCTCTATAGAGGAAAATGAACTGAAACCTAAAAATTCAAACTGTTCCTGCAAACAAACACTTCAACCTAGAAGAATGAAATTTGGGAAGCCAAGTGGGACTGCAGTACTGATCATTCCTTCAAGTATCAACAAGATCTTGTGAAAAAATATATTTTGACTTTCCAGTAAGGTCAGAGTTCTGTGAAAGCTTAGCAAACGCTTTCCAATGAAAGGGGTTTTTCCTTACCTCTGCTTAGGGCTACTTCCACAGGGAGCAAAGCATTGAGCAAACCTGAGAATTAATTGAGTGTGTCACGTATCAAGAAGCTAGCAAAAACCATGTTTGATTTAGAGTTCCAACTGCTTCTCTTCCTATAGAGAAAAAAGAAGTGAAACCCCCAAAATTCAAACTCTTCCTGCAAATGAACGCTTCAATCTAGAAGAATAAATTTGGGGGTCCAAGTGCAAATGGAGTACCGATTATTCCTTCAAAGTATCAACAAGATCAGGTGAAAAAATATTCTCTGAGATTCCAGTAAACTCGGAGTTCTGTGGAAGCTTGGCAAAATAGTGCTGGGAAAACTGGAAATCCATATGCAACAAAATGAAACTGAATCCCCTCCTCTCGCCATGCACAAAAGTTAACTCAAAATGGATCAAGGACCTTGATATCAAATCAGAGACTATGTGTCTGATAGATGAAAAGGTTGGCTCCGATCTACATATTGTGGGGTCGGGCTCCAAATTCCTTAATAGGACACCCATAGCACAAGAGTTAATAACAAGAATCAACAAATGGGACTTACTTAAACTAAAAAGTTTTTTCTCAACAAGAGAAACAATAAGAGAGATAAATAGGGAGCCTACATCATGGGAACAAATTTTTACTCCTCACACTTCAGATAGAGCCCTAATATCCAGAGTATACAAAGAACTCAAAAAATTAAACAATAAGAAAACAAATAATCCAATTAACAAATGGGCCAAAGACCTGAACAGACACTTCTCAGAGGAGGACATACAATCAATCAACAAGTACATGAAAAAATGCTCACCATCTCTAGCAGTCAGAGAAATGCAAATCAAAACCACCCTAAGATACCATCTCACTCCAGTAAGATTGGCAGCCATTATGAAGTCAAACAATAAGAAGTGCTGGCGAGGATGTGGGGAAAAGGGTACTCTTGTACATTGCTGGTGGGACTGCAAATTGGTGAGGCCAATATGGAAAGCAGTACGGAGATTCCTGGGAAAGCTGGGAATGGAACCACCATTTGACCCAGCTATTGCCCTTCTCGGATTATTCCCTGAAGACCTCAAAAGAGCTCTTTTGAGGGATACTGCCACATCGATATTCATAGCAGCACAATTCACAATAGCTAGACTGTGGAACCAACCCCAATGCCCCTCAATAGATGAATGGATAAAAAAAATGTGGCATTTATACACAATGGAGTACTACGCAGCACTAAGAAATGACAAAATCATGGAATTTGCAGGGAAATGGATGGCATTAGAGCAGATTATGCTAAGTGAAGCTATCCAATCCCTAAAAAACAAATGCCAAATGTCACGTCCCCTCGCCGGCAAGGAAGACACGACACAGGATTCTTCTTTCAGCAGTTTATTCAGGACCCTTGAAGCATGGCAAAAAAACTCTCTCTCTCCCAGTCTGCACTAGCTTAAATTCCTCGCCCAGCCAACGCACTTGCACCACATGGGAAAAACTGATTGGTACACGAAAGCGGAAACAAGTCAGAGCTCAGCTCTACAGCCTTACAAGGAGTTGTTTACTTCAACAACTCCAACTGCCAAGAAAGCGGAAGAAGGAGACCGACGCCATTTTTAGGGTGTGGTCGCTGGCTCCCTACAGTTCCCCCTATTCTGTTAACAAGCAACAGGTAAAAGTAGAGGTCCTATCTCCATTGTGCATAATGGCCGTAATTAATGGCACTCTCCTGAGGGGCGCCTCCCCAGGCGAATCACCATTCCGACCGATGCCTTTTTCATGGAGGTGGGGTGGACGGCATCAAACCCACATGCAATAGGACATGCTTTTCTTGGGACTCAAACCTAGAGCTCCCAAGTGCAGTGCCTTGCCTCGCACCCTGTGCTGTGGAGATCACTTGAGCATGGTGAGCCATGCTTGAGGGGACTGTCCCGCTTCTAGCGCAGCAAAGGCTTGCACAAGCATAAGATTCTGTACTCGCTGCCGTCTACGCATACGACACAAACACCACAGGCACAATACGATGGCTAGTACTAAGAGTCCGGCCAACGCACCCATTCCTGCCCATTGTTTTAGGAAACCAAAAGAATTATATAACCATGAAATTACATCTCTCATGGGAGCAATTTGGACTCAAGTATTATACACTCTCACAATCTCTTGTCTTAATAGCATAGTCAGGTTATCAAACTCTGCTGACCAAACCCCAGTGAGCAGAAGTCCCAGCTGTTTAGAGTAATTAGCAGCCCTAGTCAGATTATTAAAAGCTATTGGAGTAATGCATAATCCATCCATGGGCATTAAACACCCATGAGCGAATACTTGACTTAAAATGTTCACTTGTTCTTGCAGCAGGTCCACTCGCTGATTCAGAAGTACAATACCACAGTACAGTTGGTTGTTTATCATTGTCTGAGTCGTCATGGCTGTAGCAGTAGCACCCGCCAGCTCATTCACAGCATGGGCAGTAGGCACAGCAGTAGCGAGCACTGCGGCAGCAGTGGCCGCTGCAACGGCAGAAGCTGCGACGGCCGCCACAATGGCTGCAGTAATACCAAAGTCTCTTGTTCCTTCACCACAGCCCAAAGGAGACGTTCTTCAGTCCAGATGACATCACGTTTCACCATCACCATCAGGAGAAAGACCAGGCACATCTTCATGTTCCAAATCATTCTTCTGTTCTGATGGAGTTTGAAGAGCTTTCCGCACTAGACGTTCTGGCACCCACAATGGTTCCGTTCAGTCCTGTGGAAAAACACAAACAGAACCTAGTGCCCATGCCAGCACGGGATCAGGCCCATACCACTGTCCAGAAAGTACATCTTTCCACTTAACATGCCCGAAATTCGGGGCAGAGGGCGAGCTGTGCCTAGCCGCAGCAGAATGCCCTTGGATGTCCAAATTTAAAAAGTTAATGGTAAATAGAGCCAAGGAAAGGCGCTCTTTCGGGGTGCGACCTAAGCCCATTCCCCCTTTTTGTTTTACAAACATCTCTTTCAAGGTTTTATGAGCGCGGATGCTGGATAGGAGTTTGTGTATTTATTACATAGGCTCCAACACCAATTTTAGATCCATCTGTAAAAATATTAACAGCTCCTGGAATAGGTTTGGAAGAAGTAACCTTAGGGAAAATGATAGGATGTTCTTTAACAAACGTAATAAGGGGGTGTGAGGGATAGTGATTATCTATCTCTCCTTGAAAAGAGCATCGTAATATAGTCCAATTATCTAAATTAGCACACAAAACTTGTATTTGTTGACAAGTATAAGGGACAATAACAGACGTTGGGGTAGAACCAAAAAATTGTATGCTCTGTTGTATCCCTAACATCACTAATGAAGCAACTGCATCAGGATAGTACTCAAGGGATTTTCCAGGGGATATGCATGGATGTATCCACAACAAAGGACCATCTTGCCACAAAACTCCAGTAGGTTGCCGTACCGTGGCAAGCACACATAATTGAAGGGGCTTATCCTCGCGAAGCCGGCAAAGACTAGCCCTTTGTATGGCCTTTTCCACCTTAGACAATGCTGACTTGGCCTCCTCAATAAGATGCCGAGGGGAAGCAAGGTCTGAATCACCTTTAAGAATATCATATAAAGGCTTCAACTCAGCATTGGGAACATGTAAGTAGCCCCTAATCCAATTTATGTCACCCAATAATTTCTGAAAATCATTTAAAGTATGTAAATCATCAGTTCTAATAGTTACCTTTTGGGGTGAAATAGTCTCATAAGAAATACTAGCACCAAGATATTTAATAGAGTCCCCTGATTGCACTTTGTCAGGCGAAATAAACAAGCCTTTTGATTGTAGTAGATGTACTAAGTCAGTATAAGCTGCTTCCAGTGTGTTTTTAGTTTTTGTGTTTTTGGCTGCTAGCAAAATATCATCCATATAATGTATGCATTTTAGTAATGGATACTTTTGTCTGAGTGGAGCAATGGTCGCTCCCACAAACATTTGACACATTGTGGGGCTATTGGCCATGCCTTGAGGCAAAACCACCCACTCAATTCTTTGATCAGGCTCCTCATGATTACATGAGGGCAGCATAAAAGCAAAGCGCTCAGTATCCTGCGGATGTAACGGGATGGAAAAGAAGCAATCTTTAATGTCTATGCTAATCACTGGCCAATGCCTAGGAATGGTTGAAAGTAAAGGCAAACCTCTCTGGATGGGCCCCATGAGCTGCATTTGAGCATTAATGGCCTGTAGATCATGCTACAACCGCCACTTTCCAGATTTTTTCTTGATGACAAATATGGGTGTATTCCATGGAGAAGTAGAGGGTTTTATATGTCCTAAATCTAATTGTTCTTTTACTAGAGCATGAGCCGCAGTCAATTTTTCAGAGGAGAGTGGCCACTGAGGCACCCATACCGGCTCCTCTGACTTCCAGATAATAGGCACCTGATCCTCAGCGGCCCCTAAGAAAAACCCAGCCCATGTCTGTCAAACTTTTGTTGAAGTTCCAGTGGGTGTCGGCGTCCTTGCAAGTTTTTCCCTAATCCTAAGCCTGGCTTATATCCCATGTCTTGCATTATCCCTCGGGCAACTGCTGAGTACTCATTACTCAGTTGAAAACCCATGTCTTTCATGAGATCCCGACCCCACAGGGAGATTGGGAGATCAAGCACATATGGTTGGAAGGTGCCAAAATGCCCTTCAAAATCCTTCCAAGATAATTGCCTACAACTAATTTGTGGAGCTTGAGCATACCCTAAACCTCTTAGAGATTGATCTGAGAGCTGCACCGGCCACCCTTTTGACCAGTCCTTTTGTGCAATTATACTATGATCTGCTCCAGTATCTAGTAGCCCAGAAATAGACTTTCCCTCTATAGTTAACTTTAAAATAGGAGGGTCACTCATATCCAAGGACAAATAAACACAGTTCCCTCTGGTGGCTCCAATCTCATCACTAGTCCTCAAGGAAGAGTCTGCAGGAAAATGGGTGTGTAAACTGGGTAAAACTAATAATTGAGCAATCTGGTCCCCTGGGGAAATGGATACAATACCCTTTGGTGCTTCTACCATAACCTTCACTGTCCCTACCATATCCGGATTGACAATTCCAGGGAAAACATGGAGACCTTGTAGAACAGAGGAGGCACGCCCAATCAATAAACCTACAGTGTCAGGCGGTATTGATCCTTTGAAGTCAGTTTCCACCATTTGAACTCCCATCTTAGGGGTTAATACGAGTCTGGAGGTGGAACAGAGGTCCAGTCCCGCGGCACCTGTAGTGGCTCTCCGTGGTTTTTGGGATGACGCAGGGACGGCCATGACTCGTTCTCCATTGCCCCATATATTTGCGGGCCCTGGGGTCGGGGGGCCCCCCTGGCCGTTTTTTGACATATTTCTATCTTGTAGGGGCTGGCCATGTATGTCTTTGACAGATCTACATTCATTAGCCCAGTGCTTTCCTTTCTTGCATCTAGGGCACAAGCCAGGCTGACGGCTAGCAGAATTGGGCTCAATCCTAGATGTTCCCCTTTTATTAGGACATTCTCATTTAAAATGTCCTTCTTGACCGCATTTAAAACACTTTCCGGCAATAGGGCTGGACTTACGGGAGAGTTGAAGAACAGCAGCAGCAAGGCCCGCATTAGTTAATGGCCCACCTATCTCTCTACATACTTTCATCCAAGCCTCTATACCTTTATTTTTATAGGGAGTAATAGCTGCCTTACATTCTTTAGTACATTGTTCAAAAACAAGTTGTTTAATCAAGGGCATAGCTCTATCGGGATCACCAAAGATTTTCCCCGCAGCATCCACCATCCTAGCAACAAAGTCTGAGAAAGGTTCTGTAGGGCCCTGTACTATTTTAGTCAGGTTGCCAGACACTTCCCCTCTGTTTGGGAGTGACTTCCATGCACGAATGCAAATGTTATTAATCTGTTCATATACTTCAGGAGGATATCCTGTTTGTTGATTGGCAAACCTGCCCTGCCCCAAAAGCATATCCTTATCCCAGGCAGGGTGTCCCCAGCATGATTTTGTGCTGCCTGCTCTACCGCGCCCTCTAGCATAAAGGCTCTCCAGTCCAAATATTTGCCTGGGGAGACACACGCACACACCAAACTGGCCCAATCTGAGGGGGTCATGCAGAATCTATTAAGCCCCTCTACCTGTGTGAGAGTGAAAGCAGCATCTACGCCATAAGTGCGAACAGATTCTGCCAAGGTTTTAACTATTTTAAAATCTAAAGGCTCATGGTATCTTCCCCTATTGGCATCCTGAAAAACTGGGTATGCTAGTCCCATTTCCGAATTAACTGTTCTCCAAACTTGTGAGTGAAAGGTCCTCTCGGATTTTTGGGCACCCCCCGAATATGGGGGTGGTGCAGTAGGCAGTATATCTGGTTCTAGAATCCCAACCTCCTCTTCTGAATTATCCCCCTCCTCACGATAGTCTTTTATGCTTTGTGCCTCCTTTTTCTTTATTTTTACTTTTATCCTGCGCATCAGCTGCAACAACATGTCAAGGTCCTCGGAGCTTTCCGAGCCGCTTGTGTCCTCAGGTGTTTTAAGTTCAGTCAAATCTGGGTAAAGCCTCCTCCTATTTTCATTTTTAGGTATTTTTTCCCTCTCACTACTCTTGCTTTTAACGCTCTCCACTACTTCACTGTGGGATCCCTCAGATTTTTCCTCATGTAATTGTTCAAGAACTGTCTGACCCTCACCCACAGCCTCCTGGCATTTAGAATCTGTAATACACCCTCGAATCAACTTCCAGAGTGGTATAACACCACCCTTTAATGTGCCTTGTTCATAAGCAAAATCCAGATCTTTCCCTAATTTATCCCAGCTAGGAACCATAAGACTTCCTGAGAAAGCAAACCACGGAGCCGCTGCATCAGCTTCTCTTAAGAACGTCTGTAGAGTACTCTGTTTCACTTCAAGTCCTTTTGAACGTAACAGCCCATCTAGGGCCAACAAAATTGGGCTTGAGGAGGTAGCGCCCATAATGTCTCCAAAAAGTATAAGGAAACTGAAAGTACAAAATTCCCCGCTCTCTCCTTATTTACAGAGGAGTGTACTATCCTGTTAAATCCCCGCTCTCTCTTTATCTACAGAGGAGCGTCCCGCGACTTACTTGCAATTCCCACTTACCTGGGAACTTACCGGTGCACCACCCTGGCTGCTGAAAGTTCTGAATCCTGGGTTCGAGGGGCGCCACTTTCCCGTACGGGCCACCAATTGTTACGTCCCCTCGCCGGCAAGGAAGACACGACACAGGATTCTTCTTTCAGCAGTTTATTCAGGACCCTTGAAGCATGGCGAAAAAACTCTCTCTCTCCCAGTCTGCACTAGCTTAAATCCCTCGCCCAGCCAACGCACTTGCACCACATGGGAAAAACTGATTGGTACACGAAAGCGGAAACAAGTCAGAGCTCAGCTCTATAGACTTACAAGGAGTTGTTTACTTCAACAACTCCAACTGCCAAGAAAGCGGAAGAAGGAGACCGACGCCATTTTTAGGGTGTGGTCGCTGGCTTCCTACAGCCAAATGTCTTCTTTGATATAATGAGAGCAACTAAGAACAGAGCAGGGAGGAAGAGCAGGAGGAAAAGATTAACATTAAACAGAGTCATGAAGTGGGAGGGAAAGGGAGAGAAAAGGGAAATTGCATGGAAATGGAAGGAGACCCTCATTGTTATACAAAATTACATATAAGAGTTTGTGAGGGGGATGGGGAAAAAATAAGGAGAGAAATGAATTACAGTAGATGGGGTAGAGAGAGAAGATGGGAGGGGGAGAGAGGGGATAGTAGAGGATAGGAAAGGTAGCAGAATACAACAGTTACTATTATGGTATTATGTAAAAATGTGGATGTGTAACCGATGTGATTCTGCAATCTTTGTAATGTTTTGAATAACCAATAAAAAAAAAGAACAAACTTAAAAAAAATAAACTGAAAGTGTTTTTTCCTTGCATGAGCTTAGTGATACTTTAATAGGAAACAAAGCATAAGAGTGCACTGAGAACAAATTTCTTTACCTCTGCTTATGGCTACTTCAACAGGGAGCAAAGCATAGAACACACACTGAGAATTAATTGAGTGTGTCACATATCAAGCAGCTAGCTCAAACCATGTTTGATTTAGAGTTCCAAATGCCTCTATTCCTATAGGGGAAAATGAAGTGAAACCTAAAATTTGAAAGTGTGCCTGCAATGAATGCTTCAATCTTGAAGAATAAAATTTGGAGGGCCAAGTGCGAGTGGAGTACCAATGATTCCTTCAAAGTATCAACATAATCTAGTGAAAATGTATTTGTTGAGATTCCAGTAAACTCTTTGTTCTGTGAAAACTTTGCAAATTCTTCAAATTAAAGTGTTTTCTTCCTTGCCTCTGCTTAGGACTACTTCAACAGGGCAGAAAAGATAGAGAGTGCATTGAGAACTAATTGAGTCTGTCAAGTTTCAAGCAGCTACCACAAACCATGTTTGATTTAGAGTTCCAGCTGCCTCTATCCCTGTAGGGGAAAATGAAGTGAAAGATAAAAATTCAAAGTGTTCCTGCAAATGAACGCTTGAACCTAAAAGAATAAAAATTGGGGGGCTAAGTGTGACAGGAGTACCCATGATTCCTTCAAAGTAGAAACAAGTTCAGGTGAAAAAATATTTGCTGAGATTCCAGTAAACTCGGAGTTCTGTGAAAGCTTGTTTAACACTTTCAAATTAAAGTGTTTTTTCCTTGCCTCTGCTTAGGGCTTCTTCAACAGGGAACAAAGAATAAAGGGCACACTGAAAACTAATTGAGTGTTTCAAGTTTCAAGTAGCTAACTGCATCCATGTTTGACTTAGAGTTCCAAATGCCTCTATCCCTATAGGGGAAAACAAAGTGAAACCTAAAAATTCAAAGTGTTCCTTCAAACACATGATTTAACCTAGAAGAATAAAATTTGGAGGGCCAAGTGCACCTGCAGTACTTATCATTACATCCAAGTAGCAAGAAGATCAGGTGGAAAACTATTTACTATAATTCCAGTCAACTGGAATTTGGTTGAAGCTTGACAATTGCTTACAAATGAAAGTGAATTTTCCTTGCCTCTTCTTAAGGCTACTTCAACAGGGATCAAAACATAGATAATGCACTGAGAACTAATTGAGTGTATCAAGTTTGAAGAAGCTAGCAGAAACCATGCTTGATTTAGAATTCCAACTGCCTCTATCCCTATAGGGGAAAATGAACTGAAACCTAAAAATTAAAAGTGTTCTGCAAATGAACGCTTCAACCTATAAGAATGAAATCTGGGAAGCCAAGTGCAACTGGAGTACCGATCATTCCTTCAAGTATCAACAATGTCTTGTGAAAAAATATATTTTGACTTTCCAGTAAAATCAGAGTTCTGTGAAAGCTTGGAAAACACTTTCAAATCAATGTGTTTTTTCCTTGCCTCTGCTTAGGGCTACTTCAACAGGGAGCAAAGCATAGAGCGTGCACTGAAAATTAATTGAGTGTGTCAAGTTTGAAGAAGCTAGCAGAACTGCCTCTATCCCTATATGAAAAAAAAAAACAAAATAAAACAAAATGAAACCTAAGAATTCAAAGCATTTCTGCAAACCAAAGCTTCAACTTAGTAGAATGAAACTTGGGGGCCAAGTGCAACTGGAGTAGAGATCATTCCTTCAAAGTATCAACAAGATCAGGTGGAAAAATATTCGCTAAGATTCAAGTAAACTGTGAGTTCTGTGGAAGCTTGCCAAAGGCTTTAAAATGAAGGTGGGTTTTTTATTTTTGTTTTTTGTTTTTGTTTTTGTATGAGCTCAGGGCTACTTCAACAGGAACAAAAGCATAGAGAGTACACTGAGAAGTAATTGAGTGTGTAAAATTTCAAGGAGCTATCACAAACCATGTTTAATTTTGAGTTAAAACTACCTCTATCCCAATAGGGGAAAATGAACTGAAACCTAAAAATTCAAAGTGTTCCTTCAAAAGAAGGCTTCAACCTAGAAGAATGAAATTTGGTGGGCCAAGTGCAACTGGTGTACCGATAATTTCATCAAAGTATCAACAATATTGGGCAAAGAATATTTGCTGATATTCCAGTAAAATCAGAGTTCTGTGGAAGCTTGGCAAACACTTTTAAATGAAAATGTCTTTTAATTCTCTCTGCTTAGGGCTACTTAAACAGGGAACAAAGCATAGAAGTTGCACTGAAAACTAATTGAGTTTTTCAGATAAAATCAGCTAGCACAAACCATGTTTGATTTAGAGTTCCAACTGCTTCTTTTCCTACAGGGGAAAATGAAGTGAAACCTAAAAATTCAAAGTGTTCCTGCAAACAAATGCTTCACAGTACAAAAATGAAATTTGTGGGGCCAAGTGAGACTGGAGTACTGATCATTCCTATAAAGTAACAACAGGATCAGGTGGAAATGTATTTGCTGAGAATCCAGTAAACTCGGAGTTCTTTGGAAGCTTGGCAAACACATTCAAATGAAAATGTTTTCTCCTTGGCTCTGCTTAGGACTACTTAAACAGGGAACAAAGCATAGATAGTGAGTAATAATTGAGTGTTTCAAGTTTCAAGCAAATAGCACAAACCATGATTGATTTAGAGTTTCAAATGCCTCTATCCCTATAGGGGAAAACAAAGTGAAACCTAAAAATTCTAACTTTTCTTGCATACAAATGCTTCAACCTAGAAGAATAAAGTTGGGGGGGCCAAGTGCAACTGAAGTACCAATCATTCCGTCAAAGTATCAACAAGATTTGGGGAAAAATATTTGCTGAGATTCAAGTAAACTGGGAGTTCTGTGGAAGCTGTGAAACATTTTCAAATGAAAGTGTGTTTTCTTTGCCTCTGCTTCAGGCTACTTCAGCATGGGACAAAGCATAGAAAGAACACTGAGAACTAATTGAGTGTGTCAAGTTTCAAGCAGCTAGCACAAACCTTGATTGATTCAGAGTTCCAAATGTCTCTATCAGTATAGGGGAAAATGAAGTGAAACCTAAATATTAATTTTTTTTTTTGTAAACGAATGCTTCAACTTACTTGAATGAAATTTGGATGGCCAAGTTTGCCTGGAGTACTGATCATTCCTTAAAAGTATTAACAAGTTTGGGTGAAAAAAAATATTTGCTGATATTCCAGTAAACTCAGAGTTCTGTGGAAGCTTGGCAAACACTTTCAAATGAAAGACTTTTTTTCCATGTCTCTGCTTAGGGCTACTGCAACAGGGAACAAAGCACACAGAGTGCACTGAGAAAAAATTGAGTGTGCCAAGTTTCAAGCAGCTAGCGCAAACCATGTTTGATTTAGAGTTCCAACTGCCTCTATCCCCACATGGTAAAATGAAATGAAACCTAAATATTCAAAGTTTTCTTGCAAACAAATGCTTCAACCTAGAAGAATGAAATTTGTGGGGCCAAGTGCAACTGGAGTGCCAATCATTCCTTGAGAGTATCAACAAGATCATGTAAAAAAAATATTTGCTGAGATTTCAGTAAACTCTGAGTTCTGTAGAAGCTTAGCAAATGCTTTCAAATGAAGTGTTTTTTTCTTTTTTTTTTTGCCTCTGCTTAGGGCTTCTTCAACAGGAAACAATGCATATGGAGTGCACTGAGGACTAATTGAGTGTATCAAGGTTCAACCAGCTAGCACAAACCATGTTTGATTTAGAGTTCCAAATGCCTCTATCATTATAGGGGAAAACAAAGTGAATGCTAAAAATTCAAACCCTTACTGCAAACCAAACTTCAACGTACAAGAATGAAGTTTGGGGGACCAAGTGCGAGTGGAATACCAATCATTCCTTAAAACAACAACAAGTTCGGGTGAAAAAATATATGCTGAGATTCCAGTAAACTCGGAGTTCTCTGGAGGCTTGGCAAACGCTTTCAAATAAAAGTGCTTTTTCATTGCCTCTGCTTAGGGCTACTTTAACACGTTATTAAGCATAGAGAGTGCACTGAGGACTAATTCAGTGTTTCAAGTTTCAAGTAGCTAGCACAAACAACGTTTGATTTAGAGTTCCAACTGTCTCTATCATATAGGGGAAAATGAAGTGATACCTAAAAATTCAAAGTGCTCCTGCAGGCGAATGCTTCAAACTAGTAGAATAAAATTTGGAGGGCCAAGTGTGCCTGGCATAATGATCCTTCCTTCAAAGAATCAACAAGATAGGGTGAAAAAATATTTGCCGAGATTTCAGTAATGTTGACGTTTGGTGAAAGTTTGGAAAATGCTTTCAAATGAAATTTTTTTTTCTTGCCTCCACTTAGGACTACTTCAACAGGGAACAAAGCACAGAGATTGCACTGAGATCTAATTGAGTGTGTCACGTCTCAAGCAGCTAATACAAATCATGTTTGATTTAGAGTTCCAAATGTCTCTATCCCTATAGAGGAAAACAAAAAGAATCTTAAAATTCAGTGTTCCTGCAAACAAATGCTTCAACCTAGAAGAATTTAGGGGGGCCAAGTGCAACTGCAGTGCTGATCATTCCTTAAAAATATCAACAATATTGGGTGAAGAAATATTTGCTTAGATTCCATTAAACTCGGAGTTCTGTGGAAGCTTGTCAAACACTTTCAAATGAACGTGTTTTTTCCTTGCCTCTGCTTAGGGCTACTTCAAAATGGAACAAAGCATAGACAACACATTAGAAACTAATTGAGTGTGTTAAGATGGAAGCAGCTAGCAAAACCATGTTTGATTTAGAGTTCCACCTACCTCTATCCCTATAGGGAAAAACGAAGTGAAACCTAAAATTTTAAAGTGTTCCTGCAAACAAATGCTTCAACCTATTGGAATCAAATACTTTCAAATGAAAGTGTTTTCTACTTGCATCTGCTTAGTGCTACTACAAGAGAAAACTAAGCATAGAGGTGCACTGAGAATTAATTGAGTGTGGCAGGTTTTAAGTAGGTAGCACAAATCATGTTTGATTGAGAGTTCCAACTGCCTCTATACTTAAAGGGGAAAATGATGTGAAACCTAAAATTTCTAAGTGTTCTTGCAAATAAACACTTCATTCAAGAAGAATGAAATTCATGAGTGGGGGGCGCAAGTGCAACTGGAGTACTAATCATCCCTTCTAGTATCAACAAGATTGGGTGAAAAAAGATTTGCTGAAATTCCAGTAAACTTGGAGTTCTGTGGAAGCTTGGCAAATGCTTTCAAAAGAAAGTGTTTTTTCCTCTCCTCTGCGTAGGGATAATACAACAGGGAACAAATCATAGAGAGCACACAGAGAACTAATTGAGTGTGTCAAGTTTCAAGGAGCTAGTACAACCATGTTTGATTTAGATTTCCAAATGCCTCTATCCCTATAGATAAAAATGAAGTGTATCCTAAAATTTCAAACTGCTCCAGCAAATGAATGCTTAAACCTAGAAGAATAAAATTTGAGAGGGGGAAGTGCACATGGAGTAGCAATCACTCCTTCAAAGTATCAACAAGATCGGGGGTAAAAATATTTGCTGATATTCCAGTAAACTCAAAGTTCTGTGGAAGCTTTGAAAAGCTCTCAAATGAAATCGTTTCCTTGCCTCTGCTTAGGGCTACCTCAACAGGGAGCAAAGCATAGAGACTGCACTGTGAACTAATAGATTCTGTCAAATTTCAAGCAGCTAGCACAAACCATGTTTGATATAGAGTTCCAACTGCTTCTCTCCCTATAGGGAAAAAAGAAGTAAAACCCCAAAATTCAAACTCTTCCTGTAAATGAATGCTTCAACTGAGAAGAATGAAATTTGGAGGGCCAAGTGAAAATGGAGTGCTTATCATTCCTTCCAGTAGCAACAAGATTGGGTGAAAAATTATATGCTGAGATTTCAGTAAACACTGAGTTCAGTGGAAGCTGAGCAAACACATTCAAATAAAAGTGTTTTTTCTTTGCCTTTGCTTAGGGAGATTTCAACAGGGAACAAAGCATAGAGAGTCTGCACTGAGAAATAATTGAGTGTGTCAAGTTTGAAGCAGATAGCAGAACCATGTTTGATTTAGAGTTCCAACTGCCTCTATTCCTATGGGGGGAAAGGAAGTGGAACATATAAATTCAAAGATTAACTGAAAACGAACGCTTCAACCTAGTAGAAGGAAATTTTGAGGGCCAAGTGCACCTGGAGTAGTGATCATTCTTTCACAGTATCAACAAGTTTGGGTGAAAAAATATTTGCTAAGATTCCAGCAAACTCGAAGTTTTGTGGAAGCTTGGTAAATGCTTTCAAATGAAAATATTTTTTCTTTGGCTCTGCTTAGGTATACTTCAACAGGGAACAAAGCATAAAGCACACACTGAGAACTAATTCAGTGTGTCAAGTTTTAAGGAGGTAGCACAAAGGATGTTTGATTTGGAGTTCCAACTGCCTCTATCACTATAGGGTAAAACAAAACAAAACACCAAAATTCAAAGTTTTCCTGCAAAAGATTGCTTCAATCTAGAAGAATGAATTTTGTGGGGCCCAGTGTGACTGCAGTACTGATCATTCCATCAAAGTATTAACTACTTTGGGTGAAGAAATATTTGCTTAGATTCCAGTAGACTCAGAGTACTGTTGAAGGTTGGAAAATGCTTTTAAATGAAAAAAGTTTTTTGCTTGCCTCTACTTAGGGCTATTTCAAAAGGGAACAAATCATAGAGAGCGCACTTAGAACTAATTGAGTGTGTCATGTTCAAGCACGTAGCACAAACCATGTTTGATTGAGAG
This sequence comes from Callospermophilus lateralis, assembly GCF_048772815.1. Taxonomy (NCBI): domain Eukaryota; kingdom Metazoa; phylum Chordata; class Mammalia; order Rodentia; family Sciuridae; genus Callospermophilus; species Callospermophilus lateralis. The sequence continues at coordinate 39,071,952 of NC_135323.1, forward strand.
TTCCAACTGCCTCCATTATAAAGGGAAAACGAAGTGAAACCTAAAAATTTAAAGTGTTCCTGCAAACAAACCCTTCATTGGTGGGCAAAGTGTGAATTTAGTACCGACCATTACTTCAAACTATCAACAAGATCAGTTGAAAAAATATTTGCTGAGATTCCGGTAAACTCAGAGTTCTGTGGAAGCTTGGCAAATGCTTTCTTTTTTTTTTATTTTTAATTAATTTTTATTGTAGGTTGTTCAAAACATTACATAGTTCTTGATATATCATATTTCACACTTTGATTCAAGTGGGATATGAACTCCCATTTTTACCCCATATACAGATTGCAGAATCACTTCAGTTGCACATCCATTGATTTACATATTGCCATTCTGGAGTCTGTTGTATTCTGCTGCCTTTCTCATCCTCCACTATCCCCCCTCCCCCCTCCCCTCCCCTCTTCTCTCTCTACCCCCTCTACTGTAATTCATTTCTCCCCCTTATATTTTCCCTCCTTTCCCCTCACTTCCTCTTGTATGTAATTTTGTATACCCCTGAGGGTCTCCTTCCATTTACATGCAATTTCCCTTCTCTCTCCCTTTCCCTCCCACCTCTCATCCCTGTTTAATGTTAATCTTCTTCTCATGCTCTTCTTCCCTACTCTGTTCTTAGTTACTCTCCTTATATCAAAGAAGACATTTGGCATTTGTTTTTAAGGGATTGGCTAGCTTCACTTAGCATAATCTGCTCTAATGCCATCCATTTCCCTCCAAATTCTATGATTTTGTCATTTCTTAATGCAGAGTAATACTCCATTGTGTATAAATGCCACATTTTTTTTATCCATTCGTCTATTGAATGGCATCTAGGTTGGTTCCACAGTCTTGCTATTGTGAATTGTGCTGCTATGAACATGGATGTAGCAGTGTCCCTATAGTGTGCTCTTCTTAGGTCTTTAGGGAATAGACCGAGTAGTGGAATAGCTGGATCAAATGGTGGTTCCATTCCAAGCTTTCCAAGAAATCTCCATACTGCTTTCCAAATTGGCCGCACCAATTTGCAGTCCCACCAGCAATGTACAAGAGTACCCTTTTCCCCACATCCTCGCCAGCACTTGTTGCTGTTTGACTTCCTAATGGCTGCCAATCTTACTGGAGTGAGATGGTATCTTAGGGTGGTTTTGATTTGCATTTCTCTGACTGCTAGAGATGGTGAGCATTTTTTCATATACTTGTTGATTGATTGTATGTCCTCCTCTGAGAAATTTCTGTTCAGGTCCTTGGCCCATTTGTTGATTGGGTTATTCGTTATCTCATTGTCTAATTTTTTTAGTTCTTTGTATATTCTGGATATTAGGGCTCTGTCTGAAGTGTGAGGAGTAAAGATTTGTTCCCAGGACGTAGGCTCCCTATTTACCTCTCTTATTGTTTCTTTTGCTGAGAAAAAACTTTTTAGTTTTAGTAAGTCCCATTTGTTGATTCTAGTTATTAACTGTTGTGCTATGGGTGTCCTATTGAGGAATTTGGAGCCCGACCCCACAGTATGTAGATCATAGCCAACTTTTTCTTCTATCAGACGCCATGTCTCTGATTTGATATCAAGTTCCTTGATCCACTTTGAGTTAACTTTTGTGCATGGCGAGAGAAAGGGATTCAGTTTCATTTTGTTGCATATGGATTTCCAGTTTTCCCAACACCATTTGTTGAAGATGCTATCCTTCTTCCATTTCATGCTTTTAGCCCCTTTATCAAATATAAGATAGTTGTAGTTTTGTGGATTGGTTTCTGTGTCCTCTATTCTGTACCATTGGTCCACCTGCCTGTTTTGGTACCAGTACCATGCTGTTTTTGTTACTATTGCTCTGTAGTATAGTTTGAAGTCTGGTATAGCTATACCGCCTGATTCACATTTCCTGCTTAGAATTGTTTTTGCTATTCTGGGTCTTTTATTTTTCCATATGAATTTCATGATTGCTTTCTCTATTTCTACAAGAAATGCCGTTGGGATTTTGATTGGCATTGCATTAAACCTATAGAGAACTTTTGGTAATATCGCCATTTTGATGATGTTACTTCTACCTATCCATGAACAGGGTATATTTTTCCATCTTCTAAGATCTTCTTCTATTTCTCTCTTTAGGGTTCTGTAGTTTTCATTGTATAAGTCTTTCACCCCTTTTGTTAGGTTGATTCCCAAGTATTTTATTTTCTTTGAGGATATTGGCAAATGCTTTCAAATGAACAGGTTTTTGTCCTTACATCTGCTTAGGGTTACTTCAACACAGAAAAAAGCATAGAGAATGCACTAAAACTTAATTGAGTGTGTCAAGTTTCAAGCAGGTAGCAAAAACCTAGTTTGATTAAGAGTTCCAACAGCCTCTATCCCTATAGGCGAAAACGAAGTGAAACCTAAAATTTCAAAGTGTTCCTGCAAACTAATGCTTCAACCTAGAAGAATGAAATTTGGGGTGAGGGCAAGTGTGACTGGAGTACCAATCATTCCTTCAAGTATAAAAAAGATGGGGTGAAAAAATACTTGCTGAAATTCCAGTAAACTCAATGTTCTGTGGAAGCTTGGCAAATGCTTTCAGATGAAAGTGTTTTTTCCTTGCTTCTGCCTTGGGCTGCTTCAACAGGTAACAAAGCATAGAGAGTGCACTGAGAACTAATTGAGTCTGTCAGGTTTCAAGCAGCTAGCACAAAACCTGTCAGATTTAGTGTTCCAACTGCCTCTATCCCTATAGGGGAAAATAAAGTGAAACCTAAAAATTCAAAGTGTTCCTGCAAATGACGGCTTCAACTTAGAAGAATGAAATTTGTGGGGCCAAGTTCACCTGGAGTAACTATCATTTCTTCAAAGTATCAAAAAGATCAGGTGAAAAAATATTTGTAAGATTCTAGTAAACTCGGAGTACTGTGAAAACTTGGCATACGCTTTCAAATGAAAGTGCATTTCCTTGCCTCTGCTTAGGGCTACTTCAACAGGGAACAAATAATAGAGAGCGCACTGAGACCTAATTGAGACCTAATTGACCTAATCTGTCAATTTTCAAGCAGCTAACACAAACCATGTTTTATTAAGAGTTTCAACTGCCTCTGTACCTATAGGGTAAAAAAGAAGTGAAATCTAAAAATTCAAAGTGTTCCTGCAACCGAACGCTTCAACCTAGAAGAATGAAATTTGGGGGGCCAAATGCAATGGAGTACCGACAATTCATTCAATCTCTCCACAAGATCAGGTAAAATAATATTTGCTGAGATACTAGTAAAATCAAACTTCTGTGGAACCTTGGCAAATGCTTTCAAATAAAAGTGTTTTCTCCTTGCCTCTGCTTAGGGCTACTACAACAGGGAATAAATCATAGAGCATGCACTGATAATTAATTGAGTGTGTCAATTTTCAAGCAGCTAGCACAAACCATGGTGGATATAGTGTTCCAAATGCCTCTATCCCTATAGGGGAAAACAATGTGAAAAATAAAATTCAAAGTGTTCCTGCAAAAGAATGCTTCCACCTAGAAGAATGAAATTTGAGAGATGTGCGACTGGAGTACTGATCATTTTTTCAAAGAATCAACAAGATAGGGTGAAAAATTATTTAGAGATTCCAGTAAAACCAGAATTCATTAGAAGGTTGGCAAACATCTTCAAATGAAAATGTTTTTTCTTTGCCTATGCTTAGGTTTACTTTAGCAGAAAACAAAGAATACAGAGCACACTGAGAAATTTTTGATGGTGTCATGTTTCAATCAGCTAGCACAAAGCATGTTTGATCTAGAGTTACACCTGCCTTTATCCTAATAGGGGAAAGGCAGTGAAATCTAAAAATTCAAAGTGTTCCTGCAAAAGAATTCTTCAACTTAGAAGAATGAAATTTGGGTGCAAAGTGCGACTGGAGTATGGATCATTCCTTCAAATATCAACAAGATCAGGTGAAAAAATATTTGCTGAGATTCCAGTAAACTCAGAATTCTGTGGATGCTTTGCAAATGTTTTCAAATGAAAGTTTTTCTTCCATTCCTCTGCTTAGGGCTACGTCAACAGGGAAAAAAAAAACATAGAGAGCACAATGAGAAATAATTGAATGTGTAAAGGTTCAAGAAACTAGCACAAAGCATGTTTGATTTAGAGTTCTAACTGCCTCTATCCTTTTAGGAAAAAAATAAAGTGAAACCTAATAATTCAAAGTATTCCTGAAAATTAGGGTTTCAATCTAGTAGAATGATATATGGGTGGACAAGTGTGACTGGAATACTGATCATTCCATCAAGGTATCAACATGATCAGGTGAAAAAATATTTGCTCAGATTCCAGTAAACTCAGAGTTCTGTGGAAGCTTGGCAAATGCTTTCAAATGAATGTGTTTTTTTTCTTTCCTCTGCTTAAGTCTACTTCACAGGGAATAAAGCATAGAGAGTGCACTGAGAACTAATTGAGTGTCTCAAGGTTCAAGATTCTCGCACAAAACATGTTTGAATTAGAGTTTCAACTGCCTCTATCCCTATAGTGGAAAATGATGTGAAACCTAAAAATTCAAAATGTTCTTGGAAACGAATATTTCAAACGAGAAAAATGAAAATTTGGGGGCCAAATGCAACTGGAATACCGATCATTTTTTCAAAGTATCAACAAGATCAGGTGAAAAAATATTTGTTGAGATTCTAGTAAATTCTGAATTATGTGGATGCTTGGCAAATGCTTCCAAATGAAAATTTTTTTCCTTGCCTCTGCTTAGGGCTCCTTCAACAGGGAACAAAGCATGGAGAGTGCACTGAGAAATACTTGAGTGTTTCATGTTTCAAGCTGCTAGCACAAACCATGTTTAATTTATAGTTCCAAATACCCCTCATCCATATAGTAGAAATCGAAGTCAAACCTAAAAATTTAAAGTGTTCCTGCAAACTAAAGCTTCAGCCTAGAAGAATAAAATTTAATGGACCAAGTGTGCCTGGAGTATCGATCATTTTTTCAAAGTATAACCAAGATCGTTGAAAAAATATTTGCTGTGATTCAAGTAAACTCAGAGTTTTGTGGAAGCTTGGCAAATGCTTTCAAATGAAAGTATTTTTTCCTTGCTTATGCTTAGGGCTAATTCAACAGGAAACAAAGCATAGAGAGTGCACAGAGAACTAATTGGGTGTGTCAAGTTTCAAGAAGCTAGCACAAATCATGTTTGATTTAGAGTTTCAAATGCCTCTAGACATATAGAAAAAAACAAAGTGAAACCTAAAAATTCAAAGGGTTCCTCCAAACAAATGCTTCAACCTAGAAGAATAAAAATTGGTGAACAAAATGCGACTGGAGTACGGATCATACGTTCAAAGTATCAACAAGATCAGGTGAAAAATATTTGCTGAGACTCCAGGAAACTTGGAGTTTTGTAGAAGCTTGGCAAATGATTAGAAATGAAAGAGTTTTTTTTTTTTTTCATTGCCTCTCCTTAGAGCTACTTCAACAGGGAAAAAAGCATAGAGATCTCACTGAGAACTAATTGAGGGTGTCAAGTTTCAAGCAGCTAGCAGAAACCATGTTTGATTTAGAGTTCCAAATGCCTCTATCCCTATAGGGGAAAATGAAGTGAAACCTAAAAAATTTAAAGTGTCCCGACAAATAAACTCTTCAATCTAAAAGAATGAAATTTGGGTGGCCAAGTGCGACGGGAGTACCAATCATTCCATCAACGTATCAACAAGATCTGGTGGAAAAATAGTTGCTGAGATTCCAGTAAACTCGAAGTTTTGTGGAAGTTTGGCCAACGCTTTCAAATGGAAGTGTTTTTTCCTTGTCTCTGCTTAGAGCTACTTCAACAAGGAACAAAGCATAGAGAGTGCACTCACAACTAGTTGAGTGTGTCAAATTTGAAGAAGGTAGCACAAATTATTTTGATTTAGAGTTTCAACTGTCTCTATCCCTGTGAGGGAAAATGAAGTGAAACATTAAAATTCAAAGTGTTAGTGCAAACGAATGCTACAACTTAGAAGTATAAAATGTGGGGAGCCAAGTGTCACTGGAGAACTGATCATTCCTTCAAAGTATCAACAAGATCGGAAAAAAAAAACATTTGCTCATATTCCAGTAATCTGGAAGCTTTTTGGAAGCTTGGCAAACACTTTCAAATCAAAGTGTTTTTTTTTTTGCCTCTGCTTAAGGCTATTTCAAAAGAGAACAAAGCATATAGAGCACACTGAGAAGAAATTGAGTGTGTCAGGTTTCAAACAGCTAGAACAAAGCATGTTTAATTTAGAGTTCTAACTGCCTCTATCCCTATAGGGGAAAATAAAGTGAAGACTAAAAATTCAAAGTATTTCTGCAAACCAATGCTTCATTCTAGAAGAATATAATTTGGGTAGCCAAGTGCAACTGGAGTACCGGTCATTCCTTCAAAGTATCAACAATTTTGTTGAAAAAATATTTACTGAGATTCCAGTAAACTTGGAGTTCTGGGCAAGCTTAGCAAATGCTTTCAAATGAAAAGGATTTTTTTGCCTCTGCTTAGGGCTGTTTCAACAGGGAAAAAAGCATAGAGAGCACACTGAAAATTAAATGAATGTGTCAAGTTTCAAGCAGCTAGCACAAACAATGTTTGATTTAGAGCTCCAAATGCCTCTATCCCTATAGGGAAAAATGAAGTGAAACCTAGAAATTCAAAGTGTCCCTGAAAGCAAATGCTCCAAATGAGAAGAATGAAAAATGGGATGTTATATGGGACTGGAGAATAGATCATTCTTTCTGAGTACCAACAAGTTCAGGTGAAAGGATATTTGCTGAAATTCCAGTAAACTCAGAGTTCTTTGGAAGCTTGGCAAACACTTTCAAAGGAAATTGTTTCTTCCTTGCCTCTGCTTAGGGCTACTTTAACAGTGAACAAAACATAGAGATCACACTGAGAACTAAATGAGTGTGTCAATTTTCAAGCAGCTAGCACAATTCATGTTTGACTGATAATTCCAAATGCCTCTATCCCTATAAGGGAAAACGATGTGAAACCTAAATATTCAAAATGTACCTGCATACGAATGCTTCAACCTAGAAAAATGAAATTTGGGTGGCGAAGGGCGACTGCAAAAACAATCTTGTTTTTTCAAAGTATCAACAAGATCTGGTGAAAAAATATTTGCTGAGATTCCCATAAACTTAGAGTTCTTTTGAAGCGTGGCAAATGCTTTCAAATGAAAGTGTTTTTTTTCCTTGCCTCTGCTTAGGGCTACTTAACAGAGAACAAAGCATAAAGTGCACTCTGAGAATTAGTTCACTGTGTCAAGTTTCAAGAAAATAACAAAAACCATGTTTGATTTAGAGTTTCAACTGTCTCTATCCTTAAATGGTAAAATGAAATGAAATCTAAGAATTAAACGTGTTCCTGCAAATCAACGCTTCAACCTAGAAGAATGAAATTTGGGGTGCTGAGTATGACTGGAGAACTGATCTTTCCTTCAAAGTATCAACATTATTGGGGGAAAAAATATTTGCTGATATTCCAGTAAACTCCAATTTCTGTGGAAGCTTGGCAAATGCTTTCAAATGAAAGTGTTTTTTCCTTGCCTCTACTTAGGGCTACATCAACTGGGAACAAAACTTAGAAAACCCACTGATTACTAATTGAATGCTTCAAGTTTTTAGCAGCTAGCACAAACCATGGTTGATTTAAAATTCCCACTGCCTCTAGCCTTATAGGGGAAAATGTAGTGAAACGTAAAAATACAAAGTATTCCTGGCAACGAAAGCTTCAACCTAGAAGAATGTAATTTGGAGAGTCAAGTGTGACTGGATACTGATCATTCTTTCAAAGTATAAACCATACCTGGTGAAAAAATATTTACTGAGATTGAAGTAAATTCGGAGTTCTGTGGAAGCTTGGCAAACGATTTCAAATAAAAGTGTTTTTTTCTTGCCTCTGCTTAGGGCTACTTCAATAGGGAAACTAGCATAGAGAGTGCATAGAAAACTAATTGAGTTTGTGAAGTTTTAAGCAGCTAACGCAAATCATGTTTGATTTAGAGTTTCAACTGCCTCCAGCCTTATAGGGAAAAATTAAGTGAAATCTGAAAATTAAATGTGTTCCTGCAAATGAACACTTCAAACTAGAAGAATGAAATATGTGGGGTCAAGTGCGAAGGGACTACTGATTATTCCTTCAAAGTATGAACAAGATAGGGTGAAAAAATATGTAATGAGTTTCCAGTAAACTCGGAGTTTTGTGGAAGCTTGCAAATGCTTTCAAATGAAAGGGATTTTTTCTTGCTTCTGCTTAGGGTTACTAAAAAAGGGAACAAATCATGGAGATCACACTGAGAACTCACTGAGTGTGTCAAGTTTTAGGCAGCTAGCACAAAGAATGTTTGATTTAAAATTATAAATGCCTGTATCACTGTAGGGGAAAACAAAGTGAAATCTAAAAGTTCACAGTGTTCCTGCAAATGAATGCTTCAAAATAGAAGAGTGAAATTTGGGGGCCAAGTGTGACTGGAGTACTGATTATTCCTGAAAATCATCAACAAGATATGGGGGAAAATATTTTCTGTGATTCCAGTAAATTCAGAATTTTGTGGAAGCTTGGCAAATGCATTCAAATGAAAGAGTTTTTCCTTTCCTCAGCTTAGGGCTACTTCAACAGGAAACAAAGTAAAGAGAGCGCACTGAGAAATAATTGAGTGTTTTAAGTTTCAAGCAGCTAGCACAATCCATGTTTGATTTAGAGTTCAAACTGCCTCTATCCCTATAGGGAAAATTAAGTGAAACCTACAAATTCAAAGTGTTCCTGCAAACGAATGTTTCAAATGAGCAAAATAAAAATTGGGTGGCCAAATGCGACTTGAGTACTGATCCTTCCTTCAGAGTATCAAAAAGATTATGTGAGAACATATTTGCTGAGATTCCAGTAAACTTGGAGTTCTGTGGAAGCTTGGCAAATACTTTCAAATTAAAAAGTTTTTTCCTTGCCTCAGCTTGGGGCTACTTCAACAGGAAACAAAGCATAGAGAGCACACTGAGAACTAATTGAGTGTTTCATGTTTCAAGCAGCTAGCTCAAACCATGTTTGATTTAGAATTCCAAATGCCTATAGGGGAAAACCAAATAAAACCTAAAAATTCAAAGTGTTCCTGCAAACAAACCCTTCCACTTAAAAGAGTGAAATTTGGGGAGCCCAGTGTGACTGGAGTACCGATTATTCCTTCAAAGTATAAACAAGTTAGGTGAAAAGATATTTGCTGAGATTCCAGTAAACTCAGAGTTCTGTGGAAGCTTTGCAAATACTTTCAAATGAATGTTTTTTTTCCTTGACTCTTTTAAAGGCTATTTTAACAGGGAACAAGCACAGTGAGCACACAGAAAACTAATTGAGTGTGTGAAGTTTCAAGCAGCTAGCACAAACCATGTTTGATTTAGCGTTCCAATGCCTCTATCCCTATAGGAGAAAATGAAGTGAAACCTAATAATTCAAAGTATTTCTGCAAACAAGTGTTTCAAATGAGAAGAATGAAAATGGGGAACCAAATGTGACTGGAGTACCAAATATTCCTTTAGAGTATCAACAAGATCAAGTCAAAAAGATATTTACTGAGATTCCAGTAAATTTGTAGTTTTGTGGAAGCTTGGCAAACACTTTCAGATGTGTTGCCTCTGCTTAGGACTACTTCAACAGGGAACAAAGCATAAAGAGCACCCTGAGAACTAGTTCAGTGTTTCAAGTTTCAAGAAGGTACTAAAACCCATGTTTGATTTAGAGATCCATCTGCCTCTATCCCTAAATAGTAACATGAAAAGAAACCTTAAAATTCAAAGTGTTCCTGCAAACAAACGCTTCAATCTAGAAGAATGAAACTTGGGGTGCCAAGTGCGACTGGAGAACTAATCTTTCCTTCAAAGTGTCAACATGATCGGGTGAAACTATATTTGCTGAGATGCCAGTAAACTTGAAGTTCTCTGGAAGCATGACAAACACTTTCAAATGAAAGTGTTATTTCCTTGCCTCTGCTTAGGGATACTTCAACTGTGAACAAAGAATAGAGATTGCACTGAGAAATAATTGAGTGTGTCACGTTTTAAGCAGCTATCACAATGCATGTTTCATTTAGAGTTCCAAATGTATCTATCCTTATAGGGGAAAATGAAGTGAAACCTCAAAATTCAAAGTTTTCCTGCAATTGAACCCTTAAATTTAGAAAAAATAAAATTTGGGTGGCCAAGTTTGAGTGGACTTTCAACCATTCCATCAAAGTATGAACAAGATTGGTGAAAAAATATTTGCTGAGATTCCAGTAAACTCGGAGTTCTGTGGAAGCTTTGAAAATGCTTTCAAATGAGATTGTATTTTCTTTGTTTCTGCTTAGGGCTACTTCAAGAGTGAACAAAGCATAGAGATCTAATTGAACTGAGATCTAATTGAGTGAATCACGTTTGAAGCATCTAGCACAAACCATGTTTGATTTAGAATTCCAAATGCATGTATCCCTATAGGGGGAAATGAAGTGAAACCTAAAAATTCAAAGTGTTCCTGCAAACAAATGCTTCAACTTACCAGAACGAAAATGGGGGACAAATTGCAAATAGAGAACTGATCATTCCCTCCATGTATCAACAAGATTGGGTGAAATAAATCTTTGCTGAGATTCCAGTAAACTCGGAGTTCTGTGGAAGCTTTGAAAATGCTTTCAAATGAGATTGTATTTTCTTTGTTTCTGCTTAGGGCTACTTCAAGAGTGAACAAAGCATAGAGATCTAATTGAACTGAGATCTAATTGAGTGAATCACGTTTGAAGCATCTAGCACAAACCATGTTTGATTTAGAATTCCAAATGCATGTATCCCTATAGGGGGAAATGAAGTGAAACCTAAAAATTCAAAGTGTTCCTGCAAACAAATGCTTCAACTTACCAGAATGAAAATGGGGGACAAATTGCAAATAGAGAACTGATCATTCCCTCCATGTATCAACAAGATTGGGTGAAATAAATCTTTGCTGAGATTCCAGTAAACTTGGAGTTCTGTGTAAGCTTTGAAAATGCTTTCAAATGAAAGTGTATTTTTTTGCCAGTTCTTAGGGCTACTTCCACAGTGAACAAAGCATAGAGAGCACACTGAGAACTAATTGAGTGATTCAAGTCTCAAGCAGCTACTACAAACCATGTTTGATTTAGAGTTCCCATTGCATGTAATCCTATAGGGGAAAATGAAGAGAGACCTGAAAACTTAAATTTTTCCTGAAAATGAACTCTTCAACCTAGAAGAACAAACTTTGGGGAAACAAGTAGAAATGGAGTACCCATCATTCCCTCCAAGTTTCAACAGATTGGGTGAAAAAACCTTTGATGAGAATCCAGTAAACTCTGAGTTCTGTGGAAGTTTTGCAAATGCTTTCAAATTAAAGTGTATTTTCCTTGCCTCTGCTTAGGGCTACTTCAACAGTGAACAAAGCAAAGAAAGTGCACTGAGAACAAATTTAGTTAGTCAAGTTTCAAGCCACTAGTACAATCCTTGTCTGATTTAGAATTCCAAATGCATGTATCCCTATAGGGAAAACAAAGTGAAATCTAAAAATTCAAAGTGTTCCTGAAAGCAAACGCTTCAACCTAGAAGAATGAAATTGGGGGACCAGGAGTGAATGGAATACTGATCATTCCCTCCAATATCAACAACATCAGGTGAAAAAAAATATTTGCTGAGATTCCAGTATACTCAGAGTTCTGTGGAAGTGTTACAAACACTTTCAAATGAAAGTATATTTTCCTCACCTCTGCTTAGGAATACTACAACAGGGAACAAAGCATAGAGAGTGCACTGAGAACTAATTGAGTGAGTCAAGTTTCAAGCAGCTAGCACAAACTGAGTTTGATTTAAAGTTCCAAATGCATGTATCCCGAAAGGGGGAAAGGAAGTGAAACCTAAAAAATTTAAAGTGTTCCTGCAAATAAATACTTGAACCTAGAAGAATGAAATTTGGTGGACCAAGGGAGAATGGAGTACTGATCATTTCTTCCAAGTATCAACAAGATCAGGTGAATAAATCTTTGCTGAGATTCCAGTAAACACGGAGTTCTGTGGAAGCATTGCAAATGCTTTCAAATGAAATTATATTTTCTTTGCCTCTGCTTAGGGCTACTTCCATAGTGACCAAAGCATAGAGAGTGCACTGAGATCTAATTGAATGAGTCAAGTTTTAAGCAGCTAGCACAAACCGTGTTTGATTTAGAGTTCCATATGCATGTAATCCTATATGGGAAAACGAAGTGAAACCTATAAATTCAAAGTGTTTCTAAAGATGAATGCTTCAACCTAGAAGAATGAAATTGGGGAACCAGGAGCAAATGCAGTACCGATCATTCCCTCCAATATCAACAAGATTTGGTGAACAAATATTTGCTGAGATTTCAGTAAACTTGGAGTTCTCTGGAAGCTTTAAAAACACTTTTACATGAAAGTGCAGTTTCCTCGCCTCTGCTTAGGGCTACTACAACAGGGAACAAAGCATAGAGAGCACACTGAGAACAAATTGAATGAGTCAAGTTTCAAGCAGCTAGCACAAACCGAGTTTGATTTATAGTTCCAAATGCCTGTATCCCAATAGGGAAAAATGAACTGAATCCTAAAAATTCAAAGTTTTCCTGCAAACAAACGCTTTAACCTAGAAGAATGGAAGTTGGTGGGCCAAGTGCGAATGGAATACTGATTATTCCCTCAAAGTATCAACAAGATTGGGAGAAAAAATTCTTTGCTGAGATTACAGTAAACTCGGAGTTCTGTGGAAGCTTTGCAAACGCTTTCAAATGATAGTGTATATTCCTCTCCTCTGCTGAGGGCTACTTCAACAGGAAAGGAAGCATCAAGAATGCACTGCCAACTAATTGAGTCAAGTTTCAAGCATGTTGCACAACTGTGTTTGATTTAGAGCTCCAAATGTTTGTATCCCTATAGGGGAAAATGAAGTGAAACCTAAAAATTCAAAGTGTTCCTGTGAACAAACACTTCAAACTAGAAGAATGAAATTTTGGGGACCATGTATGAATGGAGTACCGATCATTCCCTCCAAGTGTCAACAAGATCGGGTGAAAAAAATTCTTTACTGATATTCCAGTAAACTCGGAGTTCTGTGGAAGTTTGGCAAACTTTTTCAAATGAAAGGTGTTTTTCCTAGCCTCTGTTTAGGGCAATTTGAATGGGGATCAAAGGATAGAGAGTGCACTGAGAACTAATTGAGTGTATCAAGTTTCAAGCAGCTAGCAAAAACCACGTTTGATTTAGAGTTCCAAATGATTCTATCCCTATTTGAAAAAAATAAGTGAAACCTAAAAGTTCAAAGTGTACCTGCAAACGAACACTTCAACCTAGAAGAATGAAAATTGGAGGGGTCCGGTGGGACTTGAGAACCGATTATTCTTTTAAACTATCAACAAGATCGGGTGAAAAAATATTTGCTGAGATTCCAGTAAACTCGGAGTTATGTGGAAGATTTGCAAATGCTTTCAAATGAAAGTGTTTTTCCTTGCCTCTGCTTAAAGCTACTTCAATAGAGAACAAAGCTTAGAGAACAAAACACTCAATTACTAATTGAGTGTTTCAAGTTTATAGCAGCTATCACAAATCATGTTTGATTTAGAGTTCCCAATGCCTCTAGACCTATAGGAAAAAATGAAGTGAAACCTAAAAATTCAAAGTACTCCTGGAAACGAATACCTTATCCTAGAAGAATGTAATTTGGGGGGCCAAGTGTGATTGGAGTACCCATTATTACTTCAAAGTATGAACAATATCAGGTGGAATAATATTTACTGAAATTCCAGTAAACTCAGAGTTCAGTGGAAGCTTGGCAAATGCTTTCAAATTAACGTGTTTTTTCCTTGCCTCTTCTTAGGGCTACTTCAACAGGGAACCAAGCATAGAGAGTGCACAGAGAACTACTTGAGGGTGTCAAGTTTCAAGCAGTTAGCACAAACCATGTTTGATGTAGAGTTCCAAATGCTTCTAGCCATATAGGGGAAAATGAAGTGAAATCTAAAAATTCAAAGTGTTCCTGCAAACGAATGCTTAAGCCTAAAAGAATGAAATATGAGGAGCCATGTGTAAATGGACTACCGACCATTCCTTCAAAGTATGAACAAGATTAGGTAAAAAAAATATTTGGTAAGATTCCAGAAAACTCGGAGTTCTGTGGAAGATTGGCAAATGCTTTAAAATGAAAGGGATTTTTCCTTGCCTCTGCTTAGGGTTACTTTAAAAGGGAAAAAAGCATAGAGAGCACAGTGGGAACTAATTGAGTGTGTCAAGTTTCAAGCAGCTAGCACAATGCATGTTTGATTTAGAGTTCCAAATGCCTCTATTCGTATAGAGGAAAACGAAGTGAAACCTAAAGATTCAATGTGTTCTGGCATACAAATGCTTCAAACTAGAAGAATGAAATTTGGGGAGCCATTGTTACTGGAGTACTAATCATTCCTTAAAAGTATCAACAAGATCTGGTGAAAAAATATTTGCTGAGATTCCAGTAAATTCAGAGTTCTGTGGAAGGTTGGCAAATGCTTTCAAATTAAAGAGTTTTTTCTTTGACTAAGCTTAAGTCAACTGCAACAGGAAACAAATCATAGAGAGCACACTGAGAACTAATTCACTGTGTAAAATTTCAAGCAGCTAGATCAAACCATATTTGATATAGTGTTCCAAAAGCCTCTATCCCCATAGGAAAAAATGAAGTGAAACTAAAATTCAAAGTTTTCCTGCAAATAAACGTATTAACCTAGAAGAATGAAATTTGGAGGGCAAGTGCATCTGGAGTACCAATCATTCCTTCAAAGTATAAACAAGATCGGTAAAAAATATTTGGTGATATTCCTGTGAACTCGGAGTTCTGTGGAAGCTTGGCAAACACTTTAAAATGAAAGTGTTTTTTTCCTTCCCTCTGCTTAGGGCTATTTCAACAGGAAAAAAAGTATGGAGAGCACACTGAGAACTAATTGAGTGTGTCAGGTTTCAACCAGCAAGCACAAGCCATGTTTGATTTAGTGTTCCAACTGCCTCTATCCCTATAAGGGAAAATGAAGTGAAACCTAAAAATTCAAAGTGTTCCTGCAAATGAATGCTTCCACCTAGAAGAATGAAATGTGGGGAGGCAAATGCCACTGGAGTACCTTTCATTCCTTCAGTGTATCAACAAGTTCAGTTTAAAAAATATTTCCTTATTGGTTTTTGCTATTTTCTCTTCTTAGTCCCTCTTATCACTATATAAACTTGTCCCTGACACAATAAAGTTGAGATTATTGCAACTTCACTGTTGACTCATCTCCCGACTTGGTGTGATTGTGTGGGTCAGGTTGGATGGCAGGCCAGGTTAAGACACTTAAACCTCTCACTCAGCCCTGGAGACACTAGCTGGTCTAGTGCACTTCACTGCCCCTGTCGGAGGGTGGTTCTGACAGCTGGTGCCTCAGAAATGATAGGCTGTTCTCCCATGCACCCTTGTGGCGGGGCACGACAATTAGTGCCCCTTGTGAGGAAGGAACTTCGCTGACAAGCAATTGGGCAACGGGTAAGTGTACCCCTACCAAAATGGGGCAAGCTTCTTCAAAAAATGATCCCTCCCTTTATTCCCTCTGAGTCCTCCTTAAGAGTAGGTGTCTCAAGATTACTGACACTCAGGCATGAAAAGCCTGGGAGACTATTATTAAGGTTGCTCCCTGGTTTCCAGCAAGTAATTTATTTGATTGGGAGACCTGGGAAAGGATTGAACAGTTGTTCCAAAAAGCAGGTTAATTGGGGTGAAGTTCCCTCTCTTGGAATTTATCCCATCCTCTCAGCCCTTAAGAGTTGTTTCCCTCTGCGACCTACTAGGTTGTGTTCCACACCAGAGGTCAAGGGCCCGGAGCTGGGGGAGGCACTCGGGACAAGTTTTGCACTCCTTGGAGACCCTGATGCTGCTCCATGGACTCCCAGACAGAGAAACTCCCTCTACCCTCCATTACCAAGTTCCAGGTCTTCTCAGAACCCTTTTAAATCATCCACCAGCAGCCCTGGAAGGTCACCCTCTGCCCCTCCTCCACCATATCTGAACTTTGGGATCGAGGCTGTACTTCCATCTAAGGGCTCAGGTCCTCTTACAGGTTACTCGCTCCACATGGATTCAGAACCCTGCCCACAGCTTAGGTAGGGGCCATGTCAATTATTTCCTGTTAATGTTAATCCAGGTGGTAATTGCCTAGCAGCTTGGTATCCTTGGGACCAAGAGGAAAGTAAGAAACTAAAAAATGGCCAATTGAAGGACTTTTGCCCAAGTGGTTCTTCCTGCCCCAATAATGGACAGCTGACTCCGTGTTGTTTGCGTCACCATGGTAACCACAGGGTGCCTGGCTGGAAGAACAGCTTTCTGGTCCCACCTCCTACACTTTCATGGACTTCCAATTGATTCTTCCATAGTCACTCAGACAGGACTTCTAGTCCCGCCTTCCAGCCACTAACCTGTATTTCCTGTTTCAGATTGCTTCCAGAGCTGCCCAGAGCCTGTATTTTTAAGAATGCATACTTTAAATGCTAATGAAAGATATCTTTTTCAGACAAAATTTAATTCCACAGGTTTCTATGATGCAGCCCTAAATTTAAGTTAGTTCTAAGTTAAATAACCTGACTTTTCTTATAGTTGTGTTACTAAATAATTTATTAATAAGAGATATCTAACATGCTTGTTTGTATTTACCTTTAATTTTGAAGGTTATGGGGATGCATTTGCTTGCTGACACAGTCCGGCTGGGCAAAATAACTGGGAGGTGCCAAGCAACTTGAAGGTTGAAGTGGAAACTGCTCTATTGTGAAGGAACTCAGCAGGAACTGAGCAGGAACTCAAGGTAGTGAGAACCCAAGGTAGCAGGAACAGCTTTATTGTAGAACAGCAGAACTGATTACACACAGCTTGACTCAATTAGTATCATCTAGATACAGCAGTCCGCCAATAAAGAATTCCCACCATCTTAATGGCTCAGTGGTGTTGCCTCACAAACCACTCCTCCTGGCAAACTTCCAGGCACCATCTTGACTTGATTTGTGGTCCCCAACATATCCCTCCTTTTGTTTTATTAAACAACAAGTATGTGGTTTAGGGACTGTGCCTGTTTTAGGTTGTCCAATACTACATATGGTCCTTACCCATCATTGGATGGTCTGACCTCAAATCCTCAGCCTCCTGGCTTAGGTTGGTACCATTGCAATTGGATCTTACCAATCTTTGACAACCAGCCGAATATATTTAGCAACCATAGTGGTTTACCATAAACAAACTGCCACAAGCAGAAGGAGGAGGATACAAAATACCAAGATTCCAAGCCATTCACGGCTCCAAGTAAGTAGCCCTTGGAAAAATTGTACCACTGATGACACCATCAACAGAGATACCCTGGTACTGTTACAATTTGTTGTATCAGTAGATTAGTTCATAATGCATATAAGTGATACATAGTCCAGGCAAGTTCTGTAAGCAGCTTAAAGCAGAGGAATCCATTAATATGTCTATTTCTTCTTAAATAAATCAACTTTTTGAGCATTACTTGTTGAGTTACATTATTTATTGATGCATCAGTTTATACAGTTTGTGTGATAGTTATCATAGAAGATGCAGTAGCAGCAGCAGAAACAGCAACAGCTGTGATGATGGAAGCTGTAATTCCGAAGTCTCATTTGATTTTCAGTAATACTGGAAATTCTTCTATTTTTGTCTTAAGGTAGGAATTCTGGCAATAATGGCTAAAGGAAAATTATGAAGCGTTCCAGCAGGCACTAAGAAAACAATTTTCTGAACAATTTAGTACATTATCCTGAACAAAATTATTAAATTTAATAAAAAGGAAAGGTGAAAGTAAATAAACAAATCTGTTAACCTCCTTTTTTGCTCACATTTAAGACTTTTTTACTTTCATCTGTTTTCCAAATTTAAATTAAACTGTTTAAATCACATGAATAAAAAATATTTGGATCCTTTTTTTTAATTTTTCATGAGCACACCTCATAAATGATATATAGACATATGCACATACAGACATACAACACATAACACAAGTGTGCACACATAACACAATAGTAGAGGCCTTGTAGCTTTTCACAGGTGAAATCTCCATTGCAATGTTTAAAAACTCCACAGTTGATCAAAAAATAGAACTGGTCAGAAAAACATTAACCTAGGTCTGTATGAGCTCAAAAAATAAAATTGAAAAAAGCATCCTGGCTACTACCTGGGTTTGACTCTTCTTTTGATATCCCATACTTCTTTCTGTAACTTGCATATGGGTTTGAAGGTATTCCCACAAGTAAGCCTCAAGGTTTTTTACATTTGAAATAGGCCTTAATGATGCTCATTATTCATTAGTCTCCAGCTGTGGGAGAACCATTATTGCAGATGTAAGGATAGCTAAATGGGAGTTCTGGATATCAGCTGTTATGGATTTGAGCAAAATCATCTTCTTTTTGGTCTTTTGAAATCGTTTTACTTAGTCTCTCTGGAATCCAAATTGGCTGCTCTTCTCCCCGTGAAAACACACAAACAGACCCTCAACTCCAGAAAATCACTGGGTCAGGACCTTTCCGTTGTCAGTAAGAATATCCTTCCAAAGTACCTTGGGCTTATGTACATTTTTTGGACACATGTGCCTTTCCGCAGCACTAAGCCCTGTTAAATCCAAATTTAAATGTTTAAAGTAAAAAGGGTTATGTTAAGTTTATCTTTGGGGGATATATATCCCTTCCCAATTTCCTCTTTTTGTTTTAGTAAGTACATTTTAATAGTTTGATGAGCTCTTTCAACTTGTCCCTGTGGATTGTACAGGATTCCTGTTATATGAGTAATGCCAAATGATGAGCAAAATTGCTTAAAAGAAGTAGAAGTATAGCCAGTGCCATTATCTGTTTTTAACTGTTTTGGAATGCCCACAGTGGCAAAATTTTGTAAACAATGAAATATAATATCTTTAGTTTTTTCTCTGGCACGAAGGGAGTCCATCAAATATCCAGAAGAAGTATCAACTGTAACATGCAAGTATTTTAATTTTCCAAATTCTGGCAAATGTGTGACATCCATTTGCCATATATGATTAAATATCAGTACTCTAGTATTGATTCCAAGATTAACTTGTGGTAAAAAGGTCACACAATTTAGACATTGTTTTATTATATGTCTAGCTTGCTCCTTAGTTATTTTAAAATGCTTTGGTAAAGTATTAGCATTGACATGGAAGGATTTGTGAAAATTTGTAGCTTCTCCTAGTATTGAAAAAAACATGTATGTCATGTGTAGTTTTATCTGCTAAACCATTGCCCAAACTAAGGGCTCCAGGGAATCCTGTATGTGCCCTGATATGTTCTATGAAGAATGGATCTTTTCTGTCCCAGATTAGACTTTGTATAGTGGAAAACAAAGAGAAAACAGTAGAGGAAGGGAAAATCCTTCCAGCATCTTCAAGGGACATTATAGCATTAAGTATATATTGACTGTCAGAAAATAAACTAAATACAGAATTTATAAACATCACAAAATCTTGTAATACTGCATTAAGCTCTACCTTTTGAGCTGATTGTTTGGGTACTAAAAATTTAAAAGCTTGATCGGGGTAACTACTGCTGTTGTACCATTATTTGAGCCATCGGTAAATATTATTGGAGCATTCATGATAGGTGTTTTTCTTGTCATTTTTGGAAAAACAACAGGATGTGAGGACCAAAAAGACAACAATGGATTAGATGGTAAGTGATTACCAAATGAACATATATATTTGCACATGATTATTGCCCACGTATTTAACTCATTAGCTAACTCATCGATTTCATCCATATTATATGGATTAATAATTTTATTGGGAGAAATTCCAAACACTCCCTTTGCTGCTTTTATTCCTTTAAGTATTAATTGTCCTACAGCCTCAGCATACCTAGTAAGAATAGTGTTAGGAAAATAAGATAAATGTATCCATAATAATGGACCTTCTTGCCAAAATACTCCTGTAGGAATATTTCTGGTTGGTAATACAATAAATAACAGATGCATATTTTCCATATATGTTTCAATGATTTTTAATGTCTTTCATGCTTCATGCATTAACATACGGGTTGAATTTGGATCTGATGGACCTTTTAGGATATCAAATAAAGGTCTCAACTCTCCTGTTGGTATGCCTAGATAAGACATTATCCAATTTATGTCTCCTAACAATATTTGAAAGTCGTTAAGTGTTTTAAGTTGATCTACTCGTATTTGAATTATTGGTGGGCGGACCATGGTCGAGGATAATAGAACTCCTAAATAATTAATTGGAAAATTTAATTGTACTTTATCTATTGCTATCTCTAGATTATAATTTTTTAATAAGTTTGTAAGTGTGGCATAAAACTCTAGCAATGTATTTTTAACTTTGTGTGCTAATAATACATCGTCCATATAGTGAAATACTTGTAGTTCAGGATTTTGATTTCTAAGTGGCTGAATTGCTTTGTCAACATAAATATGACACATAGTAGGGCTATTAGCCATCCCTTGAGAGAGTACTTTGCATTCATATCTCTGATCAGGACGTTTATGATTCAGTGCAGGGACAGTAAATGCAAAACGTGGACTATCCTCAGGATTAATTGGAATGTAGAAAAACAATCTTTAATATCTATAACTAAAACATACCAGGTTTTTAGCAAAGCAGACAATTGGGGAATCCCCAACTGAGCAGGTCCAATAATAACCATCTCATTATTAATGGCTCTTAAATCTTGCAATAATCTCCATTTACCAGATTTCTCTTTGATGACAAAAATGGGAGTATTATGGGGAGATACAGAAGGTTGTATATGTCCCTCAGCTAATTGTTGTTTGACCAGGTCATGGGCTGCTTGTATCTTTTCTTTAGTCAGGGGCCACTGAGGAATCCATACTGGCTTTTCTGATTTCCAACTAATTTTTATTGCCTCAGTGACCCCTTCCAAAAACCCAATCCATGTCTATCTGTTTCTTGATCTATTTGCATTGGTGCTGCTATACCTTGTCCTTGTTCTCCTAATCCTTTTCCTTTCCTAAAACCTTGTCCAGCCCAAATAGTGGGTGCATTTGGATTGATATATGGAGTGTCATTTGTTAATGTTAATACCAATTGACCTAGAACATCTTTTCCCCATAAATTTATAGAAAGATGATCCAATACATATGGCTTTATAGTTCATTCAGATCTTTCAGGATCCTTCCATTTTAATACCATCACACTTCTATGGGGATTATTTGCCACTCCGAGGCCTCAAAGCGTTTGAGTGGCTTGTTGTTAAGGCCAATCTTTTGGCCATTCTTGATGAAAGATGATGCTAAGATCTGCTCCTGTGTCTGGCAGTCCATTGAAATCATGTCCTTGAATAGTTAACTTTAACATAGGGCGAGAATCTAAATTTAAAGAAAGCATAGCTCAATCTATACCTGTGGAGCCAAGTTTTTTGGAAACTCTTCCTACAGTATGACTAGAAAATTTGTTGTGTAAACTGGGTAGTATTAATAACTGTGCAATCCTATCTCCTGGTGAAATTTCTGAGATACCCCTTGGAGAACTAGCTATAATTTTTATCTCACCTTCATAATCTGGATCAATTATCCCAGGACTTATCATAAGTCCTTTTAGAGTAGAAGAACTGCTTCTTAATAATAAGCCTACTGTTCCTTGGGGAAGAGGTCATTTTACCCCTGTGGGAATGATTTGAACTCCCATCTCTGGAGTTAGTACTGCTCTGGCAGATGCGCAGATGTCCAATCCTGCGCTCCCTCTGGTTTTTCTGATAAGGGAGTTAACGGATAATGTGTTCTGGGTACCCTGATGGTGTTGCTGGGTTCCATCAATGCCCCGTATATTTGTAGTTGTGGGCCCCAAGGCATTGGGCCCCCTTGTCCGTTTTTTGGCAATAGAGTACCCTCTACAGTAGTCTGAGAATGGCATTTATTAGCCCAATGTTTTCCTCTATGACATCATGGGCAAACACCTGGTATTATTCTTTTTTGATCATACCCATTTTGTTATCTGTTTTAAACCCTCCTCCTATGGGGCAATTTCTTCTAAAATGTCCTGCTTGACCACAATCATCACATGTTTTTGGCCTGGCACCTAAAGCCTGTTGTACTACAGCTGCCAAGACTTGCCCCTGTACCACTGATTCACCAATATCTCTACACAAATCAATGTATGCATTTAAGTCTTTACATTTCCAAGGTCTAATAGCCTCCCTACACCATCTATTAGCTTGTTCATAGGCTAGTTGTTTTAATAATGGCATCACTTGTCCTACATCCCCAAAGACTCTTCTTGCTGTTTCCATAAGCCTATCCACAAACTCAGCTTAAGGTTCATTAGCTCCTTGTATTACCTTAGATAATTGACTTTCTAAATCTCCTTGTCCTTGTAAAGTCTTCCATGCCTTAACTGCAGCTGAAAAGATTTGTAAGTATATGGCAGGATCATATCCAGATTGTTGCTTCTGACTCTCATAAGGTCCCTCTCCTAGCAACATTTCTAGATTTGTCTGTGGATACCCAGCTGCTGCATTTCACTTGGCAGTCTCCATACACAATTTCTGATTAGCAACTTTCCATAACAGATATTGTCCTCCATTGAGCACAACTTTGCACATGCTAGCCCAATCTGCTGGTGTCAAGTTTAAATTTGCAATGGATTTAACCATGCTTATGGTAAAAAGGGCTTGAGGACCATAGGCTGCTACAGCTTCTTTTAACTGCTTTACAGTTTTAAAATCCAAAACCTGGTGATATTGCTGCCCTCCGTCATTCTCAAATACAGGGCATGCTAATCTTCGAGGTCCTATCTCAGGATCCCATCTATCAACTATAGGGTTTGGGGGCCACCCAGCATATGTTGTCTTCATATACATAGGTGGAGCTGTTGGTTGAATACTTATGCCCTTTGGTGATAGAAAGGTGTTAGTAGCAGCCTCCTGTTGTAACTTCTCTCCTGATAGACCTTCCTCCTCTAAACTTTCTTCCTCTTTCTGACTAGCTCAAGAGACTTCCTTTTTTACCTGATCTAAGATGTCTTCTTCTTCCTCTACCATAGTTAAACTGAAGGCTTTGAACTAAGCCAACAAGATCGTATCAACGTACATAATGGTAATGTGCCAACTGGCAGAGTTCCTGGACTTTTCTTTTCTATCTTTTTTAGATCTTCACCATGATGGTCCCATTGTGATATATTTAACAACTCCTCCTTAAAGAACCAGGGGCTATTTTTTTTTGTATGGTATCAACGTAGGCCATAACTATTCTTGGTTTTACTGGGGTGCCTCCTTCCTTTAGCAATTTACTTAACACCCTTTTGGTTTGGTTCTTACTAACTTCTGATCCCATATTTCCATAACAAAGATAATACAACCCACTAAGATAACACAAAACAAAACTGAAACAAAATGAAACAAAAACGGAACAAAAACACATTGTATCAATTTTTCTATTTTCTTGAAATGACCATCCATCCTCTCGCCCTATCTGTTCTTCATGGGTGAGCAGGTTTTCTCCCATCCTATTTATTTCTAGGGACAGGCAGCTTAAAAATGAAGCAAAAATAAAACAAAACGAAACAAGAATACACTGTTTCTTGAAATGGTCACCCATCCTCTCGCCCTATCTGTTCCTCAGGGGCGAGCAACTTACCTTGTCACTTACTCCCAAGCGTTCTGGAGCTCCCCATATGGGCCACCATATGCCACAGTCTGGCTGGGCAAAATAACCAGGAAGTGACAAGCAACTTGATGGTTGAAGTGGGAACTGCTTTATTGTGGAGGAACTCAGCGGGAACTGAGCAGAAACTCAAGGTAGCAGGAACTCAAGATAGCGTGAACCGCTTTATTGCGGAACAGCAGAAGTATATATACCTAACTGATTACACACAGCTTGACTCAATTAGCATCATCTAGATACAGCAGTTAGCCAATAAGGAATTCCCACCATCTTAATGGCTCAGCGGCGTTGCCTCAAAAACCACTCCTCCTGGCAAACTGCCAGGCACCATCTTGACTTGATTTGTGGTCCCCAATAGCTCGCCACAAGAACAATGTTTCTGTGATGACCAAAAAAAATCCTTATTTTAATTCCTGACTATAAAAAATAAATATGTATACACAAGGATTTTATTTTAGTTACATCAAGTGATATCACATATAGAGTGCACTCCTAGGTAAAAGTAAGCTGAAATGGATCCAAGTATTTTAGAAAAACCAAGTGGTTACATAAAGTTAATACAATTATAAGTTATGTTCTTATTTTTAATATATATTTTTCTAGGTATTCAGGTAACCTATATTTGTTAATCTATAAAATAATTAGCACATGTCTAACTGTTTATTTAATATATATTTGCCTAATTGTTTTTCTTCAACAGCAAATCCATAATTTATGTTTTAAATGTACATTTATCAGATACTCTGCCTTTTCATTTACACATATTTGAGATAAATATATTTACTATAAGTTTGCTTTTTACTGAAAATATGATCTTCAAATAGTTTCTAATTCTCAAAGATATTGTTCAAATTCATAAGATGATAAATAGATATAATTCTTTCTACAAAATATCTAAGGATTTTTACTATATTTTCATTGATATTTCTTATCAAAGTACAATAATTTGTTTATAGATTCTAAGGTTTTCAGAATTTTTTCCAAAGTATAACTAGAAAAAAATTCTAAAAGTAAAAGATGCTTCAACAAATAGAAAGCACACATTGGATCCTAAAAAGAAGAAAGAAATCATCTTTGGGTAAAACAAAGTCTTTGTATTCTAGATTTTAATGATAAAAGTATTTTCCTAAATAAAAAGCTTTTTATATTATTATCAAAACAGATGATATAAAAGTAAGAACAATTACAGAAGAAATTTATATATACTGAACTGACTAAAAATTCTAACTGATTAATTCAAGGATATTTCAGGCTATTTTTCTAATTTGACTATACTGATGTGAGCTTAGATTTTGTTCATATTTTGACAGGATAAGCACATATTAAAATGTAAGTTTATTTGTTAAACAAAGATCCTTATTGCCTAATAATTCTTACTGTTAATACAAAGATTAATTTTGGTAAATAAACTCACATCATTGATTAAACACTAAGTATATTATACTACTGACTTAGATCCCAATTTTGATAATTGTCCTTTGAGACTAAATTTAATTGATTCTCAGACACTGAGACAGTTTTTACATATTTTGTTTGTTAGATAATTATAAAATTTTAAAAAATATTTTATTAAGACTAAGGTTTTCCAAATTAAAGTTGTGTATTAATTTTGACCAATAAAGGTTACAAACTTTAAAAATTCATTAATATTATGTAAGTTCTATGACTGAACCTATTATCTATAAAAATACAATAAGATTCATGTACTACTCCCTACACTAAAAAATAACCTTAATCATATTTTTTGAAGACAATTAAGAGATACCTATTTAAAGGATAATATTCTAAAATATAGAGATATTTTGAGACCTTCTCTAAAAAAGAGATTGAGGGTGCTTTCTAAATTGTTAGGATGAATCAACTAGTCTATATTGGAAAATTATCATAATCAATAAAAGGTAAATCTATTTTTATTATTTAAATACTTATACTATTATCTATAACTTAAACTAATGATACTATGACTTATGCCAGGCCTTTACTCAATTTTATTAAACAAAGACAAAGTGAAATACAGAACCCTGGAGACACACACTAGATTTTACAAATATGACTTAATGAATTGAATCAGATATCAAAGGAGAGTTTGAACCAGTCATCATGCCCCTTCTTGAAGGCTCCCCCACTTCAGACCAGTGTCATGAATCCTCAGGGTCTGAGGCCTAATAACCTCTAGCAGACTGATGTCACATATTTTCCCTCCTTTGGAAAGCTTAAATACATCTTCTTAACAGTAGATACCTTATCTCATGCATGTTGGGCTACTGCCCATGCAGGAGAAAAAACCAAACATGCCATAAGTCATTTTTTTACAATGTTTTGCTACCCTTGACCTTCCAGAAGAGATCAAAACTGACAACAGCCCATGTTTCATCAATAAGTCCTTTGGAAAATTCCTCAAACAGTGACAAATTACCCATACCACTGGGATCCCTCATAATCCTAGAGGAAAATCAATAGTGGAAAAACATAATCATCTTCTAAAATCTCAACTAATAAAACAAAAAGGGGAAACACTCACCCCCCCCCCACAATCAGTTGAAGATGCCCTGTTTACGCTCAATATTTTAAATTTGGGCAAAGGTGAACATTTCTCACCTTTCCAAAAACATTGGGTGAAAACTGTCCCATATCAGACAATCCATGTTCAATGGAGAGATCTTCTCATTGGAGAATGGAGGGGTCCAGATCCTCTCATTACAGCTGGAAGGGGATTCAGCTGCGTTTTTCCCACTGATGAAAAGAAACTCTTTTGGGTCCCTGAGAGGGATCTCAAATATTTTTCCCCTATGGAAGAGGACCCCAATGATATTGATGAGGACCCAGAAGGCTCCCCACCATTTGAGGATATCCTTCTCACTTTTCTTTTTCAGAACCCAAGATGAATTCTATAATATTGGTTTTGCTATTCCTGGGGTTAAGTACGCAGATGAAGATTGTTAGCTTTGCTTAAAACCAGGTCCACTACAGGCCAATGACATTCATATTAATTACTCACAGACTGGAACCCAATGCTCACTCCTGTCCCAGAGGTCTGGAATCTATTTAGATATTTTTTTCTCCTAAGGTCCCATGTATTAAATCTGATCCCTTTTCTGACAACTCTACCAACATTGATATAGGCCAAATACAATACTCTTTTTGTCAAAATAATACTTTAATAATGGCTTCCACTGCTGCCCTCCTAATGGGAATGTCTTTCCTTGTGGGGGAGACACACTTAGTTTTCTCCTAAAAAACTGGACTGGGATTTGTTCCCCTGCCATTATGTTACCTGATATTACAGTTGTTCCTAATATTCAGAGCCTTCCTATCCCCTGCATTAGAACATATGGGTGGAAAAGTTAAAAGAGCCATCCAATCCCTTCTGCTGATCTTAAGTTTTGGAGTAGCAGCCGGGGCTGGTAATGGCATGGCAGGATTGGGGAACTCTTTACATTATTATAAGGCCCTATCCCAACAAATGATTAGAGACTTAAAATCTGTGGCAGGTACCATCTTAGACCTCCAAGAACAGCTGTACTCCCTAGCTGCAGTGGTTTAACAAAATCACATGGGACTTGACCTCTTGACAGTCGAGAAGGGAGGATTATGTCTTTTTTTACAGGAGGAATGCTGGGTTTTATGCAAACCATTTGGGAATAGTCAAGGATAAAGTAAGACAGCTGCAAGAAGATCTCAAAAAGTGGAGAAAGGAAATACAAGCCAATTTCCTCTGGATGAGATTGCGTGGATGGCCACCTTATCTCCTGCCTTTCTTGGCCCTATTCTCTTATTGCTTCTACTCTTTGCCTTTGGACCCTGTATTATTAATAAGGCTATTCAATTTATTCAGAGTAGACTAGAATCAATCCATTTAATGAACATACCGGTCCAATACCAGAGGCTTGCCACTCAGGCTGATGACCCATATGACCGGCGAGAGCCCTATGATGAGTTCATGTCCCTTGACTCCCCCTGAATGTCTCCCCATGAGCCCATGATGGGTAAGATCTCTGGAGTGGAAACAACCTAAGACAGGCCTAGGGATGATTCAGTTCTAGGGGTGAAAGAAACTGCAAGGTACTCAATGATGGGTAAGATCACCTGAAGGGTACAAACTAAGACAGGTGCCTTGCATAGTTAACCCCATTTTAAAACAAAAAGGGGGAGCTGTTGGGACCTTTTATCTCCCTTATTGGGTGTTGGCTGAGGCGGCCTCATGGGTTAGCTTTTCAGTATATGTGACCTGGCTGGATGGGTGTATGCAAGCTTTTAGCCCACGCAGGCATTTGACCTTAGTCCCGCATAATGGTTTAATCTGATATCTGCCTAGGCTTTAGTGTTAGTGATGTAACTGCTCCTTATTGGTTCTTGCTACTTTCTCTTCTTAGTCCCTCCTATCACTATATAACCTTGTCCCTGACACAATAAAGTTGAGATTATTGCAACTTCACGGATGACTCATCTCCCGACTCGGTGTGATTGTTTGGGCCAGGTTTGATGGCAGGATGGGTGGAGACACTTAAACATCTTGCTCAGCGCCAGAGACACTACCTGGTTTAGTGCACTTCACTAACCCTGTTGGAGCGAGGGCAGTTCTGACAGCTGGTGCTTTGGAGACAATAGGCTGGTTTCCACATACCCTTGTCGTGGGGGGGGACACCAGTGAACTCGGAGTTCTGTAGAAGCTTGGCAAATGCTTTCAAATAAAAGTGTTTTTTCTTGCCTCTGCTTAGGGCTACTTCAACAGGTAACAAAGCATAGATAGCACACTGAGAACTAATTGAGTGTTTCAAGTTTCAATCAGCTAGCACAATGAATGTTTCATTTAGAGTTCCAAATGATTCTAGCCCTGTAGAGGAAAACAAAGTGAAACCTAAAAATTCAAAGTGTACCTGCAAACAAACACTTCAACCTAGAAGAGTGAAATTTGGGGGGCCAAGTGCGACTGAAGTACCAATAATTCTTTCAAAGTATCAACAAGATCGGGGGAAAAATATTTGCTGAGATACCAGTAAACTCAGAGTCCATTGGAAGCTTGGAAAATGCTTTCAAATGAAAGGGTTTTTTACCTTGCCTCTGCTTAGGGCTACTTCAACAAGGAACAAAGCATAGAGAGTGCACTGATGACTAGTTGAGTGTGTCAAGTTTCAAGCAGGTAGCAAAAATCATGCTTGATTTAAAGTTCCAAATGCCTCTATACATATAGGGGAAAACAGAATGAAATCTAAAAATTCAAAGTGTTCCTGCAAACGAACGCTTCAAATGAGAAAAATAAAAATTGGGGTGCCATATGTGATTGGAGTACCAATCATTCCTTTAGAGTTTCAACAAGATGAGGTGAAAAAATATTTGCTGAGATTCCTGTGAACTTGGAGTTCTGTGAAAACTTGGCAAACACTTTCAAATAAAGCGTGTTTTTTTCCTTGCCTCAGCTTAGGGCTATATGAACAGAAAATAAAGCATAGATAGTGCACTGAGAACTAATTGAGTGTGTCAAGTTTCAAGCATGTAGCACAAACCATGTTTGATTAAGAGATCCATCTCCCTCTATCCCTATAGGGGGACATGAAGTGAAACCTAAAAATTCAAAGTGTACCTGCAAACGAACTCTTCAAACTACAAGAGTGAAAATTGGGTGGCCAAGTGCAACTGGAGTACCAATCATTATTTCAAAGTATAAACAAGATCTGGTGAAAAAATATTTGCTGAGATTTCAGTAAACTTGGAGTTCTGTGGAAGCTTGGAAAATGCTTTCAAATGAAAGAGTTTTTTCCTTGTCAATGCTTGAGAAGAAGATTAACATTAAACAGGGATGAGAGGTGGGAGAGAAAGGGAGAGAGAAGGGAAATTGCATGGAAATGGAAGGAGACCCTCGGGGGTATACAAAATTACATACAAGAGGAAGTGAGGGGAAAGGGAAAAAATACAAGGGGGAGAAATAAATTACAGTAGAGGGGGTAGAGAGAGAAGAGGGGAGGGGAGGGGGAGGGGGATAGTAGAGGATAGGAAAGGCAGCAGAATTCAACAGACACTAGTATGGCAATATGTAAATCAATGGATGTGTAACCGATGTGATTCTGCAATCTGTATACGGGGTAAAAATGGGAGTTCATAACCCACTTGAATCAAAGTGTGAAATATGATATATCAAGAACTATGTAATGTTTTGAAACCAACAATAAAAATTAAAAAAATGATTAGAGCTACTTAAACAGAAAACAGAATAGAGAGTGCACTGAGATCTAATTGAGTGTGTCAAGTTTAAAGCAGCTAGCACAAACCATGTTTGATTTAGATTTCCAAATGCCTCTAACCATACAGGGAAAAAAAAAAGAAAACCTAAAAACTCAAAGTACTCCAGCAAACGAATGCTTCACCTAGAAGAATAAAATTTGGGGGGCCAAGTGAGACTGGAATACCTTTCATTCCATCAAAGTATCAAAATGATTGGGTGACAAAATATTTGCTGAGTTTCCTGTGAATTCGGAGTTCTGTGGAAGCTGGAACAAAGCATAGATAGTGCACTGAGAATTAATTGAGTGTGTCAAGTCTCAAGCAGCTAGCACAATGAATGTTTGATTTAGAGTTCCAAATGCCTCTATCCCTATAGGGGAAAATGAAGTGAAACCTAAAAATTCAAAGTGTTCCTGCAAACAAACGCTTAAACCTAGCAGAATAAAATTTGGGGGACCAAGTGCGACTGGAGTACCAATCATTCCTTCTAAGTATCAACAAGATCTGTGAAAAAATATTTTCTGAGATTCCAGTAAACTCAAATTTCTATGGAAGCTTGGCAAACACTTTCAAATGAAAGTGTTTTTTTCTTTACCTCTGCTTAAAGCTACTTCAACAGGGAAAAAAGCATACAGTGTGCACTGTGAACTAATTTAGTTTAAAGCAGCTAGCACAAACCATGTTTGATTTAGAGCTCCAAATGCCACTATCTGTATCAGGGAAAATTAAGTGAAACCTAAAAATTTAAAGTATTTCTACAAATGAATGGTTAGACCAAGAAGAATGTAATTTGGGGGGCCAAGTTCAACTTGAGTATCTGTCATTCCTACAAAGTATCAACAAGATCGGGTGAAAAAATATTTGTTGAGATTGTAGTAAACTCGGATTGTGGTGGAAGTTTGGCAAATATTTTCAAATGAAATAGTTTTTTCATTGCCTCTTCTTAGGACTACTTCAGCAGGAAACAAAGCCTGGAGAGCGCACTGAAAACTAATTGAGTGTGTCATTTTTCAGACTGCTAGCACAAACCATGTTTGATTTAGAATTCCAAATGCCTCTATCCCCATAGGGGAAAATAAAGTGAAATCTAAAAATTCAAAGTGTTCCTGCAAACAAATGCTTCAACTGAGAAAAATAAAATTTAGGTGGCCAAATGGGACTGGATAACTGATCATTCTGTCCATGCATCAACAAGATCGGGTGAAAAAATATTTGCTGAGATTCCAGTAAACTCAGATTTCTGTGGATGTTTGACAAACATTTTCAAACGAAAGAGATTTTTCCTTGCCTCTGCTTAAAGCTACTTCAACAGGGAACAAAGCCTAGAGAGCACACTTAGAACGAATTGAGTGTGTCATGTTTCAGGCAGTAACCACAAACCATGTTTGATTTAGAGTTCCAAATGACTCTATTCCTATAGGGGAAAACAAAGGGAAACCCTAAAAATTCTAAGTGTTCCTGCAAATGAACACTTCAACCTAGAATAATGAAAACTGGTGGCCAAGTGGGACTGGATTATTGATCATTGTATCCAAGTATGAGCAAAATTGGGCAAAAAAATATTTACTGAGATTCAAGTAAACTCAGAGTTCTGTGGAAGCTTGGCAAACGCTTTCAAATGAAAGTGTTTTTTCCTTGCCTATGCTTAGGGCTACTTCAACAGGGAACAAAGCATAGAAAATGCACTGAGAAATAATTGAGTGTGTCAAGTTTCAAGCAGCTATTAAAAACCATGTTTGATTTAGAGTTCCAAATGCCTCTATTCCTATAGGGGGAAACCGAAGTGAATCCTAAGAGTTCAAAGTGTTCCTGCAAATGAATGCTTCAATGTAGAAGAAAGAAATTTGGGAGGCCAAGTGAGAGTGGAATTCTGATCATTCCCTCAAAGTTTCAAAATGATCAGATGGAAAAATATTTGCTGATATTACAGTAAACTTTGAGTTCTGTGGAAGCTTGGAAAATTCTTTCATATGAAAGCGTTTTTTTCCTTGCATTTTCTTAGGGTTACATCAACAGGGAACAAAGCATAGAGAGTGCACTGACTCCTAATTGAGTGTTTCAAGTATCAAGCAGCTAAGAAAAACCATGTTTGATTTAGAGTTCAAACTGCCTTTAGCTCTACAGGGAAAAACAAAGTGAAACCTAAAAATTCAAAGTGTTCCTGCAAACGAACGCTTCAAACTAGAAAAATAAAATTTGGAAGGGCAAGTGAGAATGGAGTACCAATCATTCCTTCAAAGTATTAACAATATAATGTGAAAAAATATTTGCTGAGATTGCAGTAAACTCGGAGCTCTGTGGATGCTTGGCAAATGTTTTCAAGTGGAAGAGTTTTTTCTTGCCTCTGCTTAGGGCTATTATAACAGGGAAAAATCATAGAGAGTGCACTGAGAACTAATTGAGTGTTTCAAGTTTCAAGAATTTAATACAATCATGTTTCATTTAGTGTTCCAACTGCCTCTATCCCTATTGGGGAAAATGAAGTGAAACCTAAAACTTCAAAGTATTTCTGCAAACGAATGCTTCAACCTAGAAGAATAAAAATTGGGGGGCCAAGTGCAACTTGAGTATCAATAATTTCTTCTAAGTATCAACAATATTGGGTGAAAAAATATTTGCTGCGATTTCAGTAAACTCGGAGTTTGGTGGAAGCTTGGAAAACACTTTCAAATGAAAGATTTTTTTCTTGGCCTCTTCTTAGGGCTAGTTCAATAGGGAACAAAGCATAAAGAGGGCAGGGGAACTAATTGAGTGTGTCAAATTTTTAGCAGCCAGTGCACACGATGTTTGATTTACAGTTCCCACTGCATCTAGCTAGCCCTATGTGGGAAAAGAAAGTGAAACCTAAAAATTCAAAGTTTTCCAGCAATCGAACACTTCAACCTAGAAGAATAAACTTTGGGGGGCCATGTTCACATGGAGTATTGTTCATTCCTTCAAAGTATCAACAAGATCAGGTGAAAAAAACATTTGCTGAGATTCCAGTAAACTCAGAGTTCTGTGGAGGCTTGGAAAATGCTTTCAAATAAAAGAGTTCTTTTTTATGCCTTGGCTTTGGACAACTTCAAGAGGAACAAAGCATAGAGCTCACTAAAAAATAATTGAGTGTGTCAAGTTTCAAGCAGCTAGCACAAACCATGTTTAATTTAGAGTTTCAACTGCATCTATCCCTATAGGGGAAAATGAAGTGAAACCTAAAATTTCAAAGTGTTCTGGGAAACAAATGATTCAACCTAAAAGAATGAAATTTGGGGGGCCACGTGTGACTGCAGTACCAATCATTCATTCAAAGTATCAACAAGATAGGGTGAAAAAATACTTGCTGAGTTTCCAGTAAACTTGGGGTTCTGTGGAAGATTGGCAAACTCTTTCAAATGAAAGAGTTTTTTTCATTGCCTCTGTTTAGGGCTACTTCATAGGGCAAAGAAGCATAGAGAGTGCAAAATAAATTAATTGACTGTGTTCAGTTTTTACAAACTAGGAAAAACCATGTTTAAATTAGAGTTCCAACTGTCTTTAGACTTATAGGGGAAAACAAATTGAAGCCTAAAAATTTAAAACGTTCCTGAAAATGAACGTTTTAACCTAGAAGAATGAAATTTGTGTTTCCAAGTGCGACTGGAGTACTGATCATTCCTTCAAAGTATTAAAAAGTTCGGGTGAGAGTCCAGTAAATTCAGAGTTCTGAGGAACCTTGGAAAATGCTTTCAAATAAAAGTGTTTATTATTTTCCTCAGTGTAGGGCTACTTCAACAGGGAAGAAAACATAGACAGCGCACAGAGAACTAATGGAGTGTCATGTTTCAAGCAGCTACCACAAACCATGTTTGATTTAGAGTTCCAATTGTCTCTAGAACTATAAGCGAAAACCCTTTAAAACCTTAAAATTCAATGTGTTCCTGCAAATGAACGCTTCATCCTACAAGAATGAAATTTGGTGACCAAGTTCACCTGGAGTAGTGATCAATCCTTCAAAGTATGAACAAGATTGAGTGAAAAAATATTTGCTGATATTCCCGTAAACTTGATGTTCTGTGGAAGCTTAGCAAATGATTTCAAATAAAAGAATTTTTCCTTGCCTCAGCTTATGGCTACTTCAACAGGAAACAAATAACAGTGAGAGCACTGAGAACTAATTGAGTGTGTCAAGTTTCAAGCAGCTAGCACAAACTATATTTGATATAGAGTTTCAAATGCATCTATCCCTATAGTGGAAAATGAAGTCAAACCTAAAAATTCAAAGTGTTCCCGCAAATGTACATTTCAACCTAGAAGAATAAAATTTGGGGGATCAAGTGCGACGGTAGTACCAATCATTCCTTCAAAGTATCAACAAGTTCAGGCGAAGAAATATTTGCTGAGATTTCTGTAAATTCGGAGTTCTGTAGAAGCTTGGCAAACGTTTAAAAAAATGCAACTGTTTTTTTTTTCTTGCCTCTGCTTAGGTCTATTTCAACAGGGAACAAAGAATAGAGATTGCACTGACAACTAATTGAGTGTGTCAAGTTTCAAGCAGCTAGCACAAAACATATTTGATTTACAGTTCCAACTGCCTCAATTCCTATAGGGAAAACTAAGTTAAACCTAAAAAAAAAAGTGTTCCTAAAAACGAATGCTTCAACCTAGAAGAATGAAATTTGGGCAGCCAAGTGGGATTTGTGTGCTGATCATTACCTGAAAGTATCAGCAAGATTCGATGAAAAAATATATGCTGAGATTTCAGGAAATTCCTAGCTTTGGGAGCTTGGCAACCCCTTTACATGAAGGTGTTTTTCGCAGGTCTCTGCTTAGGGCTACATCAAGAGGAAACAAACCTTAGAGATAGAACTTAGAAATACTTTATTGTGTCAAGATTCAAAAAGCTAGCACAAACCGTGTTTGATTTAGAGTTCCAACTACATCTATACATATAGGAGAAAACAGAGTGAAACCTAATAATTGAAACTGTTACTGCAAATGAAAGCTTCAACCTAGAAGAACGAAATTTGGGCAGCCAAGTGGGAATGGTGTACTGATCACTACCTGAAAGTATCATGAAGATTAGATGAAAAATTATACGCTGAGATTTCTGGAAACTCCTAGTTTTTTGGAAGGCTGGCAACCACTTTCAATGAAAGTGTTTTTCGCCAATCTCTGCTGAGGGTTACATCAAAAGGAAACAAACCATAGAGATAGAACTTAGAACTACTTTATTGTGTCAAGTTTCTAGACGCTAGCACAAACCGTGTTTGATTTAGAGTTCCAACTAAATCTATCCATATAGGAAAAAACAGAGTGAATCCTAAAAATTTAAACATTTACTGCAAATGAATGCTTCAAATTAGAGAAATGAAATTTGGGCATCTATGTGGGATTCGTGTGCTCATCATTACCTAAAAGTATCATGAAGATTGGATGAAAAAATATATGCTGAGATTTCAGCAAACTCGTAGTTTTTTAAAAGCTTGGCAACCCCTTTCAATAAAAGTGTTTTTCGCCAGTCTCTGCTTAGGGCTCCATCAAGAGGAAACAAACCATAGAGATAAAACTTAGAACTGCTTTATTGTGTCAAGCTTCAAGAAGCTAGCACAAAACGTGTTTCATTCAGAGTTCCAACTACATCTATTCATATAGGAGAAAACAGAGTGAAACCTAAAAATTGAAACTGTTACTGCAAACGAATGCTTCAACATAGAACAAAATGTGGGCAGCCAAGTGGGATTGATATACTGATCATTACCTGAAAGTATCATGGAGATTGGATGAAAAAATATAGGCTGAGATTTCAGGAAACTCCTAGTTTTTTGGAAGCTTGGCAACCCCTTTCAATGAAAGTGTTTTTTGCCAGTCTCTGCTTAGGTCTACATCTAGAGGAAACCATCCATAGAAATAGAACTTAGAACTACTTTATTGTGTCAAGTTTCAAGAAGCTAGCACAAACCGTGTTTGATTTAGAGTTCCAACTACATCTATCAATAAAGAAGAAAACAGAGTAAAACCTAAAAATTGAAACTGTTACTGCAAACGAATTCTTCAAATTAGAAGAACAAAATTTGGGCAGAGAAGTGAGATTGGTGTACTGCTCACTACCTGAAAGTATCATGAAGATTGGATGAAAAAATATATGCTGAGATTTCAGAAAATTCGTAGCTTTTGGGAGCTTTGCAACCCCTTTAAATGAAAGTGTTTTTCGCCAGTCTCTGCTTAGGGCTACATCAAGAGGAAACAAACCTTAGAGATAGAACTCAGAAATACTTTATTGTGTCAAGTTTCATTGATTTAGAGTTCCAACTACATCTATCCATATAGAAGAAAACAGAGTGAAACCTAAAAATTTAAACTGTTGCTGCAAATGAATGCTTCAACCTAGAAGAACAGAATTGGGGCAGCCAAGTGGGATTGGTGTACTGATTATTACCTGAAAGTGTCATAAAAACTGTTTGAAAAATATATTCTAAGATTTCAGGAACCTCCTAGTTTTTTGGAAGCTTGGTAACCCCTTTCAATGAAAGTGATTTTCGCCAGTCTCTGCTTAGGGCTACATCAAGAGGAAAAAAACCATAGAGATAGAACTTAGAACTACTTTATTTTGTCAAGTTTCAAGAAGCTAGCACAAACCGTGTTTGATTTAGAGTTCCAACTACATCTATCCATATAGGAGAAAACAGGTAAAACCTAACAATTGAAACTGTTAGTGCAAACAAATGCTTCAAACTAGAAGAACGAAATTTGGGCAGCCAAGTGAGATTGGTGTACTTATCATTACCTGAAAGTACCATGAAGATTGGTTGAAAAAATATGTGCTTAGATTTCAGGGAACTCCTAGTTTTTTGGAAGATTGGCAACCCCTTTGAATGAAAGGGTTTTTCACCAGACTCTTCTTGGAGCTAAATCAAGAGGAAACCATCCATAGAGGTACAACTTAAAACTACTTTATTGTGTCAAGTTTCAAGAAGCTAGCTCTAACCGTGTTTGATTTAGAGTTCCATTTAAAACTGTCCATATAGAAGAAAACAGAGTGAATCCTAAAAATTTAAACTGTTACTGCAAATGAATGCTTCAAATTAGAAGAATGAAATTTGGGCAGCTATGTGAGATTTGTGTGCTGATCATTACCTAAATGTATCCTGAAGATTGGATTTAAAAATATATGCTGAGATTTCAAAAAACTCGTAGTTTTTTGAAAGCTTGGCAAACTTTTTCGATGAAAGTATTTTTCACCAGTCTCTGCTTAGGGCTCCAACAAGATGAAACAAACCATAGGGATAAAATTTAGAACTGCTTTATTGTGTCAAGCTTCAAGAAGCTAGCACAAAACGTGTTTCATTCAGAGTTCCAACTACATATATCCATATAGGAGAAAACAGAGTGAACCTAAAAATTGAAACTGTTATTGCAAACGAATGCTTCAATATAGAAAAACAAAATGTGGGTAGCCAAGTGGGATTGGTATACTGATCATTAGCTGAAAGTATCATGAAAATTCAATGAAAAAATATATGCTGAGATTTCAGGAAACTCGTAGGTTTTTAGAGTTCCAACTACACCTATCCATATAGGAGAAAACAGAGTGAAACCTAAAAATTGAAAATGTTATTGCAATCGAGTGCTTCAACCTAGAAGAACGAAATTTGGGCAGCCAACTGGGAAATGTGTAGAGATCATTACCTGAAAGTATCATGAAGATTGGATGAAAAAAATATATGCTGAATTTTCAGAAAACTCCTAGTTTTTTGGAAGATTGGCAACCCCTTTGAATGCAAGTGTTTTTCGCCAGTCTCTGCTTAGGGCTACATCATGAGGAAATAAACCATAGAGAGAGAAATTAGAACTACTTTATTGGGTCAAGTTTCAAGAAGCTAGCACAAATCATGTTTGATTTAGAGTTCCAACTACATCTATCCATATAAGGAAAACAGAGAGAAACCTAAAAATTTAAACTGTTACTGCAAAAGAATGCTTCAACCTAGAAGAACGAAATTTGGGCAGCCAAGTGAGATTGGTGTACTGATCTTTACCTGAAAGTATCATGAAGATTGGATTAAAGTATGTATGCTGAGATTTCAAAAAACTCATAGTTTTTTGGAAGCTTGGAAACCCCTTTGAATGAAATGGTTTTTTGCCAGTCTCTGCTTAGGGCTACATCAAGAGGAAATAAACCATAGACATAGAACTTAGAAATACTGTGGTAAGCCATTGTTGTAGATTGTGGCCGCCATTAGAAAATGGTGCCGGCTTCCACTGTGGCCTGTGGTAAGCAACTCCTTTTATGGAGAGTTGGCACGCTATCCCTTGCCACCCTATGAGAAAGATCCACGTGGCGGCTTAAGATTGGTACGTGGGAGGCTTTATTAGGCTGTGCTTGGACGCAAACCGTGTTTGATTTAGAATTCCAAACACAGGTATCTATGTAGGAGAAAACACAGTGAAACCTAAAAATGCAAACTGTTACTGGAAACGAATGCTTCAACCTAGAAGAATAAAAATTGGGCAGCCAAGTGGGCTTAGTGAACTGATCATTACCACCAAGTATCATCAAGACTTGGTGAAAAAATGTTTGCTGAGATTTCAGCCAACTAGTAGTTTTTTGGAAGCTTGGCAACCCCTTTCAAACGAAAGTGTTTTTCGCCAGTCTCTGCATGGGGTACTTCAAGGGGAAACAAACCATAGAGATAGAACTTAGAACTACTTCATTTGCTCAAGTTTCAAGGAGCTAGCACAAACCACATTTGATTTAGAGTTTCAAACACATCTATCTATATAGCAGAAAACAGAGTGAAACCTAAAAATTCAAAGTGTTCCTGGAAACGAACGCTTGAACCTAGAAGAGTGAAAATTGGGCAACCAAGTGGGCTTAGTGAACTGATCATTACCACCAAGTATCATCAAGATTTGGTGAAAAAATGTTTGCTGAGATTTCAGCCAACTAGTAGTTTTTTGGAAGCTTGGCAACCCCTTTCAAACGAAAGTATTTTTCGCCAGTCTCTGCATGGGGTACTTCAAGAGGAAACAAACCATAGAGATAGAACTTAGAACTACTTCATTTGCTCAAGTTTCAAGGAGCTAGCACAAACCACATTTGATTTAGAGTTTCAAACACATCTATCTATATAGCAGAAAAGAGTGAAACCTAAAAATTCAAAGTGTTACTGGAAACGAACGCTTGAACCTAGAAGAGTGAAAATTGGGCAGCCAAGTGGGCTTAGTGAACTGATCATTACCACCAAGTATCATCCAGATTTGGTGAAAAAATGTTTGCTGAGATTTCAGCCAACTAGTAGTTTTTTGGAAGCTTGGCAACCCCTTTCAAACGAAAGTGGTTTTCGCCAGTCTCTGCATGGGGTACTTCAGGAGGAAACAAACCATGGAGATAGATCTTAGAACTACTTCATTTGGTCAAGTTTCAAGGAGATAGCACAAACCGTATTTGATATAGAGTTTAAAACACATGTATCTATGTAGGAGAAAACAGAGTGAAACCTAAAAATTCAAACTGTTACTGGAAACGAATGCTTCAACCTAGAAGAATAAAAATTGGACAGGCAAGTGGGCTTAGTGAACTGATCATTACCACCAAGTATCATCAAGATTTGGTGAAAAAATGTTTGCTGAGATTTCAGCCAACTAGTAGTTTTTTGGAAGCTTGGCAACCCCTTTCAAACGAAAGAGGTTTTCGCCAGATTCTGCATGGGGTACTTCAAGAGGAAGCAAACCATGGAGATAGAACTTAGAACTACTTCATTTGGTCAAGTTTCAAGGAGCTAGCACAAACCGTGTTTGATTTAGAATTCCAAACACAGCTATCTATGTAGGAGAAAACACAGTGAAACCTAAAAATTCAAACTGTTACTGGAAACGAATGCTTCAACCTAGAAGAATAAAAATTGGGCAGCCAAGTGGGCTTAGTGAAGTGATCATTACTACCAAGTATCATCAAGATTTGGTGAAAACATGTTTGCTGAGATTTCAGCCAACTAGTAGTTTTTTGGAAGCTTGGCAACCCCTTTCAAACGAAAGTGGTTTTCGCCAGTCTCTGCATGGGGTACTTCAAGAGGAAACAAACCATAGACCTAGAACTTAGAACTACTTCATTTGCTCAAGTTTCAAGGAGCTAGCACAAACCATATTTGATTTAGAGTTTCAACACATCTATCTATATAGCAGAAAACAGAGTGAAACCTAAAAATTCAAAGTGTTGCTGGAAACGAACGCTTGAACCTAGAAGAGTGAAAATTGGGCAGCCAAGTGGGCTTAGTGAACTGATCATTACCACCAAGTATCATCAAGATTTGGTGAAAAAATGTTTGCTGAGATTTCAGCCAACTAGTAGTTTTTTGGAAGCTTGGCAACCCCTTTCAAACGAAAGTGTTTTTCGCCAGTCTCTGCAAGGGGTACTTCAAGGGGAAACAAACCATAGACATAGAACTTAGAACTACTTCATTTGCTCAAGTTTCAAGGAGCTAGCACAAACCGTATTTGATATAGAGTTTAAAACACATGTATCTATGTAGGAGAAAACAGAGTGAAACCTAAAAATTCAAACTGTTACTGGAAACGAATGCTTCAACCTAGAAGAATAAAAATTGGGCAGCCAAGTGGGCTTAGTGAACTGATCATTACCACCAAGTATCATCAAGATTTGGTGAAAAAATGTTTGCTGAGATTTCAGCCAACTAGTAGTTTTTTGGAAGCTTGGCAACCCCTTTCAAACGAAAGTGTTTTTCGCCAGTCTCTGTATGGGGTACTTCAAGAGGAAACAAACCATAGAGATAGAACTTAGAACTACTTCATTTGCTCAAGTTTCAAGGAGCTAGCACAAACCGTATTTGATTTAGAGTTTCAACACATCTATCTATATAGCAGAAAACAGAGTGAAACCTAAAAATTCAAACTGTTACTGGAAACGAACGCTTGAACCTAGAAGAGTGAAAACTGGGCAGCCAAGTGGGCTTAGTGAACTGATCATTACCACCAAGTATCATCAATATTTGGTGAAAAAATGTTTGCTGAGATTTCAGCCAACTAGTAGTTTTTTGGAAGCTTGGCAACCCCTTTCAAACGAAAGTGGTTTTCGCCAGTCTCTGCATGGGGTACTTCAAGGGGAAACAAACCATAGAGATAGAACTTAGAACTACTTTATTTGCTCAAGTTTCAAGGAGCTAGCACAAACCGTATTTGATATAGAGTTTAAAACACATGTATCTATGTAGGAGAAAACAGAGTGAAACCTAAAAATTCAAACTGTTACTGGAAACGAATGCTTCAACCTAGAAGAATAAAAATTGGACAGGCAAGTGGGCTTAGTGAACTGATCATTACCACCAAGTATCATCAAGATTTGGTGAAAAAATGTTTGCTGAGATTTCAGCCAACTAGTAGTTTTTTGGAAGCTTGGCAACCCCTTTCAAACGAAAGAGGTTTTCGCCAGATTCTGCATGGGGTACTTCAAGAGGAAACAAACCATGGAGATAGAACTTAGAACTACTTCATTTGGTCAAGTTTCAAGGAGCTAGCACAAACCGTGTTTGATTTAGAATTCCAAACACAGCTATCTATGTAGGAGAAAACACAGTGAAACCTAAAAATTCAAACTGTTACTGGAAACGAATGCTTCAACCTAGAAGAATAAAAATTGGGCAGCCAAGTGGGCTTAGTGAAGTGATCATTACCACCAAGTATCATCAAGATTTGGTGAAAAAATGTTTGCTGAGATTTCAGCCAACTAGTAGATTTTGGAAGCTTGGCAACCCCTTTCAAACGAAAGTGGTTTTCGCCAGTCTCTGCATGGGGTACTTCAAGAGGAAACAAACCATAGAGATAGAACTTAGAAGTACTTCATTTGCTCAAGTTTCAAGGAGCTAGCACAAACCGTATTTGATTTAGAGTTTCAACACATCTATCTATATAGCAGAAAACAGAGTGAAACCTAAAAATTCAAACTGTTACTGGAAACGAACGCTTGAACCTAGAAGAGTGAAAACTGGGCAGCCAAGTGGGCTTAGTGAACTAATCATTACCACCAAGTATCATCAAGATTTGGTGAAAAAATGTTTGCTGAGATTTCAGCCAACTAGTAGTTTTTTGGATGCTTGGCAACCCCTTTCAAACGAAAGTGTTTTTCGCCAGTCTCTGCATGGGGTACTTCAAGAGGAAACAAACCATACAGATAGAACTTAGAACTACTTCATTTGCTCAAGTTTCAAGGAGCTAGCACAAACCGTATTTGATTTAGAGTTTCAACACATCTATCTATATAGCAGAAAACAGAGTGAAACCTAAAAATTCAAACTGTTACTGGAAACGAACGCTTGAACCTAGAAGAGTGAAAATTGGGCAGCCAAGTGGGCTTAGTGAACTGATCATTACCACCAAGTATCATCAAGATTTGGTGAAAAAATGTTTGCTGAGATTTCAGCCAACTAGTAGTTTTTTGGAAGCTTGGCAACCCCTTTCAAACGAAAGTGTTTTTCGCCAGTCTCTGCAAGGGGTACTTCAAGGGGAAACAAACCATAGAGATAGAACTTAGAACTACTTCATTTGCTCAAGTTTCAAGGAGCCAGCACAAACCGTATTTGATATAGAGTTTAAAACACATGTATCTATGTAGGAGAAAACAGAGTGAAACCTAAAAATTCAAACTGTTACTGGAAACGAACGCTTGAACCTAGAAGAGTGAAAATTGGGCAGCCAAGTGGGCTTAGTGAACTGATCATTACCACCAAGTATCATCAAGATTTGGTAAAAAAATGTTTGCTGAGATTTCAGCCAACTAGTAGTTTTTTGGAAGCTTGGCAACCCCTTTCAAACGAAAGTGGTTTTCGCCAGTCTCTGCATGGGGTACTTCAAGAGGAAACAAACCATAGAGATAGAACTTAGAACTACTTCATTTGCTCAAGTTTCAAGGAGCTAGCACAAACCGTATTTGATTTAGAGTTTCAACACATCTATCTATATAGCAGAAAACAGAGTGAAACCTAAAAATTCAAACTGTTACTGGAAACGAACGCTTGAACCTAGAAGAGTGAAAATTGGGCAGCCAAGTGGGCTTAGTGAACTGATCATTACCACCAAGTATCATCAAGATTTGGTGAAAAAATGTTTGCTGAGAT
The DNA here is from genome assembly GCF_048772815.1 of Callospermophilus lateralis. Taxonomy (NCBI): domain Eukaryota; kingdom Metazoa; phylum Chordata; class Mammalia; order Rodentia; family Sciuridae; genus Callospermophilus; species Callospermophilus lateralis. Next base: position 39,114,912 of record NC_135323.1, read on the forward strand.
TTCAGCCAACTAGTAGTTTTTTGGAAGCTTGGCAACCCCTTTCAAACGAGAGTGGTTTTCGCCAGTCTCTGCATGGGGTACTTCAAGGGGAAACAAACCATAGAGATAGAACTTAGAACTACTTCATTTGCTCAAGTTTCAAGGAGCTAGCACAAACCGTATTTGATATAGAGTTTCAAACACATGTATCTATGTAGGAGAAAACAGAGTGAAACCTAAAAATTCAAACTGTTACTGGAAACGAATGCTTCAACCTAGAAGAATAAAAATTGGACAGGCAAGTGGGCTTAGTAAAGTGATCATTACCACCAAGTATCATCAAGATTTGGTGAAAAAATGTTTGCTGAGATTTCAGCCAACTAGTAGTTTTTTGGAAGCTTGGCAACCCCTTTCAAACGAAAGTGGTTTTCGCCAGTCTCTGCATGGGGTACTTCAAGAGGAAACAAACCATAGAGATAGAACTTAGAACTACTTCATTTGCTCAAGTTTCAAGGAGCTAGCACAAACCGTATTTGATTTAGAGTTTCAACACATCTATCTATATAGCAGAAAACAGAGTGAAACCTAAAAATTCAAACTGTTACTGGAAACGAACGCTTGAACCTAGAAGAGTGAAAATTGGGCAGCCAAGTGGGCTTAGTGAACTGATCATTACCACCAAGTATCATCAAGATTTGGTGAAAAAATGTTTGCTGAGATTTCAGCCAACTAGTAGTTTTTTGGAAGCTTGGCAACCCCTTTCAAACGAGAGTGGTTTTCGCCAGTCTCTGCATGGGGTACTTCAAGGGGAAACAAACCATAGAGATAGAACTTAGAACTACTTCATTTGCTCAAGTTTCAAGGAGCTAGCACAAACCGTATTTGATATAGAGTTTCAAACACATGTATCTATGTAGGAGAAAACAGAGTGAAACCTAAAAATTCAAACTGTTACTGGAAACGAATGCTTCAACCTAGAAGAATAAAAATTGGACAGGCAAGTGGGCTTAGTGAAGTGATCATTACCACCAAGTATCATCAAGATTTGGTGAAAAAATGTTTGCTGAGATTTCAGCCAACTAGTAGTTTTTTGGAAGCTTGGCAACCCCTTTCAAACGAAAGTGGTTTTCGCCAGTCTCTGCATGGGGTACTTCAAGAGGAAACAAACCATAGAGATAGAACTTAGAACTACTTCATTTGCTCAAGTTTCAAGGAGCTAGCACAAACCGTATTTGATTTAGAGTTTCAACACATCTATCTATATAGCAGAAAACAGAGTGAAACCTAAAAATTCAAACTGTTACTGGAAACGAACGCTTGAACCTAGAAGAGTGAAAATTGGGCAGCCAAGTGGGCTTAGTGAACTGATCATTACCACCAAGTATCATCAAGATTTGGTGAAAAAATGTTTGCTGAGATTTCAGCCAACTAGTAGTTTTTTGGAAGCTTGGCAAACCCTTTCAAACGAAAGTGGTTTTCACCAGTCTCTGCAAGGGGTACTTCAAGAGGAAACAAACCATAGAGATAGAACTTAGAACTACTTCATTTGCTCAAGTTTCAAGGAGCTAGCACAAACCGTATTTGATTTAGAGTTTCAACACATCTATCTATATACCAGAAAACAGAGTGAAACCTAAAAATTCAAAGTGTTGCTGGAAACGAATGCTTCAACCTAGAAGAATAAAAATTGGACAGGCAAGTGGGCTTAGTGAACTGATCATTACCACCAAGTATCATCAAGATTTGGTGAAAAAATGTTTGCTGAGATTTCAGCCAACTAGTAGTTTTTTGGAAGCTTGGCAACCCCTTTCAAACGAAAGAGGTTTTCGCCAGATTCTGCATGGGGTACTTCAAGAGGAAACAAACCATGGAGATAGAACTTAGAACTACTTCATTTGGTCAAGTTTCAAGGAGCTAGCACAAACCGTGTTTGATTTAGAATTCCAAACACAGCTATCTATGTAGGAGAAAACACAGTGAAACCTAAAAATTCAAACTGTTACTGGAAACGAATGCTTCAACCTAGAAGAATAAAAATTGGGCAGCCAAGTGGGCTTAGTGAAGTGATCATTACCACCAAGTATCATCAAGATTTGGTGAAAAAATGTTTGCTGAGATTTCAGCCAACTAGTAGTTTTTTGGAAGCTTGGCAACCCCTTTCAAACGAAAGTGGTTTTCGCCAGTCTCTGCATGGGGTACTTCAAGAGGAAACAAACCATACAGATAGAACTTAGAACTACTTCATTTGCTCAAGTTTCAAGGAGCTAGCACAAACCGTATTTGATTTAGAGTTTCAACACATCTATCTATATAGCAGAAAACAGAGTGAAACCTAAAAATTCAAACTGTTACTGGAAACGAACGCTTGAACCTAGAAGAGGGAAAATTGGGCAGCCAAGTGGGCTTAGTGAACTGATCATTACCACCAAGTATCATCAAGATTTGGTGAAAAAATGTTTGCTGAGATTTCAGCCAACTAGTAGTTTTTTGGAAGCTTGGCAACCCCTTTCAAACGAAAGTGTTTTTCGCCAGTCTCTGCAAGGGGTACTTCAAGGGGAAACAAACCATAGAGATAGAACTTAGAACTACTTCATTTGCTCAAGTTTCAAGGAGCCAGCACAAACCGTATTTGATATAGAGTTTAAAACACATGTATCTATGTAGGAGAAAACAGAGTGAAACCTAAAAATTCAAACTGTTACTGGAAACGAACGCTTGAACCTAGAAGAGTGAAAATTGGGCAGCCAAGTGGGCTTAGTGAACTGATCATTACCACCAAGTATCATCAAGATTTGGTGAAAAAATGTTTGCTGAGATTTCAGCCAACTAGTAGTTTTTTGGAAGCTTGGCAACCCCTTTCAAACGAAAGTGGTTTTCGCCAGTCTCTGCATGGGGTACTTCAAGAGGAAACAAACCATAGAGATAGAACTTAGAACTACTTCATTTGCTCAAGTTTCAAGGAGCTAGCACAAACCGTATTTGATTTAGAGTTTCAACACATCTATCTATATAGCAGAAAACAGAGTGAAACCTAAAAATTCAAACTGTTACTGGAAACGAACGCTTGAACCTAGAAGAGTGAAAATTGGGCAGCCAAGTGGGCTTAGTGAACTGATCATTACCACCAAGTATCATCAAGATTTGGTGAAAAAATGTTTGCTGAGATTTCAGCCAACTAGTAGTTTTTTGGAAGCTTGGCAACCCCTTTCAAACGAGAGTGGTTTTCGCCAGTCTCGGCATGGGGTACTTCAAGGGGAAACAAACCATAGAGATAGAACTTAGAACTACTTCATTTGCTCAAGTTTCAAGGAGCTAGCACAAACCGTATTTGATATAGAGTTTCAAACACATGTATCTATGTAGGAGAAAACAGAGTGAAACCTAAGAATTCAAACTGTTACTGGAAACGAATGCTTCAACCTAGAAGAATAAAAATTGGACAGGCAAGTGGGCATAGTGAAGTGATCATTACCACCAAGTATCATCAAGATTTGGTGAAAAAATGTTTGCTGAGATTTCAGCCAACTAGTAGTTTTTTGGAAGCTTGGCAACCCCTTTCAAACGAAAGTGGTTTTCGCCAGTCTCTGCATGGGGTACTTCAAGAGGAAACAAACCATAGAGATAGAACTTAGAACTACTTCATTTGCTCAAGTTTCAAGGAGCTAGCACAAACCGTATTTGATTTAGAGTTTCAACACATCTATCTATATAGCAGAAAACAGAGTGAAACCTAAAAATTCAAACTGTTACTGGAAACGAACGCTTGAACCTAGAAGAGTGAAAATTGGGCAGCCAAGTGGGCTTAGTGAACTGATCATTACCACCAAGTATCATCAAGATTTGGTGAAAAAATGTTTGCTGAGATTTCAGCCAACTAGTAGTTTTTTGGAAGCTTGGCAACCCCTTTCAAACGAGAGTGGTTTTCGCCAGTCTCTGCATGGGGTACTTCAAGGGGAAACAAACCATAGAGATAGAACTTAGAACTACTTCATTTGCTCAAGTTTCAAGGAGCTAGCACAAACCGTATTTGATATAGAGTTTCAAACACATGTATCTATGTAGGAGAAAACAGAGTGAAACCTAAAAATTCAAACTGTTACTGGAAACGAATGCTTCAACCTAGAAGAATAAAAATTGGACAGGCAAGTGGGCTTAGTGAAGTGATCATTACCACCAAGTATCATCAAGATTTGGTGAAAAAATGTTTGCTGAGATTTCAGCCAACTAGTAGTTTTTTGGAAGCTTGGCAACCCCTTTCAAACGAAAGTGGTTTTCGCCAGTCTCTGCATGGGGTACTTCAAGAGGAAACAAACCATAGAGATAGAACTTAGAACTACTTCATTTGCTCAAGTTTCAAGGAGCTAGCACAAACCGTATTTGATTTAGAGTTTCAACACATCTATCTATATAGCAGAAAACAGAGTGAAACCTAAAAATTCAAACTGTTACTGGAAACGAACGCTTGAACCTAGAAGAGTGAAAATTGGGCAGCCAAGTGGGCTTAGTGAACTGATCATTACCACCAAGTATCATCAAGATTTGGTGAAAAAATGTTTGCTGAGATTTCAGCCAACTAGTAGTTTTTTGGAAGCTTGGCAACCCCTTTCAAACGAGAGTGGTTTTCGCCAGTCTCTGCATGGGGTACTTCAAGGGGAAACAAACCATAGAGATAGAACTTAGAACTACTTCATTTGCTCAAGTTTCAAGGAGCTAGCACAAACCGTATTTGATATAGAGTTTCAAACACATGTATCTATGTAGGAGAAAACAGAGTGAAACCTAAAAATTCAAACTGTTACTGGAAACGAATGCTTCAACCTAGAAGAATAAAAATTGGACAGGCAAGTAGGCTTAGTGAAGTGATCATTACCACCAAGTATCATCAAGATTTGGTGAAAAAATGTTTGCTGAGATTTCAGCCAACTAGTAGTTTTTTGGAAGCTTGGCAACCCCTTTCAAACGAAAGAGGTTTTCGCCAGATTCTGCATGGGGTACTTCAAGAGGAAGCAAACCATGGAGATAGAACTTAGAACTACTTCATTTGGTCAAGTTTCAAGGAGCTAGCACAAACCGTGTTTGATTTAGAATTGCAAACACAGCTATCTATGTAGGAGAAAACACAGTGAAACCTAAAAATTCAAACTGTTACTGGAAACGAACGCTTCAACCTAGAAGAATAAAAATTGGGCAGCCAAGTGGGCTTAGTGAAGTGATCATTACCACCAAGTATCATCAAGATTTGGTGAAAAAATGTTTGCTGAGATTTCAGCCAACTAGTAGTTTTTTGGAAGCTTGGCAACCCCTTTCAAACGAAAGTGGTTTTCGCCAGTCTCTGCATGGGGTACTTCAAGAGGAAACAAACCATAGAGATAGAACTTAGAACTACTTCATTTGCTCAAGTTTCAAGGAGCTAGCACAAACCGTATTTGATTTAGAGTTTCAACACATCTATCTATATAGCAGAAAACAGAGTGAAACCTAAAAATTCAAAGTGTTGCTGGAAACGAACGCTTGAACCTAGAAGAGTGAAAATTGGGCAGCCAAGTGGGCTTAGTGAACTGATCATTACCACCAAGTATCATCAAGATTTGGTGAAAAAATGTTTGCTGAGATTTCAGCCAACTAGTAGTTTTTTGGAAGCTTGGCAACCCCTTTCAAACGAAAGTGGTTTTCGCCAGTCTCTGCAAGGGGTACTTCAAGGGGAAACAAACCATAGACATAGAACTTAGAACTACTTCATTTGCTCAAGTTTCAAGGAGCTAGCACAAACCGTATTTGATATAGAGTTTAAAACACATGTATCTATGTAGGAGAAAACAGAGTGAAACCTAAAAATTCAAACTGTTACTGGAAACGAATGCTTCAACCTAGAAGAATAAAAATTGGGCAGCCAAGTGGGCTTAGTGAACTGATCATTACCACCAAGTATCATCAAGATTTGGTGAAAAAATGTTTGCTGAGATTTCAGCCAACTAGTAGTTTTTTGGAAGCTTGGCAACCCCTTTCAAACGAAAGTGTTTTTCGCCAGTCTCTGTATGGGGTACTTCAAGAGGAAACAAACCATAGAGATAGAACTTAGAACTACTTCATTTGCTCAAGTTTCAAGGAGCTAGCACAAACCGTATTTGATTTAGAGTTTCAACACATCTATCTATATAGCAGAAAACAGAGTGAAACCTAAAAATTCAAACTGTTACTGGAAACGAACGCTTGAACCTAGAAGAGTGAAAACTGGGCAGCCAAGTGGGCTTAGTGAACTGATCATAACCACCAAGTATCATCAAGATTTGGTGAAAAAATGTTTGCTGAGATTTCAGCCAACTAGTAGTTTTTTGGAAGCTTGGCAACCCCTTTCAAACGAAAGTGGTTTTCGCCAGTCTCTGCATGGGGTACTTCAAGGGGAAACAAACCATAGAGATAGAACTTAGAACTACTTTATTTGCTCAAGTTTCAAGGAGCTAGCACAAACCGTATTTGATATAGAGTTTAAAACACATGTATCTATGTAGGAGAGAACAGAGTGAAACCTAAAAATTCAAACTGTTACTGGAAACGAATGCTTCAACCTAGAAGAATAAAAATTGGACAGGCAAGTGGGCTTAGTGAACTGATCATTACCACCAAGTATCATCAAGATTTGGTGAAAAAATGTTTGCTGAGATTTCATCCAACTAGTAGTTTTTTGGAAGCTTGGCAACCCCTTTCAAACGAAAGAGGTTTTCGCCAGATTCTGCATGGGGTACTTCAAGAGGAAACAAACCATGGAGATAGAACTTAGAACTACTTCATTTGGTCAAGTTTCAAGGAGCTAGCACAAACCGTGTTTGATTTAGAATTCCAAACACAGCTATCTATGTAGGAGAAAACACAGTGAAACCTAAAAATTCAAACTGTTACTGGAAACGAATGCTTCAACCTAGAAGAATAAAAATTGGGCAGCCAAGTGGGCTTAGTGAAGTGATCATTACCACCAAGTATCATCAAGATTTGGTGAAAAAATGTTTGCTGAGATTTCAGCCAACTAGTAGTTTTTTGGAAGCTTGGCAACCCCTTTCAAACGAAAGTGTTTTTCGCCAGTCTCTGCATGGGGTACTTCAAGAGGAAACAAACCATAGAGATAGAACTTAGAACTACTTCATTTGGTCAAGTTTCAAGGAGCTAGCACAAACCGTATTTGATTTAGAGTTTCAACACATCTATCTATATAGCAGAAAACAGAGTGAAACCTAAAAATTCAAAGTGTTGCTGGAAACGAACGCTTGAACCTAGAAGAGTGAAAACTGGGCAGACAAGTGGGCTTAGTGAACTGATCATTACCACCAAGTATCATCAAGATTTGGTGAAAAAATGTTTGCTGAGATTTCAGCCAACTAGTAGTTTTTTGGAAGCTTGGCAACCCCTTTCAAACGAAAGTGTTTTTCGCCAGTCTCTGCAAGGGGTACTTCAAGGGGAAACAAACCATAGAGATAGAACTTAGAACTACTTCATTTGCTCAAGTTTCAAGGAGCTAGCACAAACCGTATTTGATATAGAGTTTAAAACACATGTATCTATGTAGGAGAAAACAGAGTGAAACCTAAAAATTCACACTGTTACTGGAAACGAACGCTTGAACCTAGAAGAGTGAAAATTGGGCAGCCAAGTGGGCTTAGTAAACCGATCATTACCACCAAGTATCATCAAGATTTGGTGAAAAAATGTTTGCTGAGATTTCAGCCAACTAGTAGTTTTTTGGAAGCTTGGCAACCCCTTTCAAACGAAAGTGTTTTTCGCCAGTCTCTGCATGGGGTACTTCAAGAGGAAACAAACCATAGAGATAGAACTTAGAACTACTTCATTTGCTCAAGTTTCAAGGAGCTAGCACAAACCGTATTTGATTTAGAGTTTCAACACATCTATCTATATAGCAGAAAACAGAGTGAAACCTAAAAATTCAAACTGTTACTGGAAACGAACGCTTGAACCTAAAAGAGTGAAAATTGGGCAGCCAAGTGGGCTTAGTGAACTGATCATTACCACCAAGTATCATCAAGATTTGGTGAAAAAATGTTTGCTGAGATTTCAGCCAACTAGTAGTTTTTTGGAAGCTTGGCAACCCCTTTCAAACGAGAGTGGTTTTCGCCAGTCTCTGCATGGGGTACTTCAAGGGGAAACAAACCATAGAGATAGAACTTAGAACTACTTCATTTGCTCAAGTTTCAAGGAGCTAGCACAAACCGTATTTGATATAGAGTTTAAAACACATGTATCTATGTAGGAGAAAACAGAGTGAAACCTAAAAATTCAAACTGTTACTGGAAACGAATGCTTCAACCTAGAAGAATAAAAATTGGACAGGCAAGTGGGCTTAGTGAACTGATCATTACCACCAAGTATCATCAAGATTTGGTGAAAAAATGTTTGCTGAGATTTCAGCCAACTAGTAGTTTTTTGGAAGCTTGGCAACCCCTTTCAAACGAAAGAGGTTTTCGCCAGATTCTGCATGGGGTACTTCAAGAGGAAGCAAACCATGGAGATAGAACTTAGAACTACTTCATTTGGTCAAGTTTCAAGGAGCTAGCACAAACCGTGTTTGATTTAGAATTCCAAACACAGCTATCTATGTAGGAGAAAACACAGTGAAACCTAAAAATTCAAACTGTTACTGGAAACGAATGCTTCAACCTAGAAGAATAAAAATTGGGCAGCCAAGTGGGCTTAGTGAACTGATCATTACCACCAAGTATCATCAAGATTTGGTAAAAAAATGTTTGCTGAGATTTCAGCCAACTAGTAGTTTTTTGGAAGCTTGGCAACCCCTTTCAAACGAAAGTGGTTTTCGCCAGTCTCTGCATGGGGTACTTCAAGAGGAAACAAACCATAGAGATAGAACTTAGAACTACTTCATTTGCTCAAGTTTCAAGGAGCTAGCACAAACCGTATTTGATTTAGAGTTTCAACACATCTATCTATATAGCAGAAAACAGAGTGAAACCTAAAAATTCAAACTGTTACTGGAAACGAACGCTTGAACCTAAAAGAGTGAAAATTGGGCAGACAAGTGGGCTTAGTGAACTGATCATTACCACCAAGTATCATCAAGATTTGGTGAAAAAATGTTTGCTGAGATTTCAGCCAACTAGTAGTTTTTTGGAAGCTTGGCAACCCCTTTCAAACGAGAGTGGTTTTCGCCAGTCTCTGCATGGGGTACTTCAAGGGGAAACAAACCATAGAGATAGAACTTAGAACTACTTCATTTGCTCAAGTTTCAAGGAGCTAGCACAAACCGTATTTGATATAGAGTTTAAAACACATGTATCTATGTAGGAGAAAACAGAGTGAAACCTAAAAATTCAAACTGTTACTGGAAACGAATGCTTCAACCTAGAAGAATAAAAATTGGACAGGCAAGTGGGCTTAGTGAACTGATCATTACCACCAAGTATCATCAAGATTTGGTGAAAAAATGTTTGCTGAGATTTCAGCCAACTAGTAGTTTTTTGGAAGCTTGGCAACCCCTTTCAAACGAAAGAGGTTTTCGCCAGATTCTGCATGGGGTACTTCAAGAGGAAGCAAACCATGGAGATAGAACTTAGAACTACTTCATTTGGTCAAGTTTCAAGGAGCTAGCACAAACCGTGTTTGATTTAGAATTCCAAACACAGCTATCTATGTAGGAGAAAACACAGTGAAACCTAAAAATTCAAACTGTTACTGGAAACGAATGCTTCAACCTAGAAGAATAAAAATTGGGCAGCCAAGTGGGCTTAGTGAACTGATCATTACCACCAAGTATCATCAAGATTTGGTGAAAAAATGTTTGCTGAGATTTCAGCCAACTAGTAGTTTTTTGGAAGCTTGGCAACCCCTTTCAAACGAAAGTGTTTTTCGCCAGTCTCTGTATGGGGTACTTCAAGAGGAAACAAACCATAGAGATAGAACTTAGAACTACTTCATTTGCTCAAGTTTCAAGGAGCTAGCACAAACCGTATTTGATTTAGAGTTTCAACACATCTATCTATATAGCAGAAAACAGAGTGAAACCTAAAAATTCAAACTGTTACTGGAAACGAACGCTTGAACCTAGAAGAGTGAAAACTGGGCAGCCAAGTGGGCTTAGTGAACTGATCATAACCACCAAGTATCATCAAGATTTGGTGAAAAAATGTTTGCTGAGATTTCAGCCAACTAGTAGTTTTTTGGAAGCTTGGCAACCCCTTTCAAACGAAAGTGGTTTTCACCAGTCTCTGCATGGGGTACTTCAAGGGGAAACAAACCATAGAGATAGAACTTAGAACTACTTTATTTGCTCAAGTTTCAAGGAGCTAGCACAAACCGTATTTGATATAGAGTTTCAAACACATGTATCTATGTAGGAGAGAACAGAGTGAAACCTAAAAATTCAAACTGTTACTGGAAACGAATGCTTCAACCTAGAAGAATAAAAATTGGACAGGCAAGTGGGCTTAGTGAACTGATCATTACCACCAAGTATCATCAAGATTTGGTGAAAAAATGTTTGCTGAGATTTCAGCCAACTAGTAGTTTTTTGGAAGCTTGGCAACCCCTTTCAAACGAAAGAGGTTTTCGCCAGATTCTGCATGGGGTACTTCAAGAGGAAGCAAACCATGGAGATAGAACTTAGAACTACTTCATTTGGTCAAGTTTCAAGGAGCTAGCACAAACCGTGTTTGATTTAGAATTCCAAACACAGCTATCTATGTAGGAGAAAACACAGTGAAACCTAAAAATTCAAACTGTTACTGGAAACGAATGCTTCAACCTAGAAGAATAAAAATTGGGCAGCCAAGTGGGCTTAGTGAACTGATCATTACCACCAAGTATCATCAAGATTTGGTGAAAAAATGTTTGCTGAGATTTCAGCCAACTAGTAGTTTTTTGGAAGCTTGGCAACCCCTTTCAAACGAAAGTGTTTTTCGCCAGTCTCTGCATGGGGTACTTCAAGAGGAAACAAACCATAGAGATAGAACTTAGAACTACTTCATTTGCTCAAGTTTCAAGGAGCTAGCACAAACCGTATTTGATTTAGAGTTTCAACACATCTATCTATATAGCAGAAAACAGAGTGAAACCTAAAAATTCAAACTGTTACTGGAAACGAACGCTTGAACCTAGAAGAGTGAAAATTGGGCAGCCAAGTGGGCTTAGTGAACTGATCATTACCACCAAGTATCATCAAGATTTGGTGAAAAAATGTTTGCTGAGATTTCAGCCAACTAGTAGTTTTTTGGAAGCTTGGCAAACCCTTTCAAACGAAAGTGGTTTTCACCAGTCTCTACAAGGGGTACTTCAAGAGGAAACAAACCATAGAGATAGAACTTAGAACTACTTCATTTGGTCAAGTTTCAAGGAGCTAGCACAAACCGTATTTGATTTAGAGTTTCAACACATCTATCTATATAGCAGAAAACAGAGTGAAACCTAAAAATTCAAAGTGTTGCTGGAAACGAACGCTTGAACCTAGAAGAGTGAAAACTGGGCAGACAAGTGGGCTTAGTGAACTGATCATTACCACCAAGTATCATCAAGATTTGGTGAAAAAATGTTTGCTGAGATTTCAGCCAACTAGTAGTTTTTTGGAAGCTTGGCAACCCCTTTCAAACGAAAGTGTTTTTCGCCAGTCTCTGCAAGGGGTACTTCAAGGGGAAACAAACCATAGAGATAGAACTTAGAACTACTTCATTTGCTCAAGTTTCAAGGAGCTAGCACAAACCGTATTTGATATAGAGTTTAAAACACATGTATCTATGTAGGAGAAAACAGAGTGAAACCTAAAAATTCACACTGTTACTGGAAACGAACGCTTGAACCTAGAAGAGTGAAAATTGGGCAGCCAAGTGGGCTTAGTTAACTGATCATTACCACCAAGTATCATCAAGATTTGGTGAAAAAATGTTTGCTGAGATTTCAGCCAACTAGTAGTTTTTTGGAAGCTTGGCAACCCCTTTCAAACGAAAGAGGTTTTCGCCAGATTCTGCATGGGGTACTTCAAGAGGAAGCAAACCATGGAGATAGAACTTAGAACTACTTCATTTGGTCAAGTTTCAAGGAGCTAGCACAAACCGTGTTTGATTTAGAATTCCAAACACAGCTATCTATGTAGGAGAAAACACAGTGAAACCTAAAAATTCAAACTGTTACTGGAAACGAATGCTTCAACCTAGAAGAATAAAAATTGGGCAGCCAAGTGGGCTTAGTGAACTGATCATTACCACCAAGTATCATCAAGATTTGGTAAAAAAATGTTTGCTGAGATTTCAGCCAACTAGTAGTTTTTTGGAAGCTTGGCAACCCCTTTCAAACGAAAGTGGTTTTCGCCAGTCTCTGCATGGGGTACTTCAAGAGGAAACAAACCATAGAGATAGAACTTAGAACTACTTCATTTGCTCAAGTTTCAAGGAGCTAGCACAAACCGTATTTGATTTAGAGTTTCAACACATCTATCTATACAGCAGAAAACAGAGTGAAACCTAAAAATTCAAACTGTTACTGGAAACGAACGCTTGAACCTAAAAGAGTGAAAATTGGGCAGACAAGTGGGCTTAGTGAACTGATCATTACCACCAAGTATCATCAAGATTTGGTGAAAAAATGTTTGCTGAGATTTCAGCCAACTAGTAGTTTTTTGGAAGCTTGGCAACCCCTTTCAAACGAGAGTGGTTTTCGCCAGTCTCTGCATGGGGTACTTCAAGGGGAAACAAACCATAGAGATAGAACTTAGAACTACTTCATTTGCTCAAGTTTCAAGGAGCTAGCACAAACCGTATTTGATATAGAGTTTAAAACACATGTATCTATGTAGGAGAAAACAGAGTGAAACCTAAAAATTCAAACTGTTACTGGAAACGAATGCTTCAACCTAGAAGAATAAAAATTGGACAGGCAAGTGGGCTTAGTGAACTGATCATTACCACCAAGTATCATCAAGATTTGGTGAAAAAATGTTTGCTGAGATTTCAGCCAACTAGTAGTTTTTTGGAAGCTTGGCAACCCCTTTCAAACGAAAGAGGTTTTCGCCAGATTCTGCATGGGGTACTTCAAGAGGAAGCAAACCATGGAGATAGAACTTAGAACTACTTCATTTGGTCAAGTTTCAAGGAGCTAGCACAAACCGTGTTTGATTTAGAATTCCAAACACAGCTATCTATGTAGGAGAAAACACAGTGAAACCTAAAAATTCAAACTGTTACTGGAAACGAATGCTTCAACCTAGAAGAATAAAAATTGGGCAGCCAAGTGGGCTTAGTGAACTGATCATTACCACCAAGTATCATCAAGATTTGGTGAAAAAATGTTTGCTGAGATTTCAGCCAACTAGTAGTTTTTTGGAAGCTTGGCAACCCCTTTCAAACGAAAGAGGTTTTCGCCAGATTCTGCATGGGGTACTTCAAGAGGAAGCAAACCATGGAGATAGAACTTAGAACTACTTCATTTGGTCAAGTTTCAAGGAGCTAGCACAAACCGTGTTTGATTTAGAATTCCAAACACAGCTATCTATGTAGGAGAAAACACAGTGAAACCTAAAAATTCAAACTGTTACTGGAAACGAATGCTTCAACCTAGAAGAATAAAAATTGGGCAGCCAAGTGGGCTTAGTGAACTGATCATTACCACCAAGTATCATCAAGATTTGGTGAAAAAATGTTTGCTGAGATTTCAGCCAACTAGTAGTTTTTTGGAAGCTTGGCAACCCCTTTCAAACGAAAGTGTTTTTCGCCAGTCTCTGTATGGGGTACTTCAAGAGGAAACAAACCATAGAGATAGAACTTAGAACTACTTCATTTGCTCAAGTTTCAAGGAGCTAGCACAAACCGTATTTGATTTAGAGTTTCAACACATCTATCTATATAGCAGAAAACAGAGTGAAACCTAAAAATTCAAACTGTTACTGGAAACGAACGCTTGAACCTAGAAGAGTGAAAACTGGGCAGCCAAGTGGGCTTAGTGAACTGATCATAACCACCAAGTATCATCAAGATTTGGTGAAAAAATGTTTGCTGAGATTTCAGCCAACTAGTAGTTTTTTGGAAGCTTGGCAACCCCTTTCAAACGAAAGTGGTTTTCGCCAGTCTCTGCATGGGGTACTTCAAGGGGAAACAAACCATAGAGATAGAACTTAGAACTACTTTATTTGCTCAAGTTTCAAGGAGCTAGCACAAACCGTATATGATATAGAGTTTCAAACACATGTATCTATGTAGGAGAGAACAGAGTGAAACCTAAAAATTCAAACTGTTACTGGAAACGAATGCTTCAACCTAGAAGAATAAAAATTGGACAGGCAAGTGGGCTTAGTGAACTGATCATTACCACCAAGTATCATCAAGATTTGGTGAAAAAATGTTTGCTGAGATTTCAGCCAACTAGTAGTTTTTTGGAAGCTTGGCAACCCCTTTCAAACGAAAGAGGTTTTCGCCAGATTCTGCATGGGGTACTTCAAGAGGAAGCAAACCATGGAGATAGAACTTAGAACTACTTCATTTGGTCAAGTTTCAAGGAGCTAGCACAAACCGTGTTTGATTTAGAATTCCAAACACAGCTATCTATGTAGGAGAAAACACAGTGAAACCTAAAAATTCAAACTGTTACTGGAAACGAATGCTTCAACCTAGAAGAATAAAAATTGGGCAGCCAAGTGGGCTTAGTGAACTGATCATTACCACCAAGTATCATCAAGATTTGGTGAAAAAATGTTTGCTGAGATTTCAGCCAACTAGTAGTTTTTTGGAAGCTTGGCAACCCCTTTCAAACGAAAGTGTTTTTCGCCAGTCTCTGCATGGGGTACTTCAAGAGGAAACAAACCATAGAGATAGAACTTAGAACTACTTCATTTGCTCAAGTTTCAAGGAGCTAGCACAAACCGTATTTGATTTAGAGTTTCAACACATCTATCTATATAGCAGAAAACAGAGTGAAACCTAAAAATTCAAACTGTTACTGGAAACGAACGCTTGAACCTAGAAGAGTGAAAATTGGGCAGCCAAGTGGGCTTAGTGAACTGATCATTACTACCAAGTATCATCAAGATTTGGTGAAAAAATGTTTGCTGAGATTTCAGCCAACTAGTAGTTTTTTGGAAGCTTGGCAAACCCTTTCAAACGAAAGTGGTTTTCACCAGTCTCTACAAGGGGTACTTCAAGAGGAAACAAACCATAGAGATAGAACTTAGAACTACTTCATTTGGTCAAGTTTCAAGGAGCTAGCACAAACCGTATTTGATTTAGAGTTTCAACACATCTATCTATATAGCAGAAAACAGAGTGAAACCTAAAAATTCAAAGTGTTGCTGGAAACGAACGCTTGAACCTAGAAGAGTGAAAACTGGGCAGACAAGTGGGCTTAGTGAACTGATCATTACCACCAAGTATCATCAAGATTTGGTGAAAAAATGTTTGCTGAGATTTCAGCCAACTAGTAGTTTTTTGGAAGCTTGGCAACCCCTTTCAAACGAAAGTGTTTTTCGCCAGTCTCTGCAAGGGGTACTTCAAGGGGAAACAAACCATAGAGATAGAACTTAGAACTACTTCATTTGCTCAAGTTTCAAGGAGCTAGCACAAACCGTATTTGATATAGAGTTTAAAACACATGTATCTATGTAGGAGAAAACAGAGTGAAACCTAAAAATTCACACTGTTACTGGAAACGAACGCTTGAACCTAGAAGAGTGAAAATTGGGCAGCCAAGTGGGCTTAGTTAACTGATCATTACCACCAAGTATCATCAAGATTTGGTGAAAAAATGTTTGCTGAGATTTCAGCCAACTAGTAGTTTTTTGGAAGCTTGGCAACCCCTTTCAAACGAAAGTGTTTTTCGCCAGTCTCTGCATGGGGTACTTCAAGAGGAAACAAACCATAGAGATAGAACTTAGAACTACTTCATTTGCTCAAGTTTCAAGGAGCTAGCACAAACCGTATTTGATTTAGAGTTTCAACACATCTATCTATATAGCAGAAAACAGAGTGAAACCTAAAAATTCAAACTGTTACTGGAAACGAACGCTTGAACCTAAAAGAGTGAAAATTGGGCAGCCAAGTGGGGTTAGTGAACTGATCATTACCACCAAGTATCATCAAGATTTGGTGAAAAAATGTTTGCTGAGATTTCAGCCAACTAGTAGTTTTTTGGAAGCTTGGCAACCCCTTTCAAACGAGAGTGGTTTTCGCCAGTCTCTGCATGGGGTACTTCAAGGGGAAACAAACCATAGAGATAGAACTTAGAACTACTTCATTTGCTCAAGTTTCAAGGAGCTAGCACAAACCGTATTTGATATAGAGTTTAAAACACATGTATCTATGTAGGAGAAAACAGAGTGAAACCTAAAAATTCAAACTGTTACTGGAAACGAATGCTTCAACCTAGAAGAATAAAAATTGGACAGGCAAGTGGGCTTAGTGAACTGATCATTACCACCAAGTATCATCAAGATTTGGTGAAAAAATGTTTGCTGAGATTTCAGCCAACTAGTAGTTTTTTGGAAGCTTGGCAACCCCTTTCAAACGAAAGAGGTTTTCGCCAGATTCTGCATGGGGTACTTCAAGAGGAAGCAAACCATGGAGATAGAACTTAGAACTACTTCATTTGGTCAAGTTTCAAGGAGCTAGCACAAACCGTGTTTGATTTAGAATTCCAAACACAGCTATCTATGTAGGAGAAAACACAGTGAAACCTAAAAATTCAAACTGTTACTGGAAACGAATGCTTCAACCTAGAAGAATAAAAATTGGGCAGCCAAGTGGGCTTAGTGAACTGATCATTACCACCAAGTATCATCAAGATTTGGTAAAAAAATGTTTGCTGAGATTTCAGCCAACTAGTAGTTTTTTGGAAGCTTGGCAACCCCTTTCAAACGAAAGTGGTTTTCGCCAGTCTCTGCATGGGGTACTTCAAGAGGAAACAAACCATAGAGATAGAACTTAGAACTACTTCATTTGCTCAAGTTTCAAGGAGCTAGCACAAACCGTATTTGATTTAGAGTTTCAACACATCTATCTATATAGCAGAAAACAGAGTGAAACCTAAAAATTCAAACTGTTACTGGAAACGAACGCTTGAACCTAAAAGAGTGAAAATTGGGCAGACAAGTGGGCTTAGTGAACTGATCATTACCACCAAGTATCATCAAGATTTGGTGAAAAAATGTTTGCTGAGATTTCAGCCAACTAGTAGTTTTTTGGAAGCTTGGCAACCCCTTTCAAACGAGAGTGGTTTTCGCCAGTCTCTGCATGGGGTACTTCAAGGGGAAACAAACCATAGAGATAGAACTTAGAACTACTTCATTTGCTCAAGTTTCAAGGAGCTAGCACAAACCGTATTTGATATAGAGTTTAAAACACATGTATCTATGTAGGAGAAAACAGAGTGAAACCTAAAAATTCAAACTGTTACTGGAAACGAATGCTTCAACCTAGAAGAATAAAAATTGGACAGGCAAGTGGGCTTAGTGAACTGATCATTACCACCAAGTATCATCAAGATTTGGTGAAAAAATGTTTGCTGAGATTTCAGCCAACTAGTAGTTTTTTGGAAGCTTGGCAACCCCTTTCAAACGAAAGAGGTTTTCGCCAGATTCTGCATGGGGTACTTCAAGAGGAAGCAAACCATGGAGATAGAACTTAGAACTACTTCATTTGGTCAAGTTTCAAGGAGCTAGCACAAACCGTGTTTGATTTAGAATTCCAAACACAGCTATCTATGTAGGAGAAAACACAGTGAAACCTAAAAATTCAAACTGTTACTGGAAACGAATGCTTCAACCTAGAAGAATAAAAATTGGGCAGCCAAGTGGGCTTAGTGAACTGATCATTACCACCAAGTATCATCAAGATTTGGTAAAAAAATGTTTGCTGAGATTTCAGCCAACTAGTAGTTTTTTGGAAGCTTGGCAACCCCTTTCAAACGAAAGTGGTTTTCGCCAGTCTCTGCATGGGGTACTTCAAGAGGAAACAAACCATAGAGATAGAACTTAGAACTACTTCATTTGCTCAAGTTTCAAGGAGCTAGCACAAACCGTATTTGATTTAGAGTTTCAACACATCTATCTATATAGCAGAAAACAGATTGAAACCTAAAAATTCAAACTGTTACTGGAAACGAACGCTTGAACCTAGAAGAGTGAAAACTGGGCAGCCAAGTGGGCTTAGTGAACTGATCATTACCACCAAGTATCATCAAGATTTGGTGAAAAAATGTTTGCTGAGATTTCAGCCAACTAGTAGTTTTTTGGAAGCTTGGCAACCCCTTTCAAACGAAAGTGGTTTTCGCCAGTCTCTGCATGGGGTACTTCAAGAGGAAACAAACCATAGAGATAGAACTTAGAACTACTTCATTTGCTCAAGTTTCAAGGAGCTAGCACAAACCGTATTTGATTTAGAGTTTCAACACATCTATCTATATAGCAGAAAACAGAGTGAAACCTAAAAATTCAAACTGTTACTGGAAACGAACGCTTGAACCTAGAAGAGTGAAAACTGGGCAGCCAAGTGGGCTTAGTGAACTGATCATAACCACCAAGTATCATCAAGATTTGGTGAAAAAATGTTTGCTGAGATTTCAGCCAACTAGTAGTTTTTTGGAAGCTTGGCAACCCCTTTCAAACGAAAGTGGTTTTCGCCAGTCTCTGCATGGGGTACTTCAAGGGGAAACAAACCATAGAGATAGAACTTAGAACTACTTTATTTGCTCAAGTTTCAAGGAGCTAGCACAAACCGTATTTGATTTAGAGTTTCAACACATCTATCTATATAGCAGAGAACAGAGTGAAACCTAAAAATTCAAACTGTTACTGGAAACGAACGCTTGAACCTAGAAGAGTGAAAACTGGGCAGCCAAGTGGGCATAGTGAACTAATCATTACCACCAAGTATCATCAAGATTTGGTGAAAAAATGTTTGCTGAGATTTCAGCCAACTAGTAGTTTTTTGGATGCTTGGCAACCCCTTTCAAACGAAAGTGTTTTTCGCCAGTCTCTGCATGGGGTACTTCAAGAGGAAACAAACCATAGAGATAGAACTTAGAACTACTTCATTTGCTCAAGTTTCAAGGAGCTAGCACAAACCGTATTTGATATAGAGTTTAAAACACATGTATCTATGTAGGAGAAAACAGAGTGAAACCTAAAAATTCACACTGTTACTGGAAACGAACGCTTGAACCTAGAAGAGTGAAAATTGGGCAGCCAAGTGGGCTTAGTTAACTGATCATTACCACCAAGTATCATCAAGATTTGGTGAAAAAATGTTTGCTGAGATTTCAGCCAACTAGTAGTTTTTTGGAAGCTTGGCAACCCCTTTCAAACGAAAGTGGTTTTCGCCAGTCTCTGCATGGGGTACTTCAAGAGGAAACAAACCATAGAGATAGAACTTAGAACTACTTCATTTGGTCAAGTTTCAAGGAGCTAGCACAAACCGTGTTTGATTTAGAATTCCAAACACAGCTATCTATGTAGGAGAAAACACAGTGAAACCTAAAAATTCAAACTGTTACTGGAAACGAATGCTTCAACCTAGAAGAATAAAAATTGGGCAGCCAAGTGGGCTTAGTGAACTGATCATTACCACCAAGTATCATCAAGATTTGGTAAAAAAATGTTTGCTGAGATTTCAGCCAACTAGTAGTTTTTTGGAAGCTTGGCAACCCCTTTCAAACGAAAGTGGTTTTCGCCAGTCTCTGCATGGGGTACTTCAAGAGGAAACAAACCATAGAGATAGAACTTAGAACTACTTCATTTGCTCAAGTTTCAAGGAGCTAGCACAAACCGTATTTGATTTAGAGTTTCAACACATCTATCTATATAGCAGAAAACAGAGTGAAACCTAAAAATTCAAACTGTTACTGGAAACGAACGCTTGAACCTAAAAGAGTGAAAATTGGGCAGACAAGTGGGCTTAGTGAACTGATCATTACCACCAAGTATCATCAAGATTTGGTGAAAAAATGTTTGCTGAGATTTCAGCCAACTAGTAGTTTTTTGGAAGCTTGGCAACCCCTTTCAAACGAGAGTGGTTTTCGCCAGTCTCTGCATGGGGTACTTCAAGGGGAAACAAACCATAGAGATAGAACTTAGAACTACTTCATTTGCTCAAGTTTCAAGGAGCTAGCACAAACCGTATTTGATATAGAGTTTAAAACACATGTATCTATGTAGGAGAAAACAGAGTGAAACCTAAAAATTCAAACTGTTACTGGAAACGAATGCTTCAACCTAGAAGAATAAAAATTGGACAGGCAAGTGGGCTTAGTGAACTGATCATTACCACCAAGTATCATCAAGATTTGGTGAAAAAATGTTTGCTGAGATTTCAGCCAACTAGTAGTTTTTTGGAAGCTTGGCAACCCCTTTCAAACGAAAGAGGTTTTCGCCAGATTCTGCATGGGGTACTTCAAGAGGAAGCAAACCATGGAGATAGAACTTAGAACTACTTCATTTGGTCAAGTTTCAAGGAGCTAGCACAAACCGTGTTTGATTTAGAATTCCAAACACAGCTATCTATGTAGGAGAAAACACAGTGAAACCTAAAAATTCAAACTGTTACTGGAAACGAATGCTTCAACCTAGAAGAATAAAAATTGGGCAGCCAAGTGGGCTTAGTGAACTGATCATTACCACCAAGTATCATCAAGATTTGGTGAAAAAATGTTTGCTGAGATTTCAGCCAACTAGTAGTTTTTTGGAAGCTTGGCAACCCCTTTCAAACGAAAGTGGTTTTCGCCAGTCTCTGCATGGGGTACTTCAAGAGGAAACAAACCATAGAGATAGAACTTAGAACTACTTCATTTGCTCAAGTTTCAAGGAGCTAGCACAAACCGTATTTGATTTAGAGTTTCAACACATCTATCTATATAGCAGAAAACAGAGTGAAACCTAAAAATTCAAACTGTTACTGGAAACGAACGCTTGAACCTAGAAGAGTGAAAACTGGGCAGCCAAGTGGGCTTAGTGAACTGATCATAACCACCAAGTATCATCAAGATTTGGTGAAAAAATGTTTGCTGAGATTTCAGCCAACTAGTAGTTTTTTGGAAGCTTGGCAACCCCTTTCAAACGAAAGTGGTTTTCGCCAGTCTCTGCATGGGGTACTTCAAGGGGAAACAAACCATAGAGATAGAACTTAGAACTACTTTATTTGCTCAAGTTTCAAGGAGCTAGCACAAACCGTATTTGATATAGAGTTTCAAACACATGTATCTATGTAGGAGAGAACAGAGTGAAACCTAAAAATTCAAACTGTTACTGGAAACGAATGCTTCAACCTAGAAGAATAAAAATTGGACAGGCAAGTGGGCTTAGTGAACTGATCATTACCACCAAGTATCATCAAGATTTGGTGAAAAAATGTTTGCTGAGATTTCAGCCAACTAGTAGTTTTTTGGAAGCTTGGCAACCCCTTTCAAACGAAAGAGGTTTTCGCCAGATTCTGCATGGTGTACTTCAAGAGGAAGCAAACCATGGAGATAGAACTTAGAACTACTTCATTTGGTCAAGTTTCAAGGAGCTAGCACAAACCGTGTTTGATTTAGAATTCCAAACACAGCTATCTATGTAGGAGAAAACACAGTGAAACCTAAAAATTCAAAGTGTTACTGGAAACGAACGCTTCAACCTAGAAGAATAAAAATTGGACAGGCAAGTGGGCTTAGTGAACTGATCATTACCACCAAGTATCATCAAGATTTGGTGAAAAAATGTTTGCTGAGATTTCAGCCAACTAGTAGTTTTTTGGAAGCTTGGCAACCCCTTTCAAACGAAAGTGGTTTTCGCCAGTCTCTGCATGGGGTACTTCAAGAGGAAACAAACCATAGAGATAGAACTTAGAACTACTTCATTTGCTCAAGTTTCAAGGAGCTAGCACAAACCGTATTTGATTTAGAGTTTCAACACATCTATCTATATAGCAGAAAACAGAGTGAAACCTAAAAATTCAAACTGTTACTGGAAACGAACGCTTGAACCTAGAAGAGTGAAAACTGGGCAGCCAAGTGGGCTTAGTGAACTGATCATAACCACCAAGTATCATCAAGATTTGGTGAAAAAATGTTTGCTGAGATTTCAGCCAACTAGTAGTTTTTTGGAAGCTTGGCAACCCCTTTCAAACGAAAGTGGTTTTCGCCAGTCTCTGCATGGGGTACTTCAAGGGGAAACAAACCATAGAGATAGAACTTAGAACTACTTCATTTGCTCAAGTTTCAAGGAGCTAGCACAAACCGTATTTGATATAGAGTTTAAAACACATGTATCTATGTAGGAGAGAACAGAGTGAAACCTAAAAATTCAAACTGTTACTGGAAACGAATGCTTCAACCTAGAAGAATAAAAATTGGACAGGCAAGTGGGCTTAGTGAACTGATCATTACCACCAAGTATCATCAAGATTTGGTGAAAAAATGTTTGCTGAGATTTCAGCCAACTAGTAGTTTTTTGGAAGCTTGGCAACCCCTTTCAAACGAAAGAGGTTTTCGCCAGATTCTGCATGGTGTACTTCAAGAGGAAGCAAACCATGGAGATAGAACTTAGAACTACTTCATTTGGTCAAGTTTCAAGGAGCTAGCACAAACCGTGTTTGATTTAGAATTCCAAACACAGCTATCTATGTAGGAGAAAACACAGTGAAACCTAAAAATTCAAACTGTTACTGGAAACGAACGCTTCAACCTAGAAGAATAAAAATTGGACAGGCAAGTGGGCTTAGTGAACTGATCATTACCACCAAGTATCATCAACATTTGGTGAAAAAATGTTTGCTGAGATTTCAGCCAACTAGTAGTTTTTTGGAAGCTTGGCAACCCCTTTCAAACGAAAGAGGTTTTCGCCAGATTCTGCATGGGGTACTTCAAGAGGAAACAAACCATGGAGATAGAACTTAGAACTACTTCATTTGGTCAAGTTTCAAGGAGCTAGCACAAACCGTGTTTGATTTAGAATTCCAAACACAGCTATCTATGTAGGAGAAAACACAGTGAAACCTAAAAATTCAAACTGTTACTGGAAACGAATGCTTCAACCTAGAAGAATAAAAATTGGGCAGCCAAGTGGGCTTAGTGAAGTGATCATTACCACCAAGTATCATCAAGATTTGGTGAAAAAATGTTTGCTGAGATTTCAGCCAACTAGTAGTTTTTTGGAAGCTTGGCAACCCCTTTCAAACGAAAGTGGTTTTCGCCAGTCTCTGCATGGGGTACTTCAAGAGGAAACAAACCATAGAGATAGAACTTAGAAGTACTTCATTTGCTCAAGTTTCAAGGAGCTAGCACAAACCGTATTTGATTTAGAGTTTCAACACATCTATCTATATAGCAGAAAACAGAGTGAAACCTAAAAATTCAAACTGTTACTGGAAACGAACGCTTGAACCTAGAAGAGTGAAAACTGGGCAGCCAAGTGGGCATAGTGAACTAATCATTACCACCAAGTATCATCAAGATTTGGTGAAAAAATGTTTGCTGAGATTTCAGCCAACTAGTAGTTTTTTGGATGCTTGGCAACCCCTTTCAAACGAAAGTGTTTTTCGCCAGTCTCTGCATGGGGTACTTCAAGAGGAAACAAACCATAGAGATAGAACTTAGAACTACTTCATTTGCTCAAGTTTCAAGGAGCTAGCACAAACCGTATTTGATTTAGAGTTTCAACACATCTATCTATATAGCAGAAAACAGAGTGAAACCTAAAAATTCAAACTGTTACTGGAAACGAACGCTTGAACCTAGAAGAGTGAAAATTGGGCAGCCAAGTGGGCTTAGTGAACTGATCATTACTACCAAGTATCATCAAGATTTGGTGAAAAAATGTTTGCTGAGATTTCAGCCAACTAGTAGTTTTTTGGAAGCTTGGCAAACCCTTTCAAACGAAAGTGGTTTTCACCAGTCTCTACAAGGGGTACTTCAAGAGGAAACAAACCATAGAGATAGAACTTAGAACTACTTCATTTGGTCAAGTTTCAAGGAGCTAGCACAAACCGTATTTGATTTAGAGTTTCAACACATCTATCTATATAGCAGAAAACAGAGTGAAACCTAAAAATTCAAAGTGTTGCTGGAAACGAACGCTTGAACCTAGAAGAGTGAAAACTGGGCAGACAAGTGGGCTTAGTGAACTGATCATTACCACCAAGTATCATCAAGATTTGGTGAAAAAATGTTTGCTGAGATTTCAGCCAACTAGTAGTTTTTTGGAAGCTTGCAACCCCTTTCAAACGAAAGTGTTTTTCGCCAGTCTCTGCAAGGGGTACTTCAAGGGGAAACAAACCATAGAGATAGAACTTAGAACTACTTCATTTGCTCAAGTTTCAAGGAGCTAGCACAAACCGTATTTGATATAGAGTTTAAAACACATGTATCTATGTAGGAGAAAACAGAGTGAAACCTAAAAATTCACACTGTTACTGGAAACGAACGCTTGAACCTAGAAGAGTGAAAATTGGGCAGCCAAGTGGGCTTAGTTAACTGATCATTACCACCAAGTATCATCAAGATTTGGTGAAAAAATGTTTGCTGAGATTTCAGCCAACTAGTAGTTTTTTGGAAGCTTGGCAACCCCTTTCAAACGAAAGTGTTTTTCGCCAGTCTCTGCATGGGGTACTTCAAGAGGAAACAAACCATAGAGATAGAACTTAGAACTACTTCATTTGCTCAAGTTTCAAGGAGCTAGCACAAACCGTATTTGATTTAGAGTTTCAACACATCTATCTATATAGCAGAAAACAGAGTGAAACCTAAAAATTCAAACTGTTACTGGAAACGAACGCTTGAACCTAAAAGAGTGAAAATTGGGCAGCCAAGTGGGCTTAGTGAACTGATCATTACCACCAAGTATCATCAAGATTTGGTGAAAAAATGTTTGCTGAGATTTCAGCCAACTAGTAGTTTTTTGGAAGCTTGGCAACCCCTTTCAAACGAGAGTGGTTTTCGCCAGTCTCTGCATGGGGTACTTCAAGGGGAAACAAACCATAGAGATAGAACTTAGAACTACTTCATTTGCTCAAGTTTCAAGGAGCTAGCACAAACCGTATTTGATATAGAGTTTCAAACACATGTATCTATGTAGGAGAGAACAGAGTGAAACCTAAAAATTCAAACTGTTACTGGAAACGAATGCTTCAACCTAGAAGAATAAAAATTGGACAGGCAAGTGGGCTTAGTGAACTGATCATTACCACCAAGTATCATCAAGATTTGGTGAAAAAATGTTTGCTGAGATTTCAGCCAACTAGTAGTTTTTTGGAAGCTTGGCAACCCCTTTCAAACGAAAGAGGTTTTCGCCAGATTCTGCATGGGGTACTTCAAGAGGAAGCAAACCATGGAGATAGAACTTAGAACTACTTCATTTGGTCAAGTTTCAAGGAGCTAGCACAAACCGTGTTTGATTTAGAATTCCAAACACAGCTATCTATGTAGGAGAAAACACAGTGAAACCTAAAAATTCAAACTGTTACTGGAAACGAATGCTTCAACCTAGAAGAATAAAAATTGGGCAGCCAAGTGGGCTTAGTGAACTGATCATTACCACCAAGTATCATCAAGATTTGGTAAAAAAATGTTTGCTGAGATTTCAGCCAACTAGTAGTTTTTTGGAAGCTTGGCAACCCCTTTCAAACGAAAGTGGTTTTCGCCAGTCTCTGCATGGGGTACTTCAAGAGGAAACAAACCATAGAGATAGAACTTAGAACTACTTCATTTGCTCAAGTTTCAAGGAGCTAGCACAAACCGTATTTGATTTAGAGTTTCAACACATCTATCTATATAGCAGAAAACAGATTGAAACCTAAAAATTCAAACTGTTACTGGAAACGAACGCTTGAACCTAGAAGAGTGAAAACTGGGCAGCCAAGTGGGCTTAGTGAACTGATCATTACCACCAAGTATCATCAAGATTTGGTGAAAAAATGTTTGCTGAGATTTCAGCCAACTAGTAGTTTTTTGGAAGCTTGGCAACCCCTTTCAAACGAAAGTGGTTTTCGCCAGTCTCTGCATGGGGTACTTCAAGAGGAAACAAACCATAGAGATAGAACTTAGAACTACTTCATTTGCTCAAGTTTCAAGGAGCTAGCACAAACCGTATTTGATTTAGAGTTTCAACACATCTATCTATATAGCAGAAAACAGAGTGAAACCTAAAAATTCAAACTGTTACTGGAAACGAACGCTTGAACCTAGAAGAGTGAAAACTGGGCAGCCAAGTGGGCTTAGTGAACTGATCATAACCACCAAGTATCATCAAGATTTGGTGAAAAAATGTTTGCTGAGATTTCAGCCAACTAGTAGTTTTTTGGAAGCTTGGCAACCCCTTTCAAACGAAAGTGGTTTTCGCCAGTCTCTGCATGGGGTACTTCAAGGGGAAACAAACCATAGAGATAGAACTTAGAACTACTTTATTTGCTCAAGTTTCAAGGAGCTAGCACAAACCGTATTTGATATAGAGTTTAAAACACATGTATCTATGTAGGAGAGAACAGAGTGAAACCTAAAAATTCAAACTGTTACTGGAAACGAATGCTTCAACCTAGAAGAA
This sequence comes from Callospermophilus lateralis, assembly GCF_048772815.1. Lineage (NCBI taxonomy): Eukaryota > Metazoa > Chordata > Mammalia > Rodentia > Sciuridae > Callospermophilus > Callospermophilus lateralis. The sequence goes on from NC_135323.1 coordinate 39,141,391, forward strand.
TAAAAATTGGACAGGCAAGTGGGCTTAGTGAACTGATCATTACCACCAAGTATCATCAAGATTTGGTGAAAAAATGTTTGCTGAGATTTCAGCCAACTAGTAGTTTTTTGGAAGCTTGGCAACCCCTTTCAAACGAAAGTGTTTTTCGCCAGTCTCTGCATGGGGTACTTCAAGAGGAAACAAACCATAGAGATAGAACTTAGAACTACTTCATTTGCTCAAGTTTCAAGGAGCTAGCACAAACCGTATTTGATTTAGAGTTCCAAACACAGCTATCTATGTAGGAGAAAACACAGTGAAACCTAAAAATTCAAACTGTTACTGGAAACGAACGCTTCAACCTAGAAGAATAAAAATTGGACAGGCAAGTGGGCTTAGTGAACTGATCATTACCACCAAGTATCATCAAGATTTGGTGAAAAAATGTTTGCTGAGATTTCAGCCAACTAGTAGTTTTTTGGAAGCTTGGCAACCCCTTTCAAACGAAAGAGGTTTTCGCCAGATTCTGCATGGGGTACTTCAAGAGGAAACAAATCATGGAGATAGAACTTAGAACTACTTCATTTGGTCAAGTTTCAAGGAGCTAGCACAAACCGTGTTTGATTTAGAATTCCAAACACAGCTATCTATGTAGGAGAAAACACAGTGAAACCTAAAAATTCAAACTGTTACTGGAAACGAATGCTTCAACCTAGAAGAATAAAAATTGGGCAGCCAAGTGGGCTTAGTGAAGTGATCATTACCACCAAGTATCATCAAGATTTGGTGAAAAAATGTTTGCTGAGATTTCAGCCAACTAGTAGTTTTTTGGAAGCTTGGCAACCCCTTTCAAACGAAAGTGGTTTTCGCCAGTCTCTGCATGGGGTACTTCAAGAGGAAACAAACCATAGAGATAGAACTTAGAAGTACTTCATTTGCTCAAGTTTCAAGGAGCTAGCACAAACCGTATTTGATTTAGAGTTTCAACACATCTATCTATATAGCAGAAAACAGAGTGAAACCTAAAAATTCAAACTGTTACTGGAAACGAACGCTTGAACCTAGAAGAGTGAAAACTGGGCAGCCAAGTGGGCATAGTGAACTAATCATTACCACCAAGTATCATCAAGATTTGGTGAAAAAATGTTTGCTGAGATTTCAGCCAACTAGTAGTTTTTTGGATGCTTGGCAACCCCTTTCAAACGAAAGTGTTTTTCGCCAGTCTCTGCATGGGGTACTTCAAGAGGAAACAAACCATAGAGATAGAACTTAGAACTACTTCATTTGCTCAAGTTTCAAGGAGCTAGCACAAACCGTATTTGATTTAGAGTTTCAACACATCTATCTATATAGCAGAAAACAGAGTGAAACCTAAAAATTCAAACTGTTACTGGAAACGAACGCTTGAACCTAGAAGAGTGAAAATTGGGCAGCCAAGTGGGCTTAGTGAACTGATCATTACTACCAAGTATCATCAAGATTTGGTGAAAAAATGTTTGCTGAGATTTCAGCCAACTAGTAGTTTTTTGGAAGCTTGGCAAACCCTTTCAAACGAAAGTGGTTTTCACCAGTCTCTACAAGGGGTACTTCAAGAGGAAACAAACCATAGAGATAGAACTTAGAACTACTTCATTTGGTCAAGTTTCAAGGAGCTAGCACAAACCGTATTTGATTTAGAGTTTCAACACATCTATCTATATAGCAGAAAACAGAGTGAAACCTAAAAATTCAAAGTGTTGCTGGAAACGAACGCTTGAACCTAGAAGAGTGAAAACTGGGCAGACAAGTGGGCTTAGTGAACTGATCATTACCACCAAGTATCATCAAGATTTGGTGAAAAAATGTTTGCTGAGATTTCAGCCAACTAGTAGTTTTTTGGAAGCTTGGCAACCCCTTTCAAACGAAAGTGTTTTTCGCCAGTCTCTGCAAGGGGTACTTCAAGGGGAAACAAACCATAGAGATAGAACTTAGAACTACTTCATTTGCTCAAGTTTCAAGGAGCTAGCACAAACCGTATTTGATATAGAGTTTAAAACACATGTATCTATGTAGGAGAAAACAGAGTGAAACCTAAAAATTCAAACTGTTACTGGAAACGAATGCTTCAACCTAGAAGAATAAAAATTGGACAGGCAAGTGGGCTTAGTGAACTGATCATTACCACCAAGTATCATCAAGATTTGGTGAAAAAATGTTTGCTGAGATTTCAGCCAACTAGTAGTTTTTTGGAAGCTTGGCAACCCCTTTCAAACGAAAGAGGTTTTCGCCAGATTCTGCATGGGGTACTTCAAGAGGAAGCAAACCATGGAGATAGAACTTAGAACTACTTCATTTGGTCAAGTTTCAAGGAGCTAGCACAAACCGTGTTTGATTTAGAATTCCAAACACAGCTATCTATGTAGGAGAAAACACAGTGAAACCTAAAAATTCAAACTGTTACTGGAAACGAATGCTTCAACCTAGAAGAATAAAAATTGGGCAGCCAAGTGGGCTTAGTGAACTGATCATTACCACCAAGTATCATCAAGATTTGGTGAAAAAATGTTTGCTGAGATTTCAGCCAACTAGTAGTTTTTTGGAAGCTTGGCAACCCCTTTCAAACGAAAGAGGTTTTCGCCAGATTCTGCATGGGGTACTTCAAGAGGAAGCAAACCATGGAGATAGAACTTAGAACTACTTCATTTGGTCAAGTTTCAAGGAGCTAGCACAAACCGTGTTTGATTTAGAATTCCAAACACAGCTATCTATGTAGGAGAAAACACAGTGAAACCTAAAAATTCAAACTGTTACTGGAAACGAATGCTTCAACCTAGAAGAATAAAAATTGGGCAGCCAAGTGGGCTTAGTGAACTGATCATTACCACCAAGTATCATCAAGATTTGGTAAAAAAATGTTTGCTGAGATTTCAGCCAACTAGTAGTTTTTTGGAAGCTTGGCAACCCCTTTCAAACGAAAGTGGTTTTCGCCAGTCTCTGCATGGGGTACTTCAAGAGGAAACAAACCATAGAGATAGAACTTAGAACTACTTCATTTGCTCAAGTTTCAAGGAGCTAGCACAAACCGTATTTGATTTAGAGTTTCAACACATCTATCTATATAGCAGAAAACAGATTGAAACCTAAAAATTCAAACTGTTACTGGAAACGAACGCTTGAACCTAGAAGAGTGAAAACTGGGCAGCCAAGTGGGCTTAGTGAACTGATCATTACCACCAAGTATCATCAAGATTTGGTGAAAAAATGTTTGCTGAGATTTCAGCCAACTAGTAGTTTTTTGGAAGCTTGGCAACCCCTTTCAAACGAAAGTGGTTTTCGCCAGTCTCTGCATGGGGTACTTCAAGAGGAAACAAACCATAGAGATAGAACTTAGAACTACTTCATTTGCTCAAGTTTCAAGGAGCTAGCACAAACCGTATTTGATTTAGAGTTTCAACACATCTATCTATATAGCAGAAAACAGAGTGAAACCTAAAAATTCAAACTGTTACTGGAAACGAACGCTTGAACCTAGAAGAGTGAAAACTGGGCAGCCAAGTGGGCTTAGTGAACTGATCATAACCACCAAGTATCATCAAGATTTGGTGAAAAAATGTTTGCTGAGATTTCAGCCAACTAGTAGTTTTTTGGAAGCTTGGCAACCCCTTTCAAACGAAAGTGGTTTTCGCCAGTCTCTGCATGGGGTACTTCAAGGGGAAACAAACCATAGAGATAGAACTTAGAACTACTTTATTTGCTCAAGTTTCAAGGAGCTAGCACAAACCGTATTTGATATAGAGTTTAAAACACATGTATCTATGTAGGAGAGAACAGAGTGAAACCTAAAAATTCAAACTGTTACTGGAAACGAATGCTTCAACCTAGAAGAATAAAAATTGGACAGGCAAGTGGGCTTAGTGAACTGATCATTACCACCAAGTATCATCAAGATTTGGTGAAAAAATGTTTGCTGAGATTTCAGCCAACTAGTAGTTTTTTGGAAGCTTGGCAACCCCTTTCAAACGAAAGTGTTTTTCGCCAGTCTCTGCATGGGGTACTTCAAGAGGAAACAAACCATAGAGATAGAACTTAGAACTACTTCATTTGCTCAAGTTTCAAGGAGCTAGCACAAACCGTATTTGATTTAGAGTTCCAAACACAGCTATCTATGTAGGAGAAAACACAGTGAAACCTAAAAATTCAAACTGTTACTGGAAACGAACGCTTCAACCTAGAAGAATAAAAATTGGACAGGCAAGTGGGCTTAGTGAACTGATCATTACCACCAAGTATCATCAAGATTTGGTGAAAAAATGTTTGCTGAGATTTCAGCCAACTAGTAGTTTTTTGGAAGCTTGGCAACCCCTTTCAAACGAAAGAGGTTTTCGCCAGATTCTGCATGGGGTACTTCAAGAGGAAACAAATCATGGAGATAGAACTTAGAACTACTTCATTTGGTCAAGTTTCAAGGAGCTAGCACAAACCGTGTTTGATTTAGAATTCCAAACACAGCTATCTATGTAGGAGAAAACACAGTGAAACCTAAAAATTCAAACTGTTACTGGAAACGAATGCTTCAACCTAGAAGAATAAAAATTGGGCAGCCAAGTGGGCTTAGTGAAGTGATCATTACCACCAAGTATCATCAAGATTTGGTGAAAAAATGTTTGCTGAGATTTCAGCCAACTAGTAGTTTTTTGGAAGCTTGGCAACCCCTTTCAAACGAAAGTGGTTTTCGCCAGTCTCTGCATGGGGTACTTCAAGAGGAAACAAACCATAGAGATAGAACTTAGAAGTACTTCATTTGCTCAAGTTTCAAGGAGCTAGCACAAACCGTATTTGATTTAGAGTTTCAACACATCTATCTATATAGCAGAAAACAGAGTGAAACCTAAAAATTCAAACTGTTACTGGAAACGAACGCTTGAACCTAGAAGAGTGAAAACTGGGCAGCCAAGTGGGCATAGTGAACTAATCATTACCACCAAGTATCATCAAGATTTGGTGAAAAAATGTTTGCTGAGATTTCAGCCAACTAGTAGTTTTTTGGATGCTTGGCAACCCCTTTCAAACGAAAGTGTTTTTCGCCAGTCTCTGCATGGGGTACTTCAAGAGGAAACAAACCATAGAGATAGAACTTAGAACTACTTCATTTGCTCAAGTTTCAAGGAGCTAGCACAAACCGTATTTGATTTAGAGTTTCAACACATCTATCTATATAGCAGAAAACAGAGTGAAACCTAAAAATTCAAACTGTTACTGGAAACGAACGCTTGAACCTAGAAGAGTGAAAATTGGGCAGCCAAGTGGGCTTAGTGAACTGATCATTACTACCAAGTATCATCAAGATTTGGTGAAAAAATGTTTGCTGAGATTTCAGCCAACTAGTAGTTTTTTGGAAGCTTGGCAAACCCTTTCAAACGAAAGTGGTTTTCACCAGTCTCTACAAGGGGTACTTCAAGAGGAAACAAACCATAGAGATAGAACTTAGAACTACTTCATTTGGTCAAGTTTCAAGGAGCTAGCACAAACCGTATTTGATTTAGAGTTTCAACACATCTATCTATATAGCAGAAAACAGAGTGAAACCTAAAAATTCAAAGTGTTGCTGGAAACGAACGCTTGAACCTAGAAGAGTGAAAACTGGGCAGACAAGTGGGCTTAGTGAACTGATCATTACCACCAAGTATCATCAAGATTTGGTGAAAAAATGTTTGCTGAGATTTCAGCCAACTAGTAGTTTTTTGGAAGCTTGGCAACCCCTTTCAAACGAAAGTGTTTTTCGCCAGTCTCTGCAAGGGGTACTTCAAGGGGAAACAAACCATAGAGATAGAACTTAGAACTACTTCATTTGCTCAAGTTTCAAGGAGCTAGCACAAACCGTATTTGATATAGAGTTTAAAACACATGTATCTATGTAGGAGAAAACAGAGTGAAACCTAAAAATTCAAACTGTTACTGGAAACGAATGCTTCAACCTAGAAGAATAAAAATTGGACAGGCAAGTGGGCTTAGTGAACTGATCATTACCACCAAGTATCATCAAGATTTGGTGAAAAAATGTTTGCTGAGATTTCAGCCAACTAGTAGTTTTTTGGAAGCTTGGCAACCCCTTTCAAACGAAAGAGGTTTTCGCCAGATTCTGCATGGGGTACTTCAAGAGGAAGCAAACCATGGAGATAGAACTTAGAACTACTTCATTTGGTCAAGTTTCAAGGAGCTAGCACAAACCGTGTTTGATTTAGAATTCCAAACACAGCTATCTATGTAGGAGAAAACACAGTGAAACCTAAAAATTCAAACTGTTACTGGAAACGAATGCTTCAACCTAGAAGAATAAAAATTGGGCAGCCAAGTGGGCTTAGTGAACTGATCATTACCACCAAGTATCATCAAGATTTGGTGAAAAAATGTTTGCTGAGATTTCAGCCAACTAGTAGTTTTTTGGAAGCTTGGCAACCCCTTTCAAACGAAAGAGGTTTTCGCCAGATTCTGCATGGGGTACTTCAAGAGGAAGCAAACCATGGAGATAGAACTTAGAACTACTTCATTTGGTCAAGTTTCAAGGAGCTAGCACAAACCGTGTTTGATTTAGAATTCCAAACACAGCTATCTATGTAGGAGAAAACACAGTGAAACCTAAAAATTCAAACTGTTACTGGAAACGAATGCTTCAACCTAGAAGAATAAAAATTGGGCAGCCAAGTGGGCTTAGTGAACTGATCATTACCACCAAGTATCATCAAGATTTGGTAAAAAAATGTTTGCTGAGATTTCAGCCAACTAGTAGTTTTTTGGAAGCTTGGCAACCCCTTTCAAACGAAAGTGGTTTTCGCCAGTCTCTGCATGGGGTACTTCAAGAGGAAACAAACCATAGAGATAGAACTTAGAACTACTTCATTTGCTCAAGTTTCAAGGAGCTAGCACAAACCGTATTTGATTTAGAGTTTCAACACATCTATCTATATAGCAGAAAACAGATTGAAACCTAAAAATTCAAACTGTTACTGGAAACGAACGCTTGAACCTAGAAGAGTGAAAACTGGGCAGCCAAGTGGGCTTAGTGAACTGATCATTACCACCAAGTATCATCAAGATTTGGTGAAAAAATGTTTGCTGAGATTTCAGCCAACTAGTAGTTTTTTGGAAGCTTGGCAACCCCTTTCAAACGAAAGTGGTTTTCGCCAGTCTCTGCATGGGGTACTTCAAGAGGAAACAAACCATAGAGATAGAACTTAGAACTACTTCATTTGCTCAAGTTTCAAGGAGCTAGCACAAACCGTATTTGATTTAGAGTTTCAACACATCTATCTATATAGCAGAAAACAGAGTGAAACCTAAAAATTCAAACTGTTACTGGAAACGAACGCTTGAACCTAGAAGAGTGAAAACTGGGCAGCCAAGTGGGCTTAGTGAACTGATCATAACCACCAAGTATCATCAAGATTTGGTGAAAAAATGTTTGCTGAGATTTCAGCCAACTAGTAGTTTTTTGGAAGCTTGGCAACCCCTTTCAAACGAAAGTGGTTTTCGCCAGTCTCTGCATGGGGTACTTCAAGGGGAAACAAACCATAGAGATAGAACTTAGAACTACTTTATTTGCTCAAGTTTCAAGGAGCTAGCACAAACCGTATTTGATATAGAGTTTAAAACACATGTATCTATGTAGGAGAGAACAGAGTGAAACCTAAAAATTCAAACTGTTACTGGAAACGAATGCTTCAACCTAGAAGAATAAAAATTGGACAGGCAAGTGGGCTTAGTGAACTGATCATTACCACCAAGTATCATCAAGATTTGGTGAAAAAATGTTTGCTGAGATTTCAGCCAACTAGTAGTTTTTTGGAAGCTTGGCAACCCCTTTCAAACGAAAGAGGTTTTCGCCAGATTCTGCATGGTGTACTTCAAGAGGAAGCAAACCATGGAGATAGAACTTAGAACTACTTCATTTGGTCAAGTTTCAAGGAGCTAGCACAAACCGTGTTTGATTTAGAATTCCAAACACAGCTATCTATGTAGGAGAAAACACAGTGAAACCTAAAAATTCAAACTGTTACTGGAAACGAACGCTTCAACCTAGAAGAATAAAAATTGGACAGGCAAGTGGGCTTAGTGAACTGATCATTACCACCAAGTATCATCAAGATTTGGTGAAAAAATGTTTGCTGAGATTTCAGCCAACTAGTAGTTTTTTGGAAGCTTGGCAACCCCTTTCAAACGAAAGAGGTTTTCGCCAGATTCTGCATGGGGTACTTCAAGAGGAAACAAATCATGGAGATAGAACTTAGAACTACTTCATTTGGTCAAGTTTCAAGGAGCTAGCACAAACCGTGTTTGATTTAGAATTCCAAACACAGCTATCTATGTAGGAGAAAACACAGTGAAACCTAAAAATTCAAACTGTTACTGGAAACGAATGCTTCAACCTAGAAGAATAAAAATTGGGCAGCCAAGTGGGCTTAGTGAAGTGATCATTACCACCAAGTATCATCAAGATTTGGTGAAAAAATGTTTGCTGAGATTTCAGCCAACTAGTAGTTTTTTGGAAGCTTGGCAACCCCTTTCAAACGAAAGTGGTTTTCGCCAGTCTCTGCATGGGGTACTTCAAGAGGAAACAAACCATAGAGATAGAACTTAGAAGTACTTCATTTGCTCAAGTTTCAAGGAGCTAGCACAAACCGTATTTGATTTAGAGTTTCAACACATCTATCTATATAGCAGAAAACAGAGTGAAACCTAAAAATTCAAACTGTTACTGGAAACGAACGCTTGAACCTAGAAGAGTGAAAACTGGGCAGCCAAGTGGGCATAGTGAACTAATCATTACCACCAAGTATCATCAAGATTTGGTGAAAAAATGTTTGCTGAGATTTCAGCCAACTAGTAGTTTTTTGGATGCTTGGCAACCCCTTTCAAACGAAAGTGTTTTTCGCCAGTCTCTGCATGGGGTACTTCAAGAGGAAACAAACCATAGAGATAGAACTTAGAACTACTTCATTTGCTCAAGTTTCAAGGAGCTAGCACAAACCGTATTTGATTTAGAGTTTCAACACATCTATCTATATAGCAGAAAACAGAGTGAAACCTAAAAATTCAAAGTGTTGCTGGAAACGAACGCTTGAACCTAGAAGAGTGAAAACTGGGCAGACAAGTGGGCTTAGTGAACTGATCATTACCACCAAGTATCATCAAGATTTGGTGAAAAAATGTTTGCTGAGATTTCAGCCAACTAGTAGTTTTTTGGAAGCTTGGCAACCCCTTTCAAACGAAAGTGTTTTTCGCCAGTCTCTGCAAGGGGTACTTCAAGGGGAAACAAACCATAGAGATAGAACTTAGAACTACTTCATTTGCTCAAGTTTCAAGGAGCTAGCACAAACCGTATTTGATATAGAGTTTAAAACACATGTATCTATGTAGGAGAAAACAGAGTGAAACCTAAAAATTCACACTGTTACTGGAAACGAACGCTTGAACCTAGAAGAGTGAAAATTGGGCAGCCAAGTGGGCTTAGTGAACTGATCATTACCACCAAGTATCATCAAGATTTGGTGAAAAAATGTTTGCTGAGATTTCAGCCAACTAGTAGTTTTTTGGAAGCTTGGCAACCCCTTTCAAACGAAAGTGTTTTTCGCCAGTCTCTGCATGGGGTACTTCAAGAGGAAACAAACCATAGAGATAGAACTTAGAACTACTTCATTTGCTCAAGTTTCAAGGAGCTAGCACAAACCGTATTTGATTTAGAGTTTCAACACATCTATCTATATAGCAGAAAACAGAGTGAAACCTAAAAATTCAAACTGTTACTGGAAACGAACGCTTGAACCTAAAAGAGTGAAAATTGGGCAGCCAAGTGGGCTTAGTGAACTGATCATTACCACCAAGTATCATCAAGATTTGGTGAAAAAATGTTTGCTGAGATTTCAGCCAACTAGTAGTTTTTTGGAAGCTTGGCAACCCCTTTCAAACGAGAGTGGTTTTCGCCAGTCTCTGCATGGGGTACTTCAAGGGGAAACAAACCATAGAGATAGAACTTAGAACTACTTCATTTGCTCAAGTTTCAAGGAGCTAGCACAAACCGTATTTGATATAGAGTTTAAAACACATGTATCTATGTAGGAGAAAACAGAGTGAAACCTAAAAATTCAAACTGTTACTGGAAACGAATGCTTCAACCTAGAAGAATAAAAATTGGACAGGCAAGTGGGCTTAGTGAACTGATCATTACCACCAAGTATCATCAAGATTTGGTGAAAAAATGTTTGCTGAGATTTCAGCCAACTAGTAGTTTTTTGGAAGCTTGGCAACCCCTTTCAAACGAAAGAGGTTTTCGCCAGATTCTGCATGGGGTACTTCAAGAGGAAGCAAACCATGGAGATAGAACTTAGAACTACTTCATTTGGTCAAGTTTCAAGGAGCTAGCACAAACCGTGTTTGATTTAGAATTCCAAACACAGCTATCTATGTAGGAGAAAACACAGTGAAACCTAAAAATTCAAACTGTTACTGGAAACGAATGCTTCAAACCTAGAAGAATAAAAATTGGGCAGCCAAGTGGGCTTAGTGAACTGATCATTACCACCAAGTATCATCAAGATTTGGTGAAAAAATGTTTGCTGAGATTTCAGCCAACTAGTAGTTTTTTGGAAGCTTGGCAACCCCTTTCAACGAAAGAGGTTTTCGCCAGATTCTGCATGGGGTACTTCAAGAGGAAGCAAACCATGGAGATAGAACTTAGAACTACTTCATTTGGTCAAGTTTCAAGGAGCTAAGCACAAACCGTGTTTGATTTAGAATTCAAAC